>NC_073744.1:191131460-191447710 GCF_029784135.1 Toxorhynchites rutilus septentrionalis | reverse complement strand
CATCGTACTCTATACGGACAGAATAATCCCTTGGATGTTTGTTGCCAACGGTTCAATGAAGTGTATCATTTGTTTGAATTCGATATGTCCAGAAATGAGTTTGTTATAAGGATTCAATAATTGAATTTTAGTCTGTCCGACAATTTCTTGGCGAAGACTGAATAAATAAATAAATAAATAAATATTCCCTTGCAGAATTCCCCCCTTTTAATGACCAGATTCCCCACTAGGAGAGAATTCCCCACCGGTTGAAAATCACTGTGCTAGAGAATAATGCAAGCACTAATATCGCCACCAGACGTCGAGATTGTACATTTGTCATCGCAAATATAAACAAATCAGACTATAATACCCACACCAACAAACCGCCTCATTCGTAACCCCGAAAAGGTTTTGACGTAGGACTACGTCTTTCATTTCTATACCGGGGTGTAAAATCAAAGATTCGAAACCGAAAGCCGGAGACCGAGATTTTGAGCGTTAATAGCTCCTGAACAACTGAACGAAATGGTATGATAAACACTTCATTCAAAAGATAAAATGTCTACGCGTTCTATACTTGATACTTTCTGATCCGAAAACTTGTTTCAATAGTCTTAAAATTGATTTCAAAACAGGCTATTGAAATCACCAATCGGTATAAAAGCGAGCGCCGCTCGGAAATCCACTCAGTTCAAATTGAACAGCGATTGGAGCATGTTGTCGCGGTTGTGGTGAAGCTCTTCGTTTATCATGAAAGCGCGAATGAACGGTGTGACCAAGAGCCTGTTTGTGCACCCTAGGCCAGAAGGGAATCCATCAGGAGGAGAGTGATGCCACAAACGGTTCCCCGGGAAGACATCGCTACACACACACATACACGCGCGGAATTCTTTCCGTTTGGATGCCATTCAGCATCGAGAAAGTTCCGGAAAGATCTAATCATTTCTGGAAAATAATCTGCCAGTTCCTCTGGGAATTTAAAAATACATTCATGTGAAAGAGTTTATTTTAATGTTTTCTAACCATGTAACACAGCGATCAAACTCATTTGATTTTGTAATTTTTCAACCAAGTGTAATTAGCAGGAAAGCTTCTGAAGATTATTCTTCCCCATCAGTAGGATATTTCCGTATCCAATATTGTATGCGCACGCAATCGATTATTGCTCAGTCGCCGAAAGTTTCGAGCTCAGAGAGTTCTCCTCTAGTTTGCCTTCCAAATTGCCATCGTAAACCACACCTTCTCTCGATTCAATCACACACAAAAAGCATACTTAAGCGATATTCTGGACACATACACGCGCAGAATTCTTTCCGTTTGGATGCCATCCAGCATCCAGAAAGTTCCGGAAAGATCTAATCATTGCTGGAAAATAATCTGCCAGTTCCTCTGGGAATTTAAAAAAAAACCTTCATGTGAAAGAGTTTATTTTAATGTTTTCTATCCATGTAACACTGAGACCAAATATTTTTCAATCAAGTGCTATTAACAGGTGGTTATCGAGTTAGTATTAACCACTGGTGGGCTTCCAGTATCGAGGAAAATGTGGAAATATCTAATCGTTGCTGGAAAATAATCTGCCAGTTCCCCTTGGAATTGAAAATTACATTCAAGCGAAAGAGTTTATTTTAATGTTTTCTATCCATAAAATATCCATATAATACATTTGGTTTTGTGATTTGTCAATCAAGTGCAGTTAGCAGGAAAGATTCTGAAGATTATTCTTCAGAACAAGGTTTTTCGTATCCTATATTGGATGCATAAAACCTTGTGCCTCCAACGTAACGCTCTCGTTTTCGAAGTCCCCCAAATATTCATTTATTCATTCATTCAGAATGGATTTTGATTGAACTTCAAACAAATGATCTTTAAATCAACGTAGTCCTACGTCACCCTTGTGGTTATACCATAGATATAACGCACTTCCTGTTTTTTATTACAGAGCCAGTTGAGAACTAACCCAGTTTCAAAAACGAATTCGCTATCAGTTGAGCCGCGTTCGGACGGCGTAACACGCTATGATTTTCAATTTCGATGTTTTGAATATCATGACGAAAATGAAGATGCAATGGAAAATGAAATTCATAGCATGTTGATGTTGACGTTCATTGCACTGGCGTTCATTGATAGTGCTTTTTCATCTCTATGGGCTTTCGCTTTGCAGTAGATTATCAGTGCGAGGTAGGCTGATATTCGAATATTTCAATGTAGTGAATATTTTCGGCGCTGTTTCTAGTATCAGCCATTTCATATCAAATTGAAGCTAATAAGCAAGTCTTCTTTGAAAGAAATACTCTTGCAAAAAATGGACCAGACTATATTTTTAAATATTTTTTCTTGAAAGCTGAGGTTATTTTACATAACATAACATATTCTGGAATGGCTGGTAGGCTTGTGTGACATAACGCTTTTTTCTCTATGTTTATTTCTGTTGTCTTATTGACGTGGGACTACGTCTAACCGGAGTATATGGGGGGTAAAATGAAAACCTAAACACAGAACGCGCAGGAAAAAAAGAAAGATTCCAAATGCTTAAAACTCGAACATTTCTTACTGGATCGGAAAGATGTTTGCATCAATTGATACGGAATATTTCTACGCTTCTATCGCAATTAATAAAATGTTATTTTTCATTAGATAAACAATTGAATAACTGTGAAATGTCAAGCGTTATATAAACGCCCTAACTGCCTAGTTTTGATTGGCCCGATTTACGATTTCCCGAACACAGACTTCAAATTCAATGTACTTGTGGGAATCCGCTTAGCAAATAAACCAGCAATTAGGGGGTACTTTTGTTCCAACCGAGCTGTGTTTCTCTAACACGGACTTCAAAATCAATGTGCCTGGGGGATTCCACATGATTTTGAAAGTCGGGGGTATTTTAGTTCTGACTGCAATGTGTTTCCCCAACACACACTTCAGAACCAAGGTGTCTGGGGAAATTGGCATTGCAAATTCATGCAGGTCGGGTGCATTTTTCTTCCGACTGAAATGTGTTTCTCTAACACAGACTTTTAATCCATGGAGCGTGGGGAAATTGGCAATTCGGGGGCATTTTTATTCCGGCTGAAATGTGTTTGTCTAACACCGATTTCAAAACCAAGATGTTATCATACCAAACGTAAAAGGACTGTCATTAAATTTACCTGTAACGAAGAACATAATCTATCCAAATGCATGAATTCACCTCACATGGCATTATACAATTTTTTTACGCACAAAGCAAATATATTGAATTCAATTGAATTCGGAAATTGTATTATTCAATCAAAAATTAAATCAATGCAAACAAATAATTGCTAAGTAAAGGTAGTCCCACGTCAACCTTGCGGTTATATCATAGATATAACCCACCCATTTTTTTTCTTTTGGGATTTTTTCCAGGAATCACAATAGTATGTGTTGAATCGCATATGTATTTCAATTGCTATTCTATTAATATTTAACAATTGAAACTTGTTCCTGTTTTGAGGGAACAGTACCGCTGTAAACGACACACCCTGATTTTTTAGCATATAAATGTAAGCTACAATGTCACGGAAGCGGTTAGAAACTTACCAGCTTATCCGAACGTCCAACCGGGACACCCTTCTTGCATTACGACGTGACTCGGATGCGGAAAATATAGAAAATTAAACAACTAATTGATACCTTTCATGGGATGGCCGGAAGATTACTGAACCAAAGCCCTTCCGTTACGCATGAGTTTGTCACACCCCAAGGTTCCTCTGAGCCCTGAGCCGGAAAAAAACAAACTCCAAAATTCACATCCTAACTAGCTTATCATCGAAGGGACACAGAATGTATAACGAACGACATAAAATACCACATTCAACGGGAATAATCTGTTCCTGAAATCCCGCGGGAGTGGGAGAATCTCCAAACGAAGAATACCTGGACCTGAACCATCCCAACCTAATCTTGGCTGTGTAACAACCATCGGAGGGAAAACAATGATGTTAGCTGTTTTTGATTGTATTTGGCTTCGGTGGCATCTTTTCCTTTTTCATTTTTCGTCACACGAAACTCTGAAATGCTGACTGCCTGCTGTGTTATCGTTCGTCTTTACCACCCCCCCTAATGCCAGGGGCTATCTGGTGGCTGGCAGATCCTGGGTGGTACCTCCTACGGAGCGCAAGTGGTAATTCCTTTGTCGTGGAGGCCCGCATCGGCGATAGCATTCATCATGAGATGGCGGTAATCTGCAAAGGAGCGAACGATTGTCCCAAAACACAGAGCCCCGGGAGGTCGAATTCAGTGGAAATAATTTAGCCAATCAAACACAATTCTTTGTTTGTTCTGCTCCTCATGATGATGCCTCACAGGAGCAAATTAGGACAGTTCATCAGAGCAATTATATGCTGGCAGGACCTGTTTCTCACTTGCATTATTCTCAAACAGATTAAATTCAATTTTCACCCAATCAATCGACGCTAGTCATTGTGAATTTCCACCTCTTGGTGTCTCATTGCACCAAATCAGCCCGATATTCATTCTGGCAGCACAATCGTCGTCTGTCTCCACTGCTTCGCTCCACTCACACGCCAACGCTATCAACCGTAACAACTTTAAAACACTGCGAGCGAGGGTGTAAAATCCATCCTACCCCACCCACACACACACAGTAGCAGATTAATTCGCAATTGAATTTCAGCTCCAGTCAGAGAGAAACAGTAAATTGGTGGGCGGCGGCGGATGGATGGCCATTTCCCGTTCCCATTCCCTCGATTCGGGTAAACTGAAGAGCGTAATTTAATTCGAAAGCTTGTTGGCAACATCGGCTCAAATGTGGAGCGCGCACAACAACAACATCAACAGCTGATGGCAGTTGTTTCTTCCGGATGAATAAGACCGAGCAACACGGAACGACCTCGGTCCTCGGATCAAATCAGCTGTAATAGCCGAACGCGGAACGAGTAGTCGAGTGGTGCGCCCATTAGTGTTTGGAGTGGATGAGGAGCATCCCGCACATCCCGCCAGCAGCGCCATAAAAATTGGATATCATACCTCTAAATCCTCTATTAATTTCGCAACCGAGGCATGAAATCGGAGAAGAAGTAATCTTCAGCTGGTTCGGTATCCTGGAGCGGCAAGCACTTGCCACTAGGTGCTATTAAATACCGTAGCAATTCTCCCGTAGAGGAAAATTTACGGTTCAAAATGGTTCCGTAAATATAGACTATAAAATCGAAACAGGAGCCGTTGATTTTCAACGAGAAACAACTGGAGCAGCTCACATTTTCTCGTGCACAACTCACAGTCTCGGAAAGCTCTTTGCGAAGGATACCGTTGATTAATCGCCTGAAGGTAGATTGTGTTTCCTCCGTCCCAAATGCATCCGATGTCGCTTCGGGAAAATGTTGGTCATACACCGAGCAAAGAAAATTGTTGAATTTTACTGTTTCCAATGGTTCTGGCCAAGATTTTGTCGGGGAAGGGGAACTGCACTTAGTTTATGATTGCATTCTTGTATCAAAGCTCCACAGGAGTGCTTAAACATGTGCCTAGAGGAGAATACTTTAGGCCAGAGGTTCGCACTTATACCCAATTAGCAATTCAATAGATTCAAATTGGTTTATCGTTCTGGTAGTAATTTATTACTTTTATGATGCCATAACAGTAACGGGTGTTAAATAAAAAATTAGAATTTTTTCAATCACATATAAAAAAAATTTCTTTTTTTTTCATCGATTTCAGTATTTTTTATTAATAACATAATGTATTTTCTTCAAAAAAAATGTCAGTGAATGTTTGAGTAAGAGCCGTGGTCTGCTGTTCGACGCAACTTTGTCGCGATGCTCTCACAAGAACGTTGTACGGCACTTACGTCTATTTTCCGGATACAATTCCGGATTCTTGTAGTCAGTTGCTTCGTGTCCTTGGCCCTCCAATTGTTTCTATACACTAGGGCACTGAGTGAGCCAAAGAAATCCTCTATTGGGGCGACACTGGGGCAAGTTTGTTGGGTTACGATCTTTCGGCACGAACGGTATCTTTTTCTCCTCAAGATACGCCAGCGTCTTCTTGGCGTAATGGGAAGACGCCTTGTCTGGCCAGAAGACGTACTTCCCATCCGCGTGATTACCAAGGCTTTGAAATGCCCCGGTCGGAAATGGCGATGTACAACATAACCTTTTTTTTCAAACTTGTGCTAGAACTTGTATTTCACTTCAGGTGGTGTGGATGACTTGTCGCTGGAGTAGTAATTATCATGTCCTGGAATATGCGTTTTGGACAGCGGAAAATAGCTTTCGTCTTTTCGTCGTTTTTGATCATCCACCGACACTGTGATTTAACCGTCTCAATCTGCTCCTCCGTGTACTCCGGCGACCTCGTCTTCTTCCTGCAGACGATTCCTTCCATCTTGAGGGTCCGATCAATACGTGGGAGCAGCCATATTTCCGACCGGCGTCACGCCGTCTGGTTGCGTCCTTGTTGTCAAACAGCTTCTTTAACGATGCCTTCCTCTGCTTCGTCATTATCGTCACCGGACGACCACTTCCGACCTTCCGCTCTACGTTCAGGGAACCCAGGATACGATATACCGTACTGACAGGTACATTTTCTTCCTTAAAATGTGCCACCGTGAACTTTTTTCCTTGCTGGAAATGCGTTTCGTAGAACCGTGCAATGCGTTCGCGGAGCACTTGCTGTTTCGACGCCATCTTTGCTTTGACTAAATTTAAACTAGCAAAACCAAACACGCCTACTGTTTCTAGGGAGCCCAAAGAGCAATTTTCTTGGAGAAAGAAAATTTTACGCTCTTTATTTGAGTTACTGAAAGGTATTGAAAAAATTCTCATTTTTTATTTAACACCCGTTACAACACACAATAGAAATACATAAATTGTTGCTGTTGTAATTCGTGAGAGCTTTGACTCCTGTTCACCTCAACTGCAACGTCGTTGAAACAGTAATGCGTTGTTGGAATAACCCTTTATAAGGCCGTGGAAACTAGGCAAGGAATCAACTCGAGCTTCAGAGACCATAATCCTTACATGAGGAAGAACACATACTACATGGGCTGAAGAGTCCCTGGATTTTTAATGAAAACATTCATTTTTTGGGCATTTTATTCCTCAACATAGTTCTTTTCAAGGGCAACACACTTGGTACAGCAAGTCTTCGAAATATGCCTCAGTGCTACTCGGCAGACTACCTATTGGAATCAGGAGTGTGGTAACATCGTAAAAATTGTCCAATTTCAACCGCTTATTGCTCAGTCATTTCATGATGGATTAATGAGATTTTTGTGTCAATCGATTTCGACACTCCATAACAATTTTTTACATTGAATTAGGCTGTCAAAAAAGTCCTGCGGTATTTTTTTTGAATTTTCATTTGTTCATAAAATTAGTTACAATCATCTGTTTTAAGTCAAATATGCGACGTTTTGTTCGATGACTTGTTCCCAACGAGATGCCAACTTCATAATACCCCTCTTATAGAAGCTCGCTTCCTTATTGGCAAAAAAAAACTCGGATAGCCAATTTTCACAGGCCTCTTTTGTGGCTAAATTCTGATTACCTAGCTCGTTCGCCATGAACAAAAACAGGTGGTAGTCACTTGGTGCAAGGTCCGGACTATACGGCGGATGCAAAAGAACCTCCCATCCGAGCTCCCGGAGCTTCTGGCGCGTCACCAAAGAAGTGTGTGGCCTGGCGTTGTCCTGATGGAAGACAATGCGGCCTCTGTTTATCAAAGATGGCCTCTTCTTCATGAGTGCTACCTTCAAGCGGTTTAGTTGTTGGCAGTACAGGTCCGAATTGAGCGTTTGGCCATAGGGAAGCAGCTCATAATAGATTATTCCTTGACAATCCCACCAAACACACAGCAGAACCTTCCTGGCCGATAATGAGGGCTTGGCCACCGTCTGAGCCGCTTCAGCGGGCTTCGACCACGACCGTTTGCGCTTCACGTTGTCGTAAGTGACCCACTTTTCATCGCCAGTCACCATCCGCTTCAGAAACGGGTCGATTTTGTTGCGATTCAGTAGCGATTCACATGCGTCGATACGGTCAAAGATGTTTTTTTGCGTCAACGTGTGTGGCACCCATACATCGAGCTTCTTTGTGAATCCAAGCTTCTTCAAATGGTTAATAACGGTTTGATGACTTATCCCCAGCTCTTGGCCGATGCTAGGGCTGCTACTATGCCGGTCTTTCTCGGCTAATTCAGCGATTTTGTCGCAATTTTCGACGACAGGCCTTCCGGAGCGTGGCGCATCTTCGACGACCTCTACACCAGAACGAAAACAGGATTTTATTTTAGTCTCATCAACGTCCTAGACCAATGAAGGAAGGGATGTGATAACTACCAACTGCTACTTGCCAAATTATTTTCTAGCTCTTAGTACATTAAACCGGTTAACTGAAAAAGTTTTTTTTTTCTTATTTTATTTTCTAGTTTTTAGTACATTATCTGTTTCAATATTATATTTCTCGGGGAGGCAAAAGCCTTAAGTGCTACCGCTCTTAAAATCTAATAAAAAAATATTATATTTCTCTACAATAAAACCATTGTACTGTATTCTATTAGTCAAATCATTTCATTTGATATCAATATTGAGTGGATTGGAAAAAAATACATAATGTGTTTTCCAAGTCAAGCTCGCTCGTTTGATACACATATCCCAATCAAATTTTTTTTTAGATAATATGGAATCAGCTATTTTGTAGCGGCGGTCAAATTGGATTTTTTAAGGTCATGGAATAAGCAGTTTTAAAATGTCAGTTCCTATTGGTCAAATTTCTATTAATGTGGGACAACCCTACAGACATGTATACAGGGTAACTTCGAAGTAACGTAAATCTCGCTTTCAAAATTGTACGTTGTATCGAATTGTACGTTATATCGAAACATAATAAAAGAACTTACAAATGTAGCCTATAATACATTATTGTGTTGCTGTTTTAGTAAAGTTAAGGAATAAATTAAATTAGAAGACGAAGCCAGCCTTTTTTCATGATGTTTCCCTTTGTACTGTTGATTGAAGCTCGATTCATTTAAAATCCAGAATCAAAAAACCAACTGTATTTTGGGAATGATTAAAGGTACAAAACATGTTGTAGCATCACAATACAGATAATTCATTGTCCTTTCAGGAAAAAAAAAATATTCAAAAAAAGATTTCTTTACACTTTGGAAATGTGTACGTTATATTGAGGTAGAATGTACGTTATATAGTCCGCCATTTTGTAGTGGCACCCATCTTGGATTTGTATCTTTCATAAATAACTGTGTTCTACTAGTCAAGCCCTTTCATTTGACACCCATATTGATGGAGCTCTAAATCGGACCTTACACTGTCAATATTATTGACAATATGATGACATTTGAGGGCATAATGACAGGTGAACATGGCCGACGACGCAGATATCGTGACATTTCATATGGATGCGTGATGTTGACGTTTTACCTCACGGACTTCCAGACTGAGCTGCCAGATTTGCAAGCGAACATTGAATTTTTGTTAGTCTTTTTTTATAAGCTACTGAAAATCATAAAGCTACTGTAGGAATCATAAATAAAAGCTTTTGGTTTGGAAAACTGATACTTTTAATGCGGTACTTTTCACGATACAAATCAAAACCTCAAAGTAAACTGACAATGTGATTGTGAGAGAGTGGATGAAACTTAACCACGTTTTAGGAATTTTTAACGTTGAACTCGGTAATTGTTTGCGCTAGCGAGCGGGTTGTGTGTTTCAGACTCCGCTATAAAATTTGGAGAATGTAAAGATCTGGGAAAATCACAGATGAAAAAACATGTGTTAATGCAAGCTACAGCAGAAACCCGATTACTCGGGGAATAAAGGGTGTGTCACATCAAATTGCATCACGGAAAAAACGCTGTAGAAATTCGCCCAATAGACCGATCCTTTTGAAAATTTTAGACAGTAAAATAAAAACTATTAAACAACTTTTGGCATTTTCTTTTTATTCATACTTCGAGCCCAAGCCCGTATGCTCGCACCTTCCTCTTTACCCCGTCCATAAGGTTCTGTACAACGTCAGGTTGTTGTTTTTTTTAACAGAAATCCATTTTCTCTTGAAGTCCGCCTCCGATTTGATAACTTTTGGGTTCTTCTGGAGGGCCTGCTTCATAATCGCCCAATATTTCTCTATTGGGCGAAGCTCCGGCGCGTTGGGCGGGTTCATTTCCTTTGGCACGAAGGTGACCCCGTTGGCTTCGTACCACTCCAACACGTCCTTTGAATAGTGGCACGAAGCGAGATCCGGCCAGAAGATGGTCGGGCCCTCGTGCTGCTTCAATAGTGGTAGTAAGCGCTTCTGTAGGCACTCCTTAAGGTAAACCTGCCCGTTTACCGTGCCGGCCATCACGAAGGGGGCGCTCCGCTTTCCGCAAGAGCAGATCGCTTGCCACACCATGTACTTTCTGGCAAACTTGGATAGTTTCTGCTTGCGAATCTCCTCCGGGACGCTGAATTTGTCCTCTGCGGATAAGAACAACAGGCCCGGCAGCTGACGAAAGTCCGCTTTGACGTAGGTTTCGTCGTCCATTACCAGGTAATGCGGCTTCGTCAGCATTTCGGTGTACAGCTTCCGGGCTCGCGTCTTCCCCACCATGTTTTGCCTTTCGTCGCGGTTAGGAGCCTTCTGAACCATCCCCTCCCACTGGTTGGTCCGCTGGACGAATGAACTTGACAAATTCAGCTTATTGGCGACATCCCGGACCGAACTTCTCGGATCACGTCTAAACTGCTTAACTACGCGCTTGTCATCTTTTTCACTGACGGAGCATCCATTTTTGCCGGTCTTCACCTTCCGGTCGATGGTTAGGTTCTCGAAGTATCGTTTTAGTACTCTGCTGACCGTGGATTGGACGATTCCCAGCATCTTACCGATGTCCCGATGTGACAACTCCGGATTCTCGAAATGAGTGCGCAGGATTAATTGACGACGCTCTTTTTCGTTCGACGACATTTTTCAAAATTTACGAAAAATTGACAGTGAAGCATGGCTAACGTGATCTATACACTCTTATCTGATTATAAGCGAAAGCTGAAGATATAATTCCTAAAAATTAAATTTCTACAGCGTTTTTTCCGTGATGCAATTTGATGTGACACACCCTTTAGAATCCGGAATCACAAAACCAGTTGTATTTTGGGAATGATTGAAGGTACAAAACATGTTGTAGCATCACAATACAGATAATTCATTGGCCTTTCAGAAAAACAAAATATTCAAAAAAAGATTTCTTCACACTTTGGAAATGTGTACGTTATATTGAGGTAGAATGTACTTTATATAGTCCGCCATTTTGTAGTGGCACCCATCTTGGATTTGTATCTTTCATAAATAACTGTGTACTACTAGTCAAGCCCTTTCATTTGACACCCATATTGATGGAGCTCTAAATCGGTTTGGTTTAACTGATTCTTTTAATGCGGTACTTTTCACGATACAAATCAAAACCTCAAAGTAAACTGACAATGTGATGGTGAGAGAGTGGATGAAACTTAACCACGTTTTAGGAATTTTTAACGTTGAACTCGGTCATTCTTTGCGCTAGCGAGCGGGTTGTGTGTTTCTTCAGACTCCGCTATTAAAATTTGAAGAATGTTAAGATCTGGGAAAATCACAGATGAAAAAAACATGTGTTAATGCAAGCTACAGCAGAAACCCGATTACTCGGGGAATAGTCGGGCAAACTCACCGCGAATAACGAAAATCGCGGATGACCCATTAAAAGACCAAAAAAGAGATGCAAACACGAAGAAAAGATGTTTCAATATAGAAACTATGTTTTATCAATACAGAAATCATTAAACTATCCATCTATAAGGTCCAGTTGCTAAATAATGTAAAAGCAACAAAAGTAGCATAAGAGCATGGGCCTACCACTCACTAGCAAATTCCGGAAAGGCCTATTGATTTACTATGGAACTCGCAGTCGCGAATAATCCGCAGGGCGGATCACCCGCTCGCGGATAATCGGGGTTCTACTGTCATAGTCTTATTTATGGAATAAAAACATTTGCTTGCAGATGAAATAACATGCATATATTTTCGCAAACTAAAATAATCTGGCATCTTTGAAACTGAAAGGAACAGTCTGTATTTGTGAAGCGAGTTTTATGATGTGTTTTTGAGAAGGAAAAACAGATTCTAAAGTGTAAATTATGAATCAAACCATCAATAGGTGCCCGAGAGTATATTCGCATTCCATATACCGCTCCCTGAAATCAAAAGTTTTCCGTGGAAATACGTACTGAAAAATAGCAACCCTTACATCTTCTTCATGCCCGTAACTGTGTCTTATCATAGAGTGACAATTAATAATTGGTTAATTATGATATAACCAGCTATTAGTGAAAAACTTCGCGCTCTGAATGCGCCTATTGTAGTAGACAAGATTTGTGTTAGTGCTAGGCGTCATGTCTAATAGACACAAAAGACTGGCCATGGATGAGTGTCTATCGTGTAAAACGGAAATCAAAGCGGACGAAAAGCAAGTGAAATGCGTGTACTGTAGCAACTCTTTGCATGTAAAATGTACGGGGTTGTCTGAAACTCGTTCTAACAAAGTACATAAATCTAATAGCTACTATTGTTCAAGCCAATGCGAATCATCACACATGTCCAACAAAAAGATGGATGAACTGCTCGCCAATATGAAATGTTTGCAGACCTCGATTGATAGCATTAGTCATAAGTGTGATGAAAACAGTAAGAATCAAAAACGTTCTGACGATGCTCTGAAAAATTTAAGTGTGTCTATTGATAAACTCTCGAAATCGCAAAATGAAATCAAGTGTTCTGTTGAAGAAGTGAAGTTTTCACAAATGTTTATCTCCGCTCAGTATGAGGACATTAAGTCGCTTCACGAGGAAATGAGAAAAGACTTTACTAGTTGTTTCAATAAAGTGGGTGAGCTCCTGATCCTGAATAAGACAGTCGCGATCTTGCAGAGGCGACTTCGTCTTGCTGAGCAAAGTGTCTTGAAAAACGAAATCGTAATTAATGGTATACCCAAGGAACTCTCTCTGGATGTACCTTTCATAGTCACCAAGGTTGCCGCCGCTATCGGGGTTCAAGTGACGCCCACTGACCTCGAAAGAACTCAGCGTACTAGGAATGGAATGATCGTGGTTGAACTCAGCAACTCGAAAGTTCGAAACAACATCCTACGTGCTCGTAAGGGTAAATCAATCTACGTTGATGAACTTGATATTGATAAGGCAATGCTATCGACTGGATTCGGATCTTCTCCTACCAACAAGCGTCATCACACTAAAGTTTTCATAAACGAAAACTTAACGAGAGAAACCAGATTGATCTTCAAAGAAGCGAAATCTCTCCGAGTGTCCCATGGCTACAAATACGTATGGTGCAGTAAAGGTAATGTCTACTGTAAGCGGGACGACTCTGCCGATGTCTATGTTATCGATTCCATCGAAGACTTGGGGAAGCTACGCTCGTCTCCGAGAAAGGCCTGATATCTCGCATTCTCTGTTGTTGTTGCTGCCGCTGCTGCTGTTGGTGGCTCTGGCTGATGGTGTTGGTGTCATATCTTCGATCACTTTCGACAAGATGAGAATAAACGATGATACCGATCTTATAAGTAATCCTCGGTTTGGGGATAACTTGAATATTGATTACCCTTGTTTGAATAATGTTCTCACTCATACGAGAATCAATTTATTGTATGTAAACATAAACTCGATTCGGAACAAGCTTGATGATCTGTTGGTTTATATTAGTGGTTTTGATACTATTGTTCACTTTATATGTATTACTGAAATGAGGCTGAGTTCGGATGAACTGCATATTTGTGATTTACCACACTATGAAGTAGCTTGCTGTCCACGCTCAAACCGTCCAGGTGGTGGAGCCTGTATTTTTGTTCATCAATCTATGCCGTATGAAATATTAAGGAACGAAGAATACTTGGAAGGTAGTTCAATCATTTTAGCATTAAAAGAGCCTAAAATAAAAATCGCTGTAATCTATAGGCCACCGCATGCTAGTTTCAAAGATAGTGTCGATTATCTGGACTCTTTGCTTGAAAGCACAGATAAAATGCTGTGCGTTGGAGACTTTAACATAAACTTACTCAATGATATCTCAAAAAGCTATGTCTCTATGGTGGAGTCCAACGGGTTTACATTTCTAAATAAAATTGATAGTGATTTTGTTACTCACAGGAGTGGTATGTCAGGTTCAATAATAGATCACGCAATCACAGACTTGTTCTGTCAAAAATTCTCCTTCTGTTTAGATGACGTTAGTTTTACTGATCATAAATCACTCCTGCTTAGCTTCGGACCTTATAGAATATCGAAAACTCGCACTGAGAGACCTGTTTTAAAATATGACTTTGACCGTATCTCAACTGTATTGGCACAGTCCATCGAAGCCACAGTCATCTTTGATGATTTTTCAGAACTTATTACAAACACTATGGCATTCGTATCAAACCAAAATCACAAATCGATATCGTAGTAAAACACCATGGATTGATGCCAATGTTCTAAGAGAAATCCGGTTTAGAGATCAATTATACAAAAGAACAATCCAATGGCCAGCTAATCTGCTAATTAAACTAAACTATATGAAGCAAAAGAACTATGTAACACGAATTGTAAAACAAAAAAAGATAATATATTATCAAAATCTAATAGCACAGAATCGTTACAACGCCAGAAAGGTGTGGAGTATACTGAACGATATTGTTTTTCATAAAAATAATAAAACTTACCATAATGCGATACCCGAGATTTGTGTGGGTGGTTTGCCATTAAGAAACTCTTCTGAAATATGTAACGCTTTCAATAATTTTTTCATCAGTATACCACGAGAACTATCAATCAATCTGCTGAGAAAATTCAACAATGAAACGCAAAACTTTACTTCTCATGTAACTATTCAAAGATCTATTGTTATGCTACCTGCTACAACTAATGAAATAAGTAATTATATTCTTGGCCTCAAAAATTCGAATGCAGTCAGTATAGATGGAATCCCGTCAAAACTATTAAAAAATAACATACCACTATTTGTTCCCAAATTAACGGATTTGATTAATCAATCTCTCGAGGACGGTGTCTTTCCTAATTGTTTAAAATCTGCTAAAGTAATTCCTATATACAAAAGTGGTCAAAAGAATAATGTTAGTAATTATCGACCGATCTCTATACTCCCAGCCTTATCAAAATCATTTGAAAAACTAATTGAACAAAGACTGACCAGCTTTTTTATACGCCATAACATAATCAACAAGAATCAATACGGCTTCCAGCCCAAATCAAACACAACCAGTGCCTCTGTTAAACTAGTTAATGAAATTCAGCATTGCCTCGACCATCGAAAAATCTGTTCCACAATCTTCATAGATGTGTCGAAAGCCTCTGATTGTGTACCTCACTGTCTGCTACTGTTGAAATTACAAAACTATGGCATTAGGCAAAATGTTTTAAAACTACTCGATTCATATCTAACTGGTAGGCAACAACGTGTAGTTATTAATGACCATAGCAGCTCAGATTTAACGGTCAATTTTGGAGTACCACAGGGCTCCATATTAGGCCCGTTGCTTTTCAATGTCTTTATAAATGTTATATTTGAGCTACCGCTAAAGGGCAAGCTACAACTTTACGCTGATGATGCTGCACTTGTCTACGAATCAAATAATATTGAAGATCGGTCTCAAAACATGCAGCTTGATTTGAATTTGTTAAATCGATGGTTTTATGACAACCGTTTAACAATTAATGCGTCAAAAACTAAGTTCATAATTTTCTCTAGCACTGACAGGTTTTGTAATGTGAACTTTATGTTACATCTAGGGGAAGAAAAACTTGAAAGAGTCGCTTCAATAACTTACCTAGGACTAGTATTACAACAAAATCTTAAATGGAATCTCCACATCGAGCATATCCATCGTAAAATAGTAAAGTTTCTTGGTATTCTTCGGCATTGTAGTCATATACTGCCCATGAAAGAGAAAAAAAACCTGTTCTATGCGCACGTTAACTCACAAATCTGTTATCTGAACATTATATGGCATAACGCACCAAACTATTTCACAAGCAAAATCGCAATCACTCTCAACAAGTTTATGAGAACAATTTTCTGGGAACAATATTTAGATCCAAACGTTACAACCATTGATTTATATAAGAAAAATAATGTGATGAACTTCAAGCAAACTAAATTCTATGAATCGGCCCTTTTTATATACAAAGTAAAAAATAATTTGATAAAGCATAACATAGACTTGCAGTCACTCTATGAATCACATCGTTATGAGACTCGAAATCAAAATAATTTAAGAACTATTATTCCTAGAACCAACTATATTCGATTTGGTTGTATATATCCCGCAATTATGAAATTTAATAATCTGCCAATGCGCTTAAAAAATGTTTCTTCGATTTACACATTCAAAAGTACTTTGAAAAAACAGGAAGTGGGTTATATCTATGGTATAACCACAAGGGTGACGTAGGACTATCGTTGATTTAGAGATCATTTGTATGAAGTTGAATCTGAATTCATTCTGAATGAATGAATATTTGGAGAACTTCGAAAACGAGAGCGTTACGTTGGAGGCACAAGGTTTTATGCATCCAATATTGGATAAGGAAATATCCTACTGATGGGGAAGAATAATCTTCAGAAGCTATCCTGTTGATTGCGATTGATTGAATATATTTTGAAAATTCCCAAAGGAACTGGCAGATTATTTTCAGTAACGATTAGATATTTCCACATTTTCCTCGATACTGGAAGCCCACCAGTGGTTAATGCCAACTCGATAACCACTTGTTAATAGCACTTGATTGAAACATATTTGGTCACAGTGTTACATGGATAGAAAACATTCAATTAAACTCTTTCACATGAATATATTTTGAAAATTCCCAGAGGAACTGGCAGATTATTTTCAGTAACGATTAGTTATTTCCACATTTTCCTCGATACTGGAAGCCCACCAGTGGTTAATGCCAACTCGATAACCACCTGTTAATAGCCGCGCGTGTATGTGTGTGTAGCGATGTCTTCCCAGGGAACCGTTTGTGGCATCACTCTCCTCCTGATAGATTCCCTTCTGGCCTAGGGTGCACAAACAGGCTCTTGGTGACACCGTTCATCCGCGCTTTCATGATAAATAAAGAGCTTCACCGCAACAGCGACAACATGCTCCAATCGCTGTTCAATTAGAACTGAGTGGATTTCCGAGCGCCGCTCGCTTATATACCGATTGGTGATTTCAATAGCCTGTTTTGAAAGCAATTTTAAGACTATTGAAACAAATTTTTGGATCAAAAAGTAACAAGTATATAACGCGTAGACATTTTATCTTTCGAATGAAGTGTTTATCATACCATTTCGTTCAGTTGTTCAGGAGCTATTAACGCTCAAAATCTCGGTCTCCGGCGTAACGCTTTCGTTTTCGAAACTTTGATTTTACACCCCGGTATAGAAATGAAAGACGTAGTCCTACGTCAAAATTTGTCCTGGAAAACAATTGAATAGATTAATAAGTCGAATGGAAACATCTTTAAACATTACAAACGCTTAAACTCTCTTTTGCACACTTGAACATTGAGGAAGAACCTCCTTATCAGTCTTATGACTGTCTGAGGTTCATTTATATTAAATTCGTTGCATTTAAATGTATTTGGTAGGGGAAGATAAAATGAATTGTATAGTATATTTAAGATACATTGTTTAAATAAAACTCAAACTCAAATTAAAAAAAAATTAATTAGAATTAACTTCTCCGAAACAAATTAGTATTTTATGTGAATGCAAATCACTTTTTTCTCTGCTAGCGGTGAGAAAATCCCATACAAAAATTGTGTCTGAATTGACGTTATATTATAATAATAATTTTTAGTAGGAATATCTGAAAATTCCGAGGAAAGTTAGGTTAAGTTAGGGTTAGGACTACGCGCTCCAAGTAATTAAATAATACCAATTAGATATTTTCATTAAAATTTTACCAATGAAAAATTGAATTTGCAGACATTAATGTTATTTTATATAAACAAATTTTGATGAATTCCGCTGAAAATTGTCTCTATACACTATGTCAATATTTCGAAGCTTCCAACATTCAATTAATGTTGCCAAGCCTCGCATGTCGACCCGCTGCGAATCCGATCCAGCAGCGGGACCTCTAGAAAACAATATAATCTCGTGCTCGACATGCAATTTTCCAGCCGAGTAAGCGTTCATCAAAATCCCGTCGTCATCGCCAGCGCGCCATCATCCGGATGGAAGCCGTAGGGATTAGCCCGTTTGACGTTCGGCGAGAAGCAGCGACTGTTAGGCCTGCTGCTAAACTTTGCTATTAATCAAAAACTTTCCCCCGATCCAAAACCTCGCACCAACCCCCCCCCCCCCCCCCACGGCAGTCGCTTTTCGATGAATACGTAATCCACTTAATGAAGTTGAGAATACACCCCACTCGCTCTGTGATGGGGGCCCCATCAGCCGGAGTGAAAGCCGGGACTAATTAAACCACCGATGAGACGTGGCATCCGGTAGATCGCTCGCTCGTGATGTGAATGTTATTCGATCACAGAGAAGCGGAAGGATTTAGATTCGGGATGACGACGGAGTCGTTGCTTGCTCGAATGCCGATCATCCCGAGAGGCAAAAGTTTAATATTTATTAGAGACGCAGATATGTGACAGAATATGTTCCGGAAAGGCTAAATTGCGTTTTCCGGAGACCAACTTTTGATATTCTCCTAATGTCATGCGGTGGAGGTATCTATTACAGTGAAAGAATATTAAATTTGTTCACGCTTCGATGGGTAAAACATATTTTACCATCAGCCGGAAAGTGATATTAACTTTTCTGATCCCTCTCTCTCTCTCTATCTGTGTCTCTTATCCCATCATCAAAAACGGGTTAAGTACAGTTATTTCCAGTTGAAAACCTCTCCAGGAAAAAAAGGCTGACAGCGAATGAACGTGCAAGTTTGTGTTCGAAACATCGCTCCAGAGCACATCGATGGATTCGGAACCGGCACCGCACAACTCACACAGCGGCTAGAGGTCGTAAAAAACTTTTCCTCTCCACAGTCGAGCGCTGTCGCAATTAAATTTTCACTTTCGCAAAAGTCTAACTTCGCTCGGGTGGTCTCAAATTTCGCGAGCATCTCCGATGCGAGAGGGGGGGAAGTTCTCGCTCGGAAACGCACCATTCCTAGAATGTGTTTGGCCCCACAATTGGTACTTGCGCCGCGCCGCGCTCACAATCTAGAAGATTATCCTATTCTAAAGCGTTTCGGATAAAAACAGAAGCATTTCGCTCCCGAATGCTCGAAAAACTGTGGGAAGTGTTTTCGGTGAAAGCTGAGAAAACTTTGCTCTTTATTCGTTGTTCACATTTTGCGAAGTGGAACGAGTTGAGTTACTGAAAACGCTCTTCCAGTTTCGGAAACTTGTTTTTGTGTAGTTTTTTGTTGCTTAAAGTCACGTTCTGAAAGCGCAGACGTTACACAGAAACGTTCGGAAAAACGGAAAAACGGAAACTCGGAAAAACGTTCTTATCGTGCGGTACGGACACTATATTTTAGTTTCTAATGGATGATTTTTAGAAAAGTTATTTTTTCGTTTTAGAACTAGCAGATCAGACAATCTTTATTTTCCCCAAATTTGAAATGATTTCGAATTTTCACGGATCAAAGATCAATTCAATATTCATAAAAGCTCAGTGAGCTGATGGCATTAGAAGACAGATCCTGACGACCGAAAAATACCATCAGAGTAAATAAAACTCCTACTGGAATTTAATGCCACCAGAGTTGATCGATCCTCTGTGAGATAAAAAATCACCTTTAGTTCCTATTTCATATCCCAGTCGATAACAGAAGAAGACAGGACTTCAAATTTTATCTAAAAACAAATATAGCCACGCGTTTCGTCTTCGGGAATGTGACTGTGACTTGAGGGGGATATGTCCCGAATACTGAATGTTCAATATCAAGGAAATAAATTTATTATTCTCCCAATTCGCGATGAGGGGTCTCCGGGTGCACTTTCGCATATTCAGCGAACGATCGTCAGTTTTATCGCAGAACCACTCGTCGATTAATCTTCTAATTGGTCTCCTTAAAAGTTAGATATTGAATTTTCAGAGTTTTCGGATATTCTCAGAATTTTAAATTTTTTTCTGAATTTTTTGAATGTTATGTTGATTTTTTAGTTGTTTTTCTGTTCTATTTAATTTTTAAAGTATTTTTCAACTTTCTGATTTCTCAGTCTGTTTTTACTGAACTTTTCTAATTTTTTCAGTTTTTCCGATTTTTCTGCCCAAATTTTTTGAGCTTTCCAAAATTTCTGTAATCTTTTAAATTATGGTTTTTTTTAAATTCTTTAAATTTTTCAAAATTTTCTGAATTTCTGATCTGAATATTTTTTAAATTATTCTGAGTTCTGTTTATTCTTATTTTTTTTAAATGTTTCACATCTTCCTTTTTTGTGCATTTTTCTTAGTTTCTTATGACACTTTCTTGATTTTTTTTTTGTGAACTTGACTGATTTTTTTCTATTTTTTCGTTTTTTTCGAATTATTCTTCAATTCTTCTGATTTGTTTTCAATATTTCAAATTTTTCTGAATTTTTATATTGTTACAATTTTTTTTCTGACCGTTTCTGCATTTTTCTATTTTCATTTTTTTTCCTTCGAAAATTTTTTTTTAAATTGTTATGTTTGTGCCTTCTATGTATTCTTTTAAAATTTTGATAGCTTTTTGAATTTTCTGAAATCTCTATATACTATAGAAAAAATGATTATATTTTGATTTTGTGAAACAAAAATGAATTTTTCAGAATTATTCTGAGTTTTCCGCAACTTTTTTGTATTTTTCTGAACTCAAATACATAAAAATTCATAAATAAGAAAAATACAGGAAAATACAGGCAAGTTTAGATACCTGTATTTTCCTGTATTTTTCTTATTTATGAATTTTTATGTATTTTTCTGATTTTTCTCATTTTTTTCTCTGCGTTTCTAAATTTTGTTTTTATGCTTTTCTGATTTTTGTTTTTTTTTTAATATTTTATATTTTTTATGATTTTACCAATGTTTTCCGCGTTCTTCCGTCTTTTCCAGATTTTTCCATTTTTGACATTACCTGTTTTTTCCAAATTCGTTTTTTTTTATTGTTTTTAAATTCGTCAGAGCTTTTCTGACTTTCTTCTTATTTTTCCCGAATTTGTCTGACTTTTTCAGCTTTTTTACTAAATTTTTGTACAATGTTCTGAATTTTCAGAATTTTTTTGATTGTTTACTGAATTTATTCAACCTTTTTGATGTTCGTTTGACGTTTGCTATATTTTATGAATTCTGTTCTGTTTCAGTTCGCTCTCGTTTTTATGTAATTTTTTAGTGGATTTTTTCTAAATTTCTTCAAATTTTTGGCACTTTCCTGTTTTAAAAAAAAATCCAGATTTTTTCCATTTTTCATCTATTTTAGAATTTTTCTGATTGTTTCTGAATTCCTCTGATTGGTTCTTGAATTTTCTCATTTAGGAAATTTTTGTATTTTTATTGAACTTTCTAAATTATTCTGATATTTTTCCGATTATTTTTAAATTTTCCTTATTATTTGTTGAGATTTTCATTTTAATTTTTTTTTTATTTTTATGTGTTGATCTTCATCTATTTTTGATATTTCTCTAGTTTTTATTTTTAATTTTGAATCCTTTTCAAATATTTTGATTTATTTATATCCCATAGATTAATTTTTATATACCGATTAAAAAAAATGTTTTTCTCTTATTTTTTTAAATTTATCTTAATTTTTCTGTATTTTTCTGAACTTTCAAATTTTTAAGCATTTACCAGACATTCATCTTTTTTTATTTTTTTTTCTGTATTTTTCAGAATTCTCTGAGTTTTCTGATTTTTTTGATTTTTCAAGATTTTGCTGATATTTTCTATTTGCTATGATTTCATCAAAACTTGCTGAATCTTTCCGTCTTTTTATGATTTGTTCTGATTTTTTTCAATTCTTTTTCTGAATTTTTGTGAACTTTTCTGTTTTTTTCATAAATGTTTGTTTTTAAATTATCTGAATTTTCAAATTTTTTATTGAAAACTTTTTCGAGATGTGTTTTATGTTTTCTGTATTTTCTAAATTCTAAATTTTTAATATTTTTTCAATTTTTTTTAAAGAAATTTTCTGTTTCTGTCTCATTCTAATTTTTTTTCACATTTTCTTTTTTTTGTGTATTTTTTTTAATTTCTTTAAGCTTTTGGCACTTTATTGATTTTTTTTTTGCTTTGGAAATTTGACTGATTTTTTTTATTTTCCTTAATTCTTCTGTTTTTTCAAATATTTTTGTATTTTTACAATTTTTTTTTCTACTTTTCTGATATTGTCTGAATTTGTCTATTTTTTCTGGTTTTTAAAAATTTTTGTTTTCAGATCATTTCTAAACCTTTATAATTTTTAATGTTTTTTCGATTTATTTCTTTGAAATTTTAAATTTAATTTTTTTCCATCCCTTTCTGATTTTCCCTTTCTGATTTTTCCTTGTTTTTCCAATTTTGTTTTATTTTTTCTGATCGTTTCTTTATTTGTTAGAACTTCATGGATTTTTGTTAATTTTTCTGAATTTATTTGTTTTTTTTCCTATTTTTTTGTTTTTAAATGATCTGAATGTTCAAATTTTTTGTTCAAAAATTTTCCGAGTTTGTTTGATGTTTTCTGTATTTCTTATTTTTTAAATATTTTTTTAACATTTTTTAAATATAATTTTCTGATATTTTCTGTTTATTCTCATTCTAATTTTTTTCACACTTTCCATTTTTTGTGTATTTTTTTGAATCTCTTTAAGCGTTTGGCACTTTGTGGATTTTTTTTGTTTTGGAAATTTGTCTGATTTTTTTCAGTTTTTTAAGATTTTTTTCTGATTATTCCTTATTTCTTCTGTTTTTTCAAATATGTTTGTACTTTTGCAATTTATTTTTTCGATATTGTCTGAATTTGTCTATTTTTTCTGATCTTTAAAAATTTTTGTTTTCAGATCATTCTTAAATTTTTATAATTTTTCAATGTTTTTTCGATTTATTTTTTTGAATTTTTAATTTAATTTTTTGTTTAAGTATTCGCTTGAAGAATTTTCTTTTTTTGCGAATTCTTCGGATTATGATTCCTTTTTTAATCTTCTAAATTATTTCTATCCTATAGTTAAATTTTTATATATTCTGATAAATTCACTTTTTTGTATTTTTCTTAACTCATTCAAATGTCCATGTATTCTCCTGTATTTTTTCTGTATTTCTAAATTTTGTATCTGTATCTGTATCTGTCTTATCGTCCTAATTATTTTTTTCTGTATTTTTCTGAATTTTATGTTTTCATATTTCAGTTTTGTTTTATTTTTTCTGATAGTTTCTAAATTTGTTAGAACTTTTTTGATTTTTGTTATTTTTTCTGAACTTTTTGTTTTTTTTGTAAATTTTTATACAATGTTCTAAATTTTCAAAATTGTTTTGACTGTTCACTGAATTTATCTAAACTTTTTTTAGTTTCGTTTGATGCTTTTTCTATTTTCTGAATTCTGGTTTGTTTCGGTTTGTATACATTTTTGTTTTTTTTTCCACATTTTCCATGTTCTGTGCATTTTTTTTTTAATTAAAAAAATTAAATTGAAAATAAAAAAAAATTCAAACGTTTTTTCAATTTTTTCTTTTATTTTATAGTTTTTTTATTGTTTCTAAATGTCTGTGACTTGTTCTTAATTTTTTCTGAATGTTCTATATTTCTCGATTCTTATTACTTTTAAAAAAAAATTCTGAACTTGTCTAATTTTTTCTGAATTTTTCGAAACGTTTCTGATTTTTTTCCCGACCGTTTTTTTTTAACTTTTTAATGATTTTTCCGATTATTTTTGTTGTATTTTTCTAATTATTTGTTGAGTTTTTCATTTTATATAGATTTTCTATTTTTATATATTTATCTTCATCTATTTTTCATATTTTTAAAGTTTTTTTTTAATTTTGAGTTCTTTTTAAATCATATGAATTATCTATATCTTATCTTCCATAGAAAAAACCATTATATTTTGATTTAAAAAAACTGTGTTTTCCGAATTTTTCTGATTTTTTTTTGTTCATTTGACTGAATGTTCCTGTATTTTTATCAATTTTTCAAACTTTCTTCATTTTTTAATTTTGCTGTATTTTTCTGAATTCTCTGATTTTTCAGATTTTTTCGAATTTTCTAAATTTTTCTAATATTATTATTTTTATATGATTTTATCAAAACTTAAGAGTTTTTCCATCTTTTTCTGATTTGTTCGGTTTTTTTTTTAATTCTCTGACTTTTTTTCAATTTTCTGAACTTTTTTGTTTTTCTTTTCCTAAATTTTTGTTCTGAAATGTTTTTAATTTCCAGATTTTTCAGATTTTTTACTGAAAACTTTTTTCGAGTTTGTTTGATGTTTTCTGTATTTTCGGTATTCTGATTTTTTTTTAATATTTGTTTTGTAATTTTTCATAATTTTTAGAGATTTTTCCGAATTTTGTAAATTTTCAATTCCCAAATTTTTTTTTTAAATTTTACTGTTTTCTTCTGTTTTTTCAATTGTTTCATCGTTTCCTAATTTCTTTTATGGAATATCTCTGATTTTATCTGTAGTTTTGTGAGCTTCTCCGATCTTTCCTAATTTATTTTGTTGATTTTTCTGATATGTTACAATATTTTCTCCCATTTCGGATTCTGAATTTGTATGAATTTCTCTTTCATCTGAACTTTTCAGACTACTATCTAACTTTTACTGAATTTTTCGGACATTTTTCCAAACTTTTCTGATTTTTTTAATGTTTTTAACGAATTTGTCCAAACTTTTATTTATCTTTCCGAGCTTCTACGATTTTTTCAGATTTTTTTTAAGTTTTCTCCGATTTCGGGTCCTGATTTCGAACGAAGTTCACTTTTTTCTGAACTTTTCTGAATGTTATCTAAATTTTACTGATTTTTTCTAAACTTTTCCCGAACTTTTCTGGATTGTTCAGATTTTTTCAATTTTTTTAATTTTTTCAATTTATTTTTTATATTTTTTTTTTGCATTTTTATTTGTCTTCCGAATTTTGCTGGTTTTTCGAATATTTTTCTTTTTTTTATTTCTCTAAACAGTTGTGGGTTTTTGAAAACTGTTCAGATTTTAGTGATTTTTTCTGAGATATTTCGTTTTTCGTAATTTTATTCTAAATTTTTCTGAAATCTTCTGGTGTTTTTTTTTTATTTTATTTTTTAAATTCTGAAGTTTTTCGATTTTTTTTTCTTTTCGGATTTTTCTTCATCTTTCCATTTTCCCTAAATTTCTCTACATGCGTCAGAATTTTACTATATTTTTTTTGGTTTTTTTCTGAGTTTGCACAAATTTCGTTCAAACTGATGATTTCTTTATTTTACAAATTTTTTATCCTTTTTTCTGATTTTTTCTATTTTCGCTGTTTTTTTCTGATTTTTCCGATAAAGATATCTATCATGACGTGATGCATTTTTTCACTATCATATTAGCAAGCTTAAACGCAGTTTTAAATTGTTAACCCTTTGAGATCGTTTGTCTGTTCTCAGCCACCACAGCGAGGAATTATACTAAATACTTTATCCGAACATATGTAATGGTTAACAATTTTCCTAAACGAATTTTAATGTCAAGTTAATTTATTCACGAAATAATACATAGTTTCTATGGATAATAGATAACGGTACTCGGTGAAAACAAAAGATTATTAACGTGGAAAGATAAGTGAAAAGGGTGAAAATTTAATGAAAATTATTACTTGTTTTTATTTGAACATTTCAACCACGTAGTATTCACTCTTACTGCATCATTTTGCAGTAAATTTTACTTTGCTGCATTTTACCAAAAATCATCATTACAATACAAAATCTCAAGATCTTGAGATCGTTATTCTCCTCAATTACTTGCAGAAAAAATAATACTCCATCACATAGATATTTAAACTTTTTTTTTTCGAGTAGAGATTTCCTAATCACCTAGCAGTATGAATCCTACTTCACGACCTATTCTCATACCTGCCAAATATCCACAAAAAAAATCATGAAAATCGTGGCAAACATTGGAAACATTGGACATACTTTTCACTGCAGAACAAACGCACAATCGTTTTTGGCGGATTCTCATTCACTGCAAAGAATATGCGTAGTCGAGTTTTTCGAATTTTCATATTTATTGTTAATATTCTCCAAAGTATTCTAATTTGGGTGGAGACAAACACAACGATATAAAAATGACTCAAATCTGACCGTCCGTTCTCTTGACGAAAAAAAAAATTGTTGTTGTATATATAAGATTACATGAGTTTTTAAATCGACAATTTTCTTTTCGACAACTTCGCTCACTACCTCAAAAAACCTTCAAGATTTTGTCACTGGTTTATTCGTATAGAAAACTGGATAACAATGCAGGTTATCGAAGAACCACAGAAAATTTTAACACATCATGCAGTCAACAGCTTCATCAGTGAAGCTTTTAGTACAAGTTTCCCGGTCTTGCATCCGAGTTTCAGAGAAGAATCTCAATTTAATTAAAGTGCAATAAAAGCAATGACAAATTATTGCTCTGCAAGAAAAGGCTTCCCTAGAGCCAATATAGCACACAACAACCGGACAAGAGAAGAGTGAGACTTCTAGCTTCAATCTGGGTAATAGAATCATCATTAAGGGTTATCAGTTCTGCTGGAATAAGGTTCGGAGAAGGAGTAGCAATCTGAAGCGATGTGCCCGGGGCGTCAAAGCTGTAAGAGAAGAAAAGCATCAACTATTGCATCTGCTGCCAGTGCCATAGTGGCAATAGCTAGCTAAACTATGATGGCTTTATCTTTTTCGCACAGAAACAAATACTTGCCCCAGATCTACATTCGGTCGATGCACATTGCACACTTGCCACGTGAGCGTCCCTAAAATATCGACAAGTATTTATAGTTATTGGGTAAATGTGCGCTGTAATGCGCGTATAAATGATTTCACAGTTTTAAAGGCAGCTATAAAATATTGATTTGCTTCGCAATTCGAGTTCCCCCCTCGGAGACCAGCCCCCCATACTTACGAAGCTGTAAAGCTATTTTGCATACGCTCCACTTGCGCAAAGCGAAAAATTGAATTCAAACTATTTCCATTTTATTGCCCCGAATCACACAAAGGCTTCCACCCTTCATCCCATCCATATTCCTATTTTCCGTTATCGGCTCCCTTTCCATTCCGTCTGTTGTGCAACAGGGAAAATCCCTGGATACGAAAATAGTAGTGCACTCTGGCCACCATATGTGCACCACGAAATGGACCAAACGGCCCATGGTGTGTGGACATGTGTGCTGCCGCCAGCTTTAACCCACCTCCCGATGCGCTGGGGAGTGGTTTGCTAGTGCCGAACACGAAAAGGCCAGATGTTCAACTGGAAGATACCACATTGCGCTCCTCTCCCAGACCCAGGGCAACCCAACTCATCATCATCATCATCACCCGGATGGTCATTCATTGCGCCCTGGAATGAGACAGAGAGGAGTAATCAGCTCCCGGTCTAGTCAACAAAACAGCGAACAAGGATAGTGTCACTTTTTCACAGAGCACACAGCATCACGCTTCGCTTGGGCCGCTGCTACTGGCCAGGTTGTCTTGTTTGGAGGGAGGAACCAGCTGCTGGTGTGATGTGTGTGTGTGTGTGTGTATGGTGAAAATACCCGGAACTGTAATTTTGCAGCTTGTCATACAATCACGTGCGCTACAATAGTGCAGAGCAGCTCAGAATAACAATTTGATGGAAATGTTGGCACTGAGTATATGAAAAGGGGGATTGGAACGGAAACGGGAATATGTTCATTTTGAGTGTTTATTTGTCTGTTGACGGGCAGAACTTTTCAACGGAATCGATTATGTTGCCCTGATAAATCAACGTTATCACAATTGAAAAGAAAATGTTTTCTAGTAATATTTGAAAGTAATTTCAGAGCCAAAACGTTTCTCACTGCGTTTATCAAATTCCTCAACGCAAATCCAATGATAATAAACATGAGTTCAGACCAGAATTATCAAAATATCGATAAACTTACTTTCTCGGACTTAGAAGCTTTCTATACTTCATTGTAGCGGTCAGGTGAGGTGAATGATAATGGCCCGCCTCATACCCCTACAAAGGTTTGAGCAGGACGATTTATCTTATAGATAATATTTATTTTCAAACGTATCAAGAAGCCAGTATTATAAAAACAAAAACAAAGCGAACTGGCTCTGTTGCAGGCATAAATATTGTTAAGTATTGTGACGTAGTTATGCGACTGGCACACCTGGTAATATATACCTTAGTCCTTTCGTAATGTTATGACCTAAGTGGTGCGGACTCAATCCACTTCATTCTCAAGCAAATTCATGCATGTTTTCAAGCGATTTCTTGCAATAAATTCTCAGACCACCGGAGATGCCAGATTTACAAATATGTTTGTAAATTTACAGACATATCTGTAAAACATTCATCACATCTATTCATCACATCAAAAATATTTGACTCACCATATGACATTTTTCCATAGTTTTAATACAGAAAAGTTATTATATTTAGTATATATCAATACACATGACGTTAGACCAGCGATACTCAACCTGCGGCCCAGCAGTCCTTCTGGTTGGCCCATCTGGTGTGTATGAACTTTTGCCTTGACATCATTGCAGACGAAAGAGAGGATACGGTTATTCACAATTAATGAAAAATTGCATTCTCTGCAGGTAAGGAAAAATCTTGAACGAAAATTGTCTCTGATAAATATTTTCTGTTCTAGATAAGATTGTTTTGCTGAAATGCAAGGAGATTTATTGAAAAATAGTTAAGTTAGGGTCAGGACTATGTCTTCTAAGTATTTAAACAACATCGAATAAAAATTTTCATTCTATTTTTAACAACTTACATTTGCTTTCGGGTCTGCTTATGACGAAATATGGGTTACTGTTCGATATTGTTACGACAGACATGGTTCATGGCCGTGTGGTGATCTAAAACTTGTATAGCCTTGCATGGCGGATGGAAAGTATACACTGCATTTTCTTATAAATTTCATCAACGACAAGACCGCAAGCCTTGGTGGATATCGAATATATCAACGGTGAAATACTGTTTTTTATAAAAATTAACAACGCGTATGTATGTGTATGTATGTATGTGTAGATCGTTGAAACATTTAAACACATTACAGGACATAAGTTATTAAGTGGTCCGAAAAATATTTTTTTTCCACTTTTTCCCAAAAATGACAAATGAAAATTAATAACTTTTGAATCACTGAATCGATTTAGATGATCGACATATAAAATTGACCTAGCCTTTTATTAAAAAATATTTAACTTGCGAAAAAAAATAATTATATTTTAGTAATTATTGATTGTAGTCGTTTTTTATTTTTTTATGACTTTCGACTAGAGGGCGCTATATTTGTTTATATTTTTTCTTGAAAGCTGAGGATTTTTTACACAACATATCTCGATATCAGGGTTGCTATTTTTTCGTTTTTTAGATATGATTTAAAAAAAAATCATTTTTCCCCATTTGTCCAAAAATAACTTTCTGCAAAAAATCATAACATTTGAACTACTGAACCGATTTAGATGATCGATATATTAAATTGAAGCCAATAAGCAAAATTCACACTTACGAGAAGATTGGATTCTAGTAGCATAGGTCTAGTTTAGTCACATATGAATATTGATCGAAGACTTAAAACATGTTAAATTTACAAAATTCTAACTTAAAAACGATAATTATAGCATCTCTGATATCGAGATATGTTAGGTAAATAATCCTCAGCTTTCCATAAAAAATATAAAAAAATATAGCGCTCCTATCTTTAACCGAGAAAACTATGAAAAACTAACTAAATCAATAATTACAAAAACAAAATTCAATTTTTTGCGCAAAAGTAATATTTTTTCAAAGAAAAATAACTCGTAAGCTTCAATTTGATATGTCGATGATATGAATCGGTCCAATAGTTTGAAAGTTATGACTTTTTGTAGTGGGAAAAATGGGGAAACATTGTTTTTCGAACCATCGATTAGTTTTGAAAAATCATATTTCAAAAACGAAAAAATAGCATCTCTGATATCAAGATATTTTATGTAAAAAATTCTCAGCTTTCAATCCATATTAAAAATAGGATCCATATTATATGCAAGTTAAATATTTCTCAATTAAAGCTCATTGGCTTAAATTTGATATGTCGATCATCTAAATCGGTTGAGTGGTTCGAAAGTTATAAATTTTTGATAAAAGTCATTTGGGAAAAAGTGGAAAAAAAATGATTTTTGGGATCACCCTAAAATGGAAATGGGCACCCTAATGACAAATTAAAAAAATACGAGTTTAATGTTTTGCGATAAAGAACAAAATTACCACTTTTGACGAAGATCTGAGAACCACTATATTAGTTTGGCATGGAATGGCTGTATATATATACAGAATACAATCTTACGTGCATCGTGATGTACAAAGTATTAATGAATATGTGAAAATTAACGTTAAAAGACATTTCTATAGATCTGCACACTTTTACAGACTTTTCCACATTTTTAACAGACATTCACATGTTTTTACAGACTTTTTTTAAAAATCATCTGGCAGCTCTTCCTTCCACTTTTTATCGAATATTTCCAAATCGCAGGAGTAAACATTTACGTGACTCTGACTTTGTTTGTTTTTATTACGTTCGGAAAAACGTTATGACAAAGAGAGGGGACATTAAAAATACGTTGCTCAGTGAATGGCTGAGATGCTCTTTCAGAGATGCAATGGTTAATTAAACAATTGACGGAAATATGTAGTTCGTTCATTTTATAATTTTACTTATTTTTGCCCTTGACAACAATACCTCTTTTATAGTGTTGATTATCATAAGAAAAATAACACTCCTGATCGTTGGATCTCTTCTGACATTGCAATTGGATCTTTTTTGACAGCCGTTTTGATTCAGTCCGCACTACCTAGGTTATGACAGTGTTCGGACGCGAGATGAAAAATAGAAGGTGGGAAGATTCACGGGTTTTGCTTGTGTTAAACTTTGGTTGTAGTAGTAGCCAGGAAGATAAGAAGTTCACATATCAGGCATAACAGTCAGTTACTCAAATGGTACAAAATTGAATGTGTCAACGAATAACGTTGAAAGAGGATATACAGAAAATAATTACATATTTCCAAAAAATATTTTTCGCGTTACATTCATCATTTGAAAAATAAACAGAACATGTCACGAACCAAAATGTTTCATTTTTGTTATTTCTTCTTATAACAGAATTAGTATTCTAATTTTTACTATGTTTGGATTTTAGAGCATTTTCATGGCAGTTTATCTCTTGTTAGCAATTGTAATTCCTTTTCCCACAATTGGGGTGCTGAACACTTCATTCGTCTAAAACTAGGACGGAAGCAGAGAACTTTTCGTCTCAATTTAGGTAATATGGAGTCTATTCAATTTATTTTTCAAGTGCAATTTACGCGGAAAAAACTTGCTACTTTTTTCTCATGCGCTGTAAAATGTTTTCCGCCAAAGGAAAAAACGATTTAGTAACTCTGACTTTGTTCATTTACGTTTTTGGTCGATGTAACGAGAAGTAAAATAAGATTGAAATAAAGTTTAGAACACCTCAACAATACTGAAATTTCAGTTGGGCCCCTATGATTTTGAACGCTAGCATTGATTTAAGAAAAAATACTAATTTGTTCATTTCATCTGCTTATTTTTACTTTTAATAACAACACTTTTCCTATGTAGTGGACTATTATAAGAAAAGTAACATACATAAACAAAATCTGTGACGTCACAAATTTAAAAATCTTCCCACCTTTCATTTTCCATCTCGGTTCGGACGTATGTCTGTTCGCTATTCGGGTTGATCGAGTGTTCGGCTCGTGTTCGGGTTTTGTCACGGTGGTACTCTTCTCTTCTTCTCAAGACATCGTACAGTGTAGACGTGGATGTACAGTTTCCTCCATAGAATATTCAACATTTTGGTCCTTCGAGCCGGATCTGGCGTTTTCTAAGGTGAATATATTCCTTTTCAGCTTTAGGTTACAATCGTTAGTGGAAAACTGGTGATGGAATGACACATGGGTCGATTTCAATAAGGGTTCAACCATGAGGGGTTGAACATATATCGGCAACATTAATAAAAACAGGAAGTGGGTTATATCTATGGTATAACCGCAAGGGTGACGTAGGACTATCGTTGATTTCGAGATCATTTGTTTGAAGTTGAATCTGAATTCATTCTGAATGAATGAATATTTGGGGGACTTCGAAAACGAGAGTGTTACGTTGGATGCAAAAGGTTTTATGCATCCAATATTGGATACGGAAATATTCTACTGATGGGAAAGAATAATCTTTAGAAGCTATTCTGTTAATTGCGATTGATCGAAAAATCACAAAACCGAATGTATTTGGTCACAGTGTTACATGGATAGAAAACATTAAAATAAACTCTTTCACATGAATGTAATTTTAAATTCCCAGAGGAACTGGCAGATTATTTTCAGTAACGATTAGATATTACCACATTTTCCTCGATACTGGAAGCCCACCAGTGGTTTATGCTAACTCGATAACCATCTGTTAATAGCACTTGATTGAAACATATTTGGTCACAGTGTTACATAGATAGAAAACATTCAAATAAACTCTTTCACATGAATGTATTTTTAAATTCCCAGAGGAACTGGCAGATTATTTTCCGGATCTTTCTCGATGCTGAATGGCATCCAAACGGAAAGAATTCCGCGCGTGTATGTGTGTGTGTAGCGGCTGCTTCGAGATCTTCCCGGGGAACAGTTTGTGGCATCACTCTCCTCCTGATGGATTCCCTTCTGGCCTAAGGTGCACAAACAGGCTCTTGGTGACACCGTTCATTCGCGCTTTCATGATAAACGAAGAGCTTCACCACAACAGCGACAACATGCTCCAATCGCTGTTCAATTAGAACTGAGTGGATTTCCGAGCGGCGCTCGCTTATATACCGATGGGTGATTTCAATAGCCTGTTTTGAAAGCAATTTTAAGACTATTGAAACAAGTTTTTGGATCAGAAAGTAACAAGTATAGAACGCGTAGACATTTTATCTATCGAATGAAGTGTTTATCATACCATTTCGTTCAGTTGCTTAGGAGCTATTAACGCTCAAAATCTCGGTCTCCGGCGTAACGCTTTCGGTTTCGAAACTTTGATTTTACACCCCGGTATAGAAATGAAAGACGTAGTCCTACGTCAAAAATGGCTGCGACACTCGGGTCGGCAAAGCCATATTTTGAAGTTTAATCCGCCGCTTGGGGCAAATAACACACGGCAGCAACACGTGGGTTGCTTTTCATGGATGGTTGAGAAACGCCGTTCGGGGCGATCGTCGAAGCAAAAAACATGGCGTCTGATTTTATGTTCGTATTAAACCGTGTAGGTTGAAAGAAAAACGACACTCAGGATGTGTAGGATGAGAAAAAACGCCGCTTGGGGCGATTGTCGAAAACCATGGTTTCCAGGGGTACGACTAAAACGTCAAATCCCTCATATTGCCAGTGTACCCAATATTGCTGCGGTTCACTGACATTTTGGTTCTATCAATTACTGTTGTTTACAACTCGGTCCGGTTATATAGTCGAATAGTGGCTAACTTTAAGCTCCATGTTAAATGTGAACACCTCCATGTGAAACCGAAATATAAAAATCGCTCATGCAGTTAGAATAAAGCAGCGCATTTTTCGATTTCAATGCTCGTAAAAGATATGTTGGTAAACAAATGACGCCATGTTGATTTTGATTTTGGGTAGCCTATATTCAATTGATGTCTAACCCCTGATGGTTTCTGCCTTTCTATGTTAGATTTCAACCGTGTGAACTGGGAAGAAAACGCCATTCGGGGCGATTCTCGATAAACAGGGCGGCTGCTTTTCGGTTGGCGTTAAAAACCATATGGGTTGAGAAAACGACATGACGACACGAAAACTAAACACAGTGATAAAGTGTGTGAGTGTGTATAAAGAGTACATGATTCAAACTGAACTCAATCGACTAATCATGCAACGCAATCATACATCAAAAATATTTCTGGGTTTGAAGACAACATCATGGTACTATAAACAAGGCGTAACATGTTGGAACTTGTTGATCGCAGAGATTCCCAGCAAAACTGATTCCCGATGAAGTACACAATATGGATACCGTAGACTCCAAGTATACAAAAGAATTGAGTATGATCGGCAAAACGATCAACAACATGCAGAACCACAATTCATCTGAATTATATATCTTCGATCGATCTATTTTTTGGGTCAGGTGAAAGTTGAGTAAGGTGGTTGGAGAAGTTTAGCGGAGTAATACATCAACGACTCATGTTGGCCACCATACAGAGATTTCAACACCATAAACTGTCCCTACAAGGCCCAGTGCTAGGATTGCTAACTACGGAAGCCATTTACGTTGTGACGTATGACATGCAGATTCAGAACTAAACCAATTAAAAACTGTTGATTCAGCGCCACACGCGTGGAATTATATCAAAATTATATCATTATATCATCATAAATAAAATCAGTTGAAGTAGAATTTGCAACAGCGGAATTAACCGGTTCAATCTTGTGATACATTCTTGATCCTCAATAACACGTCGGGAAATGATCAGCTGCGTCATCTGGATACACGCTACCATCGTGTAGTTAATTTGATACGAAGGACAGATATCAAATGTTGGACACTATACCCATCAAGCAATAACTACATACGGAGACGACGACCGCACAATAAGTTGAAGACGGAAACTCGTACGTTGCAGTTGTTGTACGGTCTACGGAAGACAAGTTTAAAATGATGGAATGAGTTTCTATCTGACACAACTGCCTTAATCCTAAGCACACAGTGGATCAATACAACAGCAGGGGATATCTCATTTGCGACGGTAGAAGCAGGCTAGACCCGATGTACAAACAGCGACTCAGGCAAATTTCGAGAAGACAAACGGTATTAATATTCATCAGCGATTGAAGGTTATCCAACAGATGAAGGATAATCCACCATGTGAATAAAGTGACCAATTTCCGACCCGTATATTATACTACCAGGTGCTGACCAAACTCATTTTTTTCTCCTAATGAAACCGACTTCAGAGAAATCCTGGGGCATAAATATTATTAATCTTCTACTCGGGCCAAGTTTTGTGCCGAACCTGGGATCTGTGTTAGTGAATAATATGCGGGAAAATTTATATCTTTCTTTAAGTATCTGAATTTGGGCAGAGAGTTGTGTTGAATGAGACTATAAACTCGGAATTACTCATACGTTTGTTAAAAAATGTGATTTCGTCCCACATCATGATGTAGCTAGTAAATGAAAATTATAGAGAATGTACACAAATTAGTGTAGTCCATCTGTTTGATAAATTGTACAATTTCACCCTATCAATGGTAAACAAGATTCCCTTTGAATGATAATTGAAGATTTTGTTAGATTTCAAGGAAATTCTGTTATCTCTGTTGAGTATAATTCTTCCATCTTCATAAATAATCATCTGATTTCTAAATTCTACGCTTCAGCTCGTGGACACATCATCAGCTACTGATTTTTCCGTCGTTTCAAAAGTGGATCGGACAGGGAACTCATACTACAATAACATTCCGGTGTTCACTCCTACGAAATATTCTAGGTATATACCGACATGAATAATGTATTTTTACTTGCGTTCTACCGACAATGTTCGCCGTAGACACTGGTAAACTCTGGGTGATACCGCTGAATCAAATCTTCCGAGGATGTTGATGTTGCTAAATCATGCTCTACTACTCAATGCTTCAAGCTGAGAATGAGGAATGAGGTATAGCCCTATTTTCTCGATATCCACGAAACAACGTCGTCGGTTACCTACACCTTTCCTATGCTATTATCGATATCACGACGCCATTATCACGATAGTTTGTAGATGTTCCATATGCTAGTTGTGTTCCACCAAGCTCTGACGGTAAATGTGATGAGAAGAGAAAATATTCAAAACTAAGAACCTACCGAGATCTACGGTCCACTTGGTACAATCAGCCCATTATTGTCCATAGAAACCTAATGATGCAAATCATCAGGGCTGAAAAATTAGAATGACACGCTATCAGAACAAACGGCCACCAAGCGGAGTTGGTTTTGTGACCGAGTAACGGAAATACAAAATTTCCCACGACACGTGACGAGAACTGGTGAATTAAACAACACGGACTTTGAATGCGCCTAAAATGGGTATGGCGCTGCAATCTACACAAGAACCATTTCGGAGAGTGGAGTACAAGCAACCCTTCTTTGTACGAAATCTCATATTACATCAAGCAGTGAAATAGGTGATGATCAGGACATTACAATCCCTATATTGGAATTAAGAGCTACATCACCTGTAGTAGAATCGATGGCTAAGATTAGAGGAGCATCAACAGTCAAAGTAGATGGAGTTTACAACGGGAACGATTCTATGGTGACGATGAAATGGATTTTAAACCCCAAAGAAATGTCGTCCACCGTTCATCTCTAATTAGAGTCAACAAGCTCAACAAAACGTCTTCAATAGTAGTTTGATATCACAGGTCTCAAGGCAATGCCAATTTTAGGATAACTTCAGCTAGCAATCTAGCAAACAATTTTCTGTTGTGATCATAACCTAAGCTCTTTGCAAAATCTAACTAGTCTTAGTATCAAGTACCAACTGAAATATTGCCGATAAAGGTTGATTAATATTAAGAACGATGCGGCAGTTTACACATTAACCAAGATGCGTTCGAACTTCCGGAAACTACAGTGTGGAAGGAATTATCGAAAACGAAGAACTGAAAGACGGTTAGGACCTACTACGCTGAACAGTTGAGTTCATCAACAATCTACAAAAAGAGATCCAAAAAGTGAAACTGATCTGATAGTTGAGCAACTTTGTCTGATCAAAGATGAATGTCTTTCATCATACACCTGGATAACCTTGCGATCATTCTCCCGGACCTGATGAACACGTCCGTGTTGTTACATTATTGACAACCAAAAGGAGAAGACAAAAGGCCCATCAGTAAACTTTGTATTCTTTCAATTGATTATAACGTTGGCGGGGGGAGTATGTTAAGTATTGTGACGTAGTTATGCGACTGGCACACCTGGTAATATATACCTTAGTCCTTTCGTAATGTTATGACAGTAGTGTTCGGACGTATGTCTGTTCGCTATTCGCGTTGATCGAGTGTTCGGCTCGCGTTCGGGTTTTGTCACGGTGGTACTCTTCTCTTCTTCTCAAGACATCGTACAGTGTAGACGTGGATGTACAGTTTCCTCCATAGAATATTCAACAAATATATATCAATAGAACATTAAAAATAGGCATAAACTGCGAAAAAACAAACAATGTTCCTATCCATATTGACATTGACATAGTCATAGTCTAAACTTTAGGCCCAAAATTTTTTCCAAGGCATGTCAACAAAATTTCCATCCCGGGAAGATCCTTGACTGATTGATGTCCTCACGAAAAATGAATGCGTTTCACCACCAGAATATCGCTTAAGTATGCTTTTTGTGTGTGATTGAATCGAGAGAAGGTGTGGTTTACGATGGCAATTTGGAAGGCAAACTAGAGGGGAATGAACTCTCTGAGCTCGAAACTTTCGGCGACTGAGCAATAATCGATTGCGTGCGCATACAATATTGGATACGAAAATATCCTACTGATGGGGAAGAATAATCTTCAGAAGCTTTCCTGCTAATTACACTTGATTGAAAAATTACAAAATCAAATGTATTTGATCGCTGTGTTATATGGTTAGAAAACATTAAAATAAACTCTTTCACATGAATGTATTTTTAAATTCCCAGAGGAACTGGCAGATTATTTTTTCAGAAATGATTAGATCTTTCCGGAACTTTCTCGATGCTGAATGGCATCCAAACGGAAAGAATTCCGCGCGTGTATGTGTGTGTGTAGCGATGTCTTCCCTGGGAACCGTTTGTGGCATCACTCTCCTCCTGATGGATTCCCTTCAGGCCTTGGCCTAAGGTGCACAAACAGGCTCTTGGTGACACCGTTCATCAGCGCTTTCATGATAAACGAAGTTATCTTTGTGGTCGACAACATGCTCCAATCGCTGTTCAATTAGAACTGAGTGGATTTCCGAGCGGCGCTCGCTTATATACCGATGGGTGATTTCAATAGCCTGTTTCGAGAACAATTTTAAGACTATTGAAACAAGTTTTTGGATCAAAAAGTAACAAGTATATAACGCGTAGACATTTTATCTTTCGAATGAAGTGTTTATCATACCATTTCGTTCAGTTGTTCAGGAGCTATTAACGCTCAAAATGTCGGTCTCCGGCGTAACGCTTTCGGTTTCGAAACTTTGATTTTACACCCCGGTATAGAAATGAAAGACGTAGTCCTACGTCAAAAATTAATTTACAAAAATTTTTCGAAACCCTGTTTATAAAACAGATTTAACGTGCGAAATACACATTCGCTTAAACTCTGCCATTGTTGCCGCTCGTTTTATTTCCCTGGGCATCGAATTGAAAAAATGTATTTATTTGTATTGCAACGAGTTCTGCGACCTACTGAATATAAAGTTAGGTCAGGTACTGAATATAAAGTTATAAAGTCTACTACATCTTAAAATCAAACGCATTACTTTATTTTGTAAACGCTGCAATCTCGTTAATTGTGTATTGTTTGCAAGGAATAGGATCGACGAGCAAAAGTCTATGTGCGGTGAGATCAATGATTTATACAATTTAATTTTACTGTTCACCGTCAGTTCTTTTTTCAAACGACACAAAACGCCGTACTTCTTGGCAATCTTCTTGATGACATTATAATGTGATACTTGAAAGTTAAATTGTCATCAATGATGACTCCTAGGTATTTGATTTCATTCATGTGTCCCTCGGTTTCTTTTATATTCTTAGCTGCGATGAACAGAACAGTATCATCCGCGAACAAATTAATGTCACAATATCGTAAAACACGTCGCAGATCATTTATATATAAAATAAACAAAATGGGCCCTAAGACACTTCCCTGCGGCACCCCGAGTGAGTTGCCGATGGGACCGGAACATGAATCATTAAAACGAGTCTTTTGAGTCCTGTCGCACAAATAGCTTTCGAACCATTTGTACGACATTCCTACAATTCCGTTGCGCTCCAATGTTTGTAACAATAAGGGTCTAGAAATTGTTTCAAAAGCGCGTTTAATATCCAGAAATACCGCAAATATAGTCTCTTTCGCCTCGATATTCTCTTTCCATTTTGCTAACACCAGATTCAGAGCGGTTTCACAAGAGTGTCCCTCTCGATATCCCGACTGTTCCGGTATTAGCAAATTGTTGTTATCTATAAAATGCATCAGCTGGACTTTCACAACAAGATCTAACATTTTTTCTATTATGTGCAACATGTTAATAGGGCGGTACTCTTCGGCTTTATCCGTCCCACTAACTTTGGGGATCGGAATCACAAGGGATTCCTTCCAAACCGTTGTCACGTGCCCAGTTCGTAGAGATTCATTTATTAGATCCAGTAGATCGTGTCCAATGACATGAAAGCAATCTTGTATCTCTTTTGCGTTGACATTATCGATACCAGCCGATTTTAACAATGAAAAACAAATATCTCTTAACTCAGCAAAAGTGATGGGTGAAAAACAATCTAGTCTACAATTGATATTAATCGGCTGTATTATTTCGTCAGGTTCACTGACCAAGTCAATACTTTGGTTGATCAGCAGAACACTATTGGCGAAATAACTGTTGAATTTATCGGCAATAGTTTGGTCTGACTGCTCTTCTGACCCTTCGAAAACTAAGGATCGCGGTACACTATTTTTAGAATTTAATATTTTTTTCAATAATTGCCATAGTTCTTTGCTATTACTTTGATGTTCATCGATTTTCCTCTGTATATATTCACTTCTAGTCTTTTTCAAGGCCTGTGAATATATGTTTCGCGCGAAGGTGTACCTACTCCAATCATTTTCTGAATTAGTGCTTATAAACTTGCTGTACTTTTTATCTCTTTTGCGTTTGAGACGCAGCAGATCAAAAGAGTACCAGTACCAATTTTTTAATTCAATATATTTTTCAACCACTAATTTATTGGTGCCCTCTCTCAGAATATCAGTCAGAACAGCTGCTTTATCATTTAGATGTCCCATCATTGCTGCACAATCTAGGCTTGTCGAAACAAGCTGAGACATGGCTCCTTTGAAATATCTATTCCATTTTTTAATTTTTAATCTATTTCCATCACGGTCAACCTGTCCATTCTCAATGTAAACAAAAATTGTCTCATGATCAGTTACTTTGAATTTGGCCTCTGTAACAGAATGGACAGTAGCAAAATTTGAATACACGTGATCTATTAGAGTTCTACTATATTTAGATAATCTAGTAGCTTCGTTAACAGATTGTTTTAAATTAAAGTAATGTGATAATTGTTTCAATTGATTCGAATTTCGCACATTAAGCCAGTCACCAGCAATTATATTTAACTTACCGCAATCAACAATGCTTTCCCACCAGTTTTCTAAAATTTCTAGAAAGCGCTGGTCACTAGAACTGGGGGAATGATATAAAATTCCATAATTTCCCATCTGCATGCCTCTTTCAACTGAAATAGTCAAGAACCAATTATTTTCAACAGCTTCGTTTAACAGAATGTTAAATGTTAAGAATGTTAAGAATCAATTAATTCTTTTGCATAAATTGCAACACCTCCAGTGTGTTTGGAGTGCGACAAGCAAAAAGCAACTTTATAACCAGGAATAAAGGGTGTGTCACATCAAATTGCATCACGGAAAAAACGCTGTAGAAATTCGCCCAGTAGACCGATCCTTTTGAAAATTTTAGACAGTAAAATAAAAACTATTAAACAACTTTTGGCATTTTCTTTTTATTCATATTTCGAGCCCAAGCCCGTATGCTCGCACCTTCCTCTTTACCCCGTCCACAAGGTTCTGTACAACGTCAGGTTGTAGTTTTTTTTTTTGAACAGAAATCCATTTTCTCTTGAGGTCCGCCTCCGATTTGACAACTTTTGGGTTCTTCCGGAGGGCCTGCTTCATAATCGCCCAATATTTCTCTATTGGGCGAAGCTCCGGTGCGTTGGGCGGGTTCATTTCCTTTGGCACGAAGGTGACCCCGTTGGCTTCGTACCACTCCAACACGTCCTTTGAATAGTGGCACGAAGCGAGATCCCGCCAGAAGATGGTCGGGCCCTCGTGCTGCTCCAATAGTGGTAGTAAGCGCTTCTGTAGGCACTCCTTAAGGTAAACCTGCCCGTTTACCGTGCCGGTCATCACGAAGGGGGCGCTCCGCTTTCCGCAAGAGCAGATCGCTTGCCACACCATGTACTTTTTGGCAAACTTGGATAGTTTCTGCTTGCGAATCTCCTCCGGAACGCTGAATTTGTCCTCTGCGGAGAAGAACAACAGGCCCGGCAGCTGACGAAAGTCCGCTTTGACGTAGGTTTCGTCGTCCATTATCAGGCAATGCGGCTTCGTCAGCATTTCGGTGTACAGCCTCCGGGATCGCGTCTTCCCACCATGTTTTGCCTTTCGTCGCGGTTAGGAGCCTTCTGAACCTTGTATGTACGCAGGCCCTCCCGCCGCTTGGTCCGCTGGACGAATGAACTTGACAAATTCAGCTTATTGGCGACATCCCGGACCGAACTTCTCGGATCACGTCTAAACTGCTTAACTACGCGCTTGTGATCTTTTTCATTGACGGAGCATCCATTTTTGCCGTTCTTCACCTTCCGGTCGATGGTTAAGTTCTCGAAGTATCGTTTTAGTACTCTGCTGACCGTGGATTGGACGATTCCCAGCATCTTACCGATGTCCCGATGTGACAACTCCGGATTCTAGAAATGAGTGCACAGGATTAATTCACGACGCTCTTTTTCGTTCGACGACATTTTTCAAAATTTACGAAAAATTGACAGTGAAGCATGGCCAACGTGATCTATACACTCTTATCTGATTATAAGCGAAAGCTGAAGATATAATTCCTAAAAATTAAATTTCTACAGCGTTTTTCCGTGATGCAATTTGATGTGACACACCCTTTACACAAAGCGAGATGCGATCAGCTTGTGTATTGTTTTGCGAGCACGTTCCGATTCTGGGACAACTTTTTTCCACATGTGAGTGCTTGCTCCAAACTCGTCCCTACACAAGCAGTTCTTGTATAGTTTTCGTTCACGATTCCAAAATCGGGAAAGTCGTTTGGATTCCTTCTGACTCGTTCTGATAGTCGATGATACCATGCGTCCGTTGTCATGTCGATTGCGAATGCTGTTGTTGTTGCTATCTTTAGTAGTGCGTCAGGATCCACATTCACCGCTTCTTTTCTATATTTTAAATCGAAATCAAATGCGTTGAGTCGTAACAACAGCGACTCATTAAAGCGGTAGGATTTTTCATAGATTTTAGATAGCTGAGTGCCGCATGGTCACGGTGAACCGTGAAACGTACCCCTTCCACGCATCCTCGTATCCTCTGAATATTATACAAATGCTATACCAGTATGGGAGAGTAGCACTTTTTCTGTTATTTTTAAGCTCATTTAATCGGGATGCCTAAACATGTGCTAAAAAGTTAAAGCTACCTCTAGAATGGCAACAAATTTTACAACAAAATGATGTGAATTAGACTCAAATCGAACAATCCGAAGAATATTAAAGAACGTGTTGACTTTAACGCAAAAATAATGGATTTCTTTTCCCCCAACCTAATGTTATACAGTACTGAGTTTCTTGAAATTTCTGGTTCTCAGGATTCTTCAAGCATTTTTCTCAGAGATGCGGAATATGTCAATCGGTATATTTAGATTTCAGAGCGAATGTTCATTCAGATAGTCTGAGATAGTCTTAATGCGTACACTCGCCATCATCGTTTTCGTTGTCAAAATACTATCATCATGATTCTGATTCTGGTTCAGCGTTCGATTTAATTCCATTAAATTACGAATCCCCGAAATACTTGGCTGCCCTCATCAACCCCCCTTTCCTCCCGCTAACTGTATCATCCCGGTCCTGGTCGGAGTAATTTCGTTATACCAGCAACTAATTTATTTTCATTTTATCTACCCCGAGCGTGCGCCATGATAAGAACTTAATCACAGCTATGCGAAGGTGGGTTCGGGGGACGAAAATCAGCAGCTTTCGCTGCTTGCCCCTGCCCCCTCGGATCCCGTAGAAATCTTATTGCCCTGTGACATTTTGTTTTTCAGGTGAAATGTCCAATGGCAGCATGAAAATGGCACGCGGAATCGCGAGGTGAAAAATGTAGGGTGCTAGTATTTTCTTTTGTAACACCGCTGACAGTGATACTTCGCATCTTGCTGGACTGAGAGAAGATTGTTATTATCTTTTTCCTGTGAAATTTCATCCCCAAAAGGGAACGCTTATCTTCAGGGGTTTCTAGATTCATTTGATTACAGTCGGGCGGTTCTATCGGAGTGTTAATATACTTACTTAATCAAATGAGGACCCAGGTGGAAAAATTCGATTCATTCAACCTGTACTATGAATGTGCGGTGTACTCTTGCGTACTCTTACTTCCCTTATGGAGAATTATCTTTCGAATGAGGCCAGATTCATGACAATTCAGCCCGTTTATCGGGGTTTTATTTCAATTTTAAGTACAATGCCTCTGAAAACTCCCTGTGCGTAAATCTTCTGTGGTAAGCCAAACATGGATGAATATTTAAACCCCCGTTAACAATACCACAAGATCCACTCGATTGGAAACGAGGGAGGCTGAGATCTCTACCAGCCCGAAAGTTATTCGAGCATGTCACAGTCGAAAATATATTGTACTTCCAAACGTTATTGCTCACAATAACATCCCATCTGGTGCACAATGGTTGGGGGAACACGGGAAACACTTCCTTCACTCAAAACCTATGCATTAGCTCCATCCTGCTCAATTTATCTCACAAGGCGTAACGATTCGTTCCTGTGACCTACATTTATCCTTTTTATTCCTGTCATCAGCACCGGCAGCAATAAACTATCGCATTTTCCGTCCGTATGACCGGGCTTCCTATCTTCCGTGTGGTGTCGTTATTACAATGTTACGAAGTCTCGGTTCCAACCGCATACACACTGCTCCGCTCCGCTCGAACCTCTCGAGTGGGTTTCTGCCATCTGCCTTTGTCTGATCCATCCGTTCCTGCCACCATCCGGCACCACCTCTGCCATCAAACGCTTGTTGGATCTTGCTCGGTAGCACAATTTGTGGATGTTGTTTTTGAAGCCACCGTCGAGAAATCCATCCCAGCTATTTCAAGAGTACCGATCCTTGCAGCACACACACATCGCAACTGTACTGCAATCCTTTTTTCCTTGGAAGCCATTCGTACAACTTGGTAGCTATAATTGTTTGATGTAACGTTCTCCGCAAATGCCAATCCGGGCCAAGGCTCGGTGGAATCTCGGTTGCTACTAGAAGCGTTGCCGAGGTAGGGGCTCCCGGGGGGTGTAGTTCACACTGCTCGAATTAACGTCTACCAAGGGCACACTCATTACCGGCTGGATTCTACGGGAACGGTGAGGCTCGACTATGGGCGTATCATTTTGTTCGAGTAATACTATCTACATTAAATAAAAATAGGTATGACGATTTTATTCAATTCAGTTATTTATCGCTTTGGATATTATTCACGTCATCAGTCGGTTCTCCAACCAAACTCCACTTGGGAATGGATTCTCTTTGCATCGGTTGGATGCAGCTGGTAAAAACACTCGGGAACGATATACACGACGGATAGATGAGATTTGTGTTTTACTACTCATGAGTACATCCAAACTAGCGTTGGCAGAAAAGATGTCATCCTTGGCAGAAGAGATGTTTTTAATGTGTTACAGCGGCAAATGCACAAATAAAAGCACCTTGGATGTGCCACGCCCTGTCCTGTTTTTCGAGTGCAAAATGATTGTATGTATTTTTTCAAAAATACTAGCTCATTGACTTCAATTTGATGTCGATTATCTGGATCGGTCCAGTAGTTCAAAAGTTATGAATTTGTGAAAAAAAATTTTGGAAAAAGAGGAAAAAAAATATTTTGACGTAGGACTACGTCTAACCGGAAGATATAGGTGGTGAAATGGAAATCTAGGCACTGAACAAGTAGGAAAAAATGCAAGATTTGGAACGCTTATAACTCGAGCATTTCTCAATAGACCGCAAAGGTTTTTGCATCAATTGATAGGAAATATATCTACGCATCTATCATAACGAATAACATTTCATTTTTCTTGAGATAAATAATTGAATAATTGTGAAATATCAAGCATTGTCAAAATGCACTATGTGCCCATTTTTTATTGGTCCATTTTGTGCTCCTCAAATCGTACCGACCAAAACGGGCAACCAGAGCAGCAGCGAAATAGAATGAAGCACGATTGGAAAGGAAAGAGAAAAAAAATGAACGAAACATTGGTCGCAGTCTCACACATGCGTAATTCTCGAGCCAGCCAGTCAGCTTAAAAATCCCCGCTCCGCTGCCGTAACGATCATTCTCATCCAAACCGTACACCACATCGGTTCGCATCACAACACATCAACAAACCAACCCAAGCAGCCATGTCTGGACATGGTAAAGGAGGAAAAGTGAAGGGAAAGGCAAAATCCCGCTCGAACCGTGTTGATCTGAAGTTCCCCGCAAGGGTAGCTAGGCCGACCGCGTTAGTACCAGTGTACCAGTCCACCTAGCCGGCGTTATATAGTTTCGGCCGCCGAAGTGATCGAGTTAGCTGGCAAAGCTGCTCGCGACGATAAGAAAACCCGCATTCGGAACAGAACACATTCGGTTCGGTGGACATCAAGACAACAGGCAGTTGCAGCGAGTGGCGAGTGGCAAACGCAATCGCAAAACAGCATCAGGTAGCAGAAGAAAAAAGTTTGTTCTTTATACAAACTGCTTTGGTGGCAAATCCAGAACAAGGCGGCAACGAGGGCGTTCGAAAATGTTTTTTTTTTTCAAAACCACGAGTACTAAGTATTCTAAATTGGAACCATTCCATAAAACAAGGCGCTTTTCAGGGCCATTAAACCTTCCAAAAAAGAGTTTACGAAATACAGTTTAATGATTTCTAAAATAATATCCAAAATAATAATAAAACACAAATTGATTTTTTCATAATTTGTTTGCCAGGATCTGATGAGTATGTGAATTTGGCAGTTGTTCTGAGCTTATTGATAGTTGGGGACTTTCCTGATTATTCAATTTTCACCAATTCTTAAATTGTTTCCAGATTGAAAGTTCAGTAATTTACAATTAGTTCGACATTTAGCTAATTGGACGGACATGTAATGCGACTTATTTAGTTGGACATTTTTGTAAACATAGAGATCCAAATTATGACCCCACATTGAAAGTCGACACTGTACCACTGCCATCGCAAATGTTCAATTACAGGTTAAAATCGCCTCCAATGCGACACTGAGTGGTGCTTCGGCACGTCGCATTGAATGTAATTTACTGTACAACATGTCACGAGCTGGATGGGAAGAAATTTTCCAACTGTGAGAGCTATGGCGAGTGGCAACAAATCGCTAAACAGGAAGGTTTAGTCGAACAAGATGGGGATATCGAGTGATAACAAAACAATAAACTCTTTAGATTGAAGATAATTTTGTGATCCTGAAAAGGACCCTTTTTAGCCTGCATGTGAATCCAACGAGCGAACAAATCGTAATGAATATATTTTTTTGCCATCGCTGCCTTTTAACGCTCATTCGTTCGTCTCCTTGGACTCGCCCCTCTGGCTGAGTCTGCCGATTTGTCTCTATCCTGTGAGTATGTACCGCTAGAGTATAAAACACGCGGACCCCAAAAAAATATCTTTTCTTTCAAACCGTAAACCCGTGTGGTTGTACGGCATCGGCATCGTGGACGTAACAAAGGAGGACAAGTTAAGGGAAAGGCAAAGTCTCACTCGAACCGTGCAGGTCTCCAGTTCCCTGTTGGTCGCATTCACTGATTGCTCCGCAGGGTAACTAGGCCGAACGGATTGGTGCCGGAGCACCAGTATACCTAACAGCGATTATAGAGTTTCGGCCGTCGGAGTGCTCGAGTTGGCTTGCAAAGCTGCTCACGACAATCAGAAAACCCGCATCAAGAACAGAGCAGCTTGGGTTCGGCGCTCATCGAGGCAACAATTAGTTTCAGTGAGTTGCATAGTGTTTCTTCGGCACGTCGCCTTAAATGTATCTTACTGAACAACATGTCACAAGCTGGATAGGAAGAAATTTTCCAACTGTGAAAGCTGTGGCGAGTGGCAAACGCAATAGCTAAACAGGAAGGTTTAACCGAACAAGATGGGAATATCGAGTGATAACAAAAACACAACACCAAAGGTTCTTTTCAGAACCATCAACATGTTCATAAATAGTAAACAGTAAACTAATCCATTTTTCAGGTAGATAGGTAGGTATTCATGTAGGAGAAGAAAATAAAACAATATATTTAAAAAATATATTTAACAAAAGCTATCCCCTTTGTATAGTCCTACGTCACTCCGGTTATGTCCCCGACATTACCCACCCGTCTTTTTTGAACCACCCTTAAATTGGAATGGACACCCTATACCCAACATTAATTTTTAGCTCATGTTTTGGCATCCCGATTTATTACATTGAATGGACATAAAAATAACAGAAAATGCGCTACTCCCCAATACCACGTTAAATTTCGGACACTTTTTTTCAGTGTAGTTCATGAAATATTCCACTAATCAATGAAATATTTCACTCACATGACGGCTGAAACCCTCCTCTTTATTTCTATGTCCAACATGTTTACATTCTTCTTCAGTTTGGTAAAAAGGCGTCGAATCAAGTGGAAGTACACAAACGCACTTAGCGCGAACGGCAGCAAAATCCAACACTGTCGGTACCCGATCTCGCCAAAAAGCTAAAACTGCCGAAGAGTACCGTGTTTAGTGTGTGAAAATTGTTTGACCAGCGCTTAACTGTGGATCGGAAGGTTGGAAGCGAAACAAATCGAAAAGTATGCTCCCGACAGATGGACCGAAAGGTGGTTGCCATTATTGAGAAACATCCCAACCTTTCAGTTAGAAATGTGGTTCGAAAGGTTGAAAAATCAAAATCATATGTACAAAAAGTGAAGCAGAGGCATGAACTGAAGGCGTACAAAGTGAAAAGGTGCCCAATCGTGATGATAAGCAAAATTTCACTGCAAAAAGCCGTGCTAAGGTGTTCTACACCCAGTTTTCGCAAAAATGTTGATGCACCATAATGGACGATGAAACTTATGTTCTCGAAGACTTCAAATAGCTTCCGGGTCTCGCTTTTTATACTGCAATGCGAAGGAATGCCGTAACCGAGTGATTTCGGGCCAAGAAGCAGTCTAAATTCCCCAAAAAGTACTTGGTTTGGCAGGCCATATGCAGTTGTGGCCGAAAATCCAAATCTTTCGTCTCTACCGGCACTATCAACAAAGATGTCTACGAGAAGGAATGTCTCCGGAAGCGGTTGCTACTATTCATTAGAAGCCACCACTCTAGAGCGTTGTTTTGACCAGATTTGGCCTCTTGTCACTATGCAAAATCCATGCTGGAGTGGTATAATGCACATGAGGTCAAATATGTACCAAAAACAGCAAATCCATCGATTTGTCCAGAACTTCGCCCAGTGGAAAAGTACTGGGCTCTGATTAAGCGAAAACTATTCGAAACTAAGAAGAAAGCGAATGGCATTGATGATTTCAAGAGGAAATGGAAAAGCGCCGCCGCCAACATATCTGAGGATACTGTACGGAACCTAATGGCCGATGTTCCCAAGAAAGTTCGTGAATTTTACAGACAACGTAATTAACATCGAAGCAAGCTCTCCTTGTTTTAGATATAAGTCTATTTTACCGAAATAAACAATCGGTTTTGTTGTATTACGTGAATTTTTGTTTTACTGGCATCATCTTGGTGTCCGAAATTTAACGTGGACAGGCTTTATGGATGCTAGAGCAATATATGTGCAATATGAACGAGCGAAACAGGAGACACATTGCAAATAGGCACTTATGAAAGCTTTTCGTTTAGTTTGCCAAATACACTGCCCAGACCGAAGAAGATATAGGTTCACATTTATGCTCTTCTTCTTACTCTTAGAAAACACTTTCCAACTTCATTTATAATGAGGTGTAATATTATCACGTCTTTATACAACAGCGCCAGTTTTCTGAAAACGCTAGTTTGGGTTTAGTGAAAAAATAAAAATGCGATAAGAAACAAAACAACCACTTTTCACGACAATCCGATAACCACTACATCGGTTTTGCATGGAATGGCTGTATATTTACACGATACCATCGTTAACGCGAAATGAATAGTTTAATTGGTGCCCTTTAGGCTTCGTGTTGTATGGGGCTGACCTCACACCAGGTGGATAACTTCAGGAGAGACAGGGGGTGTGTAACTGTCCAAGTTTGTCCACGATGAGAGGGAAGGGAGTATAGATAAGGACGTGGACACGTTATATAAACATGTTTGAAAAATACACCCATAAAGGTATTCGAAAATCAATGAAATCTGTTCCTACATTTTCGCTCATGCGTCCAGTATTTAGTATCTTCTTCACTGGGAAATGTATTCTGAAATGTACTAACATAAACTGTGAGCAATTAAAGCTATTCCAGAGCGCTCGCGGATACGATGAATGTTAACCGACTACATATTGCAGGTCTACAAATGTACATGAAACATACACCGTATCCCAAAATCGTCCGTTGGAATGTTATTTTCAGCCATTTATCCCGTGAGCACAAACACCGCAACGACCCGCAACGAAAAAACTATTTTGAAGCTTTTAAAACAGCTCATTATTTGCGCATTTGACTCTCCAGCACACTAAATGGCATCATTTCTGCCAAAGATGAAATGGACACTTACTTCACAGCATTGTCGAGATCCTGGGAGGAGATTAACGCACAACATCTGAAGAATTTGGTGGAGAGCATGCCCAAACGTCTTCAGAAGGAGATTTAGACTCACGGTGGTCATAGTCCATACTGAAGATCCTATGTTTGCATCATCACATGGTTTTTATTTTGTTATGAATTTTCAAAATGGATTTTTCTTGTCATGTTGTTTTATGAGCACATTTCACTAATTTGCTTCACAAGCTTTGATTTAAGAGTAAATTGACTACATTGTTGCTCATTTATGTTGATGTTTTTATATAAAAAAGATTTTGTCACTTGAGAAACTTATGCGATTATTCAAATAACAGGAGGCATTTATGCAAAAAGTGTTATGATACTTATGAGATATCTTTTCAATCACACCAAAGTGTTACAATGACTTAATTCTGCTGTTATAAATCTTGTCCCACATTCCTATATATTCAATGTTCTTGAAAAAGGTAATGAAGATGGTCGAGTTTCGAGCGACATAGCATGCGCTGCCATTACTATTTCGCAAATAGTGACGTCAGTCGTTGTGTTTATCTTTGATTGCCCACCGCATCCATGTAGTAGAAATGCTATTTTCAGGAAGTAATTTATCAATTGAAAACGTACATAATTGTAGAGCTCCCATTGAATATGAGGCTAATGTGATAGCGTGGAGTGAATTTTCGTGAAATCACGTCGAAAAAGACGGATAAAAGTGATATTTCCATGTGCCATTTTCACTCCCCCTCGTTCATAGAAACAAACGAAGTTTCATTATTTTACCGTTATTAAGTTGATGTTTCGAAGGCTCTCAGTGTCGGTGTGTATGTTATGAGATAATAATCGCCAATTAATCAAAATTTCACCGAAAATGTTACTGCTTTCGAGAACTGAACAAACGACTGCTCTCTGGACCTTTTTACCACACGAATAATCGAAATAAGCCACGATATAATTGTCATCTTTTAAAAAACAACCAGTTGAATGATTTCATGAGAATTTTGGCTCAAATTATCATGCAACCGTGAGTACTTTCAACATTGTTTTGTTCCTTCCATATACAGTAAAACCTGTTTTTGTGCGGTTTTTTTTATGCGATTTTTTTTTGTGCGATTTTTTTTTTGTGCGGTATATGAAAAGAAGCATATTTGACGAAATTATCATTCATTTATTTTTTTTCGATGGCCCCTACATAATCAATGATATCAGGCAATTTTATATGATATCGATTTCATCGCATTTATCCATAGTATCAATAACCGGTATGCATTGTCAAACTTAAAATTTTCGAAGATTATCTATGACTTTGGTCAAATCGCGTGTTGAAACCATCGTAAATATACAAAACTCCAACATTCTTACCATATACTGACGACATTCAATGGCTGAATTGAATCTCATTTGAAATAAAATGAATAATCACCACCGAATCTTGCTTTTCAGTGCGTAAAATAAACAAGCACCCTCACTTTTGTGGTTCTGAGCTCTAATGTAGATGTCGCATGAGCTGATTCAGCTTTTGCGTAAATTCGTCAATTGTATTGGCGATCTAACGCAAAACGTAAACGATCGGTGAGACATCTGGATTTTGTTTTTGAACTAAGAAAATGATGCTAATGTAACCTAAAACTCAAAAACAAAACACGTATATTTTACTTCCGGGCTTTCCAAGGTAGTTCTCACATGCGGGAATCGTGCATTTTTCTACTTGTGTTTGATTGTGCTCTCGAATTTCCTACTTTAATTCAACCATTGTCAACATTTTTATAGTTTTCACTACTGAAAGAGGCAAATAAATAACATGTTATATATAAAATTACGCAGAATTAAATTTCTTATAAACTCATCGCAATCAAATAATCTTTTATGATTATAACATTGAAATTTATGGAAAGAACTACAAACCTTCCATAAGCTCACATGGCAAAATTTAAAACCATCATCACTTTCACCGCAGCGCCGCCTAGGTGTAGATTTGTACGTTAGATCGCCAATTGCAGATTTGCAATATTTTTAGCACAAAACACCCTATTCATCGTTTACTTAGTTGAAAAAATTAAAGTTTCAATAACAAGCCATTACTCGTAATATACATACATAGCACATTGTAAAATGATGATTTTCTAACCTTTTCAGCGTGGAAAGAATACATGAAACCGGGAAATTTGAAGATGAATTCTGATTTTCTAGAAAATTTGAACGAATTTCATACAAAAAAAAAACAAAACATCCTCATTTTACTCGCTGCGCCATCTGGTTGTAAATTCAACGTAAATTCGTTAATAGCGTGGCTGACAATTGACGAATTTACGCAAAGCTGAATCAGCTCATGCGACATCTATATTAGAGCTCAGAACCACAAAAGTGAGGGTGTTTGTTTATTTTACGCACTGAAAAGCAAAATTCGGTGGTGATTATTTATTTTATTTCAATTTAGATTCATTTTAGCCATTGAATGTTGTCAGTATATGGTAAGAAAGTTGGAGTTTTGTATATTTACGATGGTTTCAACACGCGATTTGACCAAAGTCATAGATAATCTTCGGAAATTTTAAGTTTGATAATGCATACCGATTATTGATACTATGGATAATTGCGATGAAATCGATATCATATGAGAAGGATTTGCTGTGTTTTTAGCGCAAAACACCCTATTCATCGTTTACGTAGTTGAAAAAAATTAAAGTTACAATACTTATAACAACCCATTCCTCGTAATACACATAGCAAATTGTAAAATGATGATTTTCTAACCTTTTCAGCGTGGAAAGAATACATGAAACCGGGAAATTTGAAGATAAATTCTGATTTTTCTAGAAAATTTGAACGAATTTCATACCAAAAAAACAAAACATTCTCATTTTACTCGCTGCGCCATCTGGTTGTAAATCCAACGTAAATTCGTCAATTGCGTGGCTGACTATTTTGTTTGATACTGAGTACCGTTATCTATTACTCATAGGAGCACCGTATTGATTCGTGAACAGGTTCACTAGACATCAAGCTTCATTTATGAAAAGCATAACCCGACACTTGGTTGAATAAAATAAAAGATTAGCATGGTTTCTTGCTGTGGTGGCTGATAGCAGACAAACGACCACAAAGAGTTAATTCGTTCAAAATCCTGTAAGCAGGGTTGCCAATAATGTTTTTCAAAAAACTGGAACATTGCTTTTAAAACAAATTGGAAGAAAAATTGGATCCTTGAGATTTGGAGATTTTTTACCGATTCCAATGCTTGAGAAATAGATTATTTTTTCGAAGCTCCGTGAAGTATTTGCATATTGAACTGTTGTAATCATATATATTGTAATCATATCATTCGAGCAAATTGAAATGACGTTTTCCACCACTCGAATATTACTGTGGAACAATATACGGTGTTATTTGGATAAAACTTGAAAAATCTCGTTTTTATTGCTTCATGTACATAAAACCGCTGATAGATGATCGTCGCAAAGCTACTTGATAATGTGATTAGAAGAGGTGCATGGAGACAAGTTTTCTGTGTTTTAGATTACTGTATTGAACCTAACCTCTGTTCTTTTGCTTCTAAATACAGCGCGGACTCGATTATGTGCAGTTTCTGGTTTTTTTTTTCATCGTATATAATCGAATCCTGTATATAATCGAGTCAAACAAAATATTTTTTATTCGTTTTTTTTTTCATGTATGTTTGGTTTTTTGAATATAAAAGAGGAATTTGATTTTTGATTCATCCCCTTTAATCCAGAAAACATCTCTTTCACATGAAAAAAAAATTTATCTAGATTCTCCCAGGAGGTGATAGACGATCATATTTTATGAAAAAAAATCCTTCTACGCATATGTTCGAATTTCAACAAGGACGGAGTCACAGATTTTTTTTTTTTTTTTGTATCGGACTCTTTTGCCTTAAACTGGCTCTACATTGAAAAGTACGCTACGGAAGACGATTCTGTTGCTTTCATTTGAAAGATGACAAAATTCACTACAGGATATAGTAGTGGAACATCTAAATTAGTGGATTTTAATAACATTTTGGAAGTGAAAAACTTGAAAGTTAATAATTTTAAATGTGTTATTATTAATTTCATCCTAAAAAATTATATTAAACTAGATTGTTTCTATCAATTGAATTAAAGCTCTCTAATTGCTCTACAATTCGTTCTTTGACACCCAACTTCTATCTTTCTTAACTTGGCTGCAATGTCGATAAAAACAATTCCTGGTGACAATTCAAGCAAAATCTTCAAAAATCACGATTTTTACCCCATTGTACATGTAATAGCCACTTAAATTACATCTTAACCTTGAAAAGTTACATTTCTTCTTGAAATAAGTCATATTTGAAAAATTAAAAAAAAAAATTTCCAAACTGTATATTTCTTTTTTATTTAAATCGTTTATTTTTACAGGCTCAGTTACATAGGTTTAAAGGAGCCGAACTCCTTACTGTATTGTTACTAGTATATAAACATTTTTCCTTAATTCTAATGTTAATAATATAGGAAACCGATTACTCGCGGTCGACTCGAGTTTAGAAGGGTGACATATTTTCTTCAGGAAAAGGAGGGGATATGAGGATATATTGACAATGATCACACTCACACTCTCAATCACACTCTCAATCACACTCATCACACTCAATTCTTAAACCTATCTTATATCTAATATGTATTTACATTTCATCTTATTCTTAAGAAGGGATCCGATCTCTCACAAAGGAAAAGGAAAAGGAAAAACTAAGGGTGTAAGGACAATCACACACGAAGATCGATAGCTTTAAGGAATACATATATTTGGGACATGTAATCAAGGTCTAACCGAGCCAACACGTCTCTCACCGGCATCTCAAACTGTATATAATCGAGTCCAAAATTGTATATAATTGAATCACATATAATTGAGTCCGACCTGTAATATCCGAAACGATGATCAAGCAATTTGAATATAACAAATGCGAAGTTCTACGTTCTAAGCGTGTCGTGTCTTGGATACAAACCACTAGATTTTTTTTTGTAACAATCAGGATCTGAGGAGCACCGTGTTTTCGTTATCACCGTTCGAATATTCTATCACCAGAATAACCAGGATTGGTTCGATTGTTTTCTATCGCTCTACACAAATATGATGACGGTAATATATTTGCTGTCACTCATCGAAAAACGCACAGGAAACAGTTTCGTCGTGGCAGGTCCGAAAGTGTATTCGCACTTCACTCGGGCGGTAAATTTCACTTCAATTCGACCGCTGGACGGCGAACAATATAATCCTATTACCAGATGCTAATAAATAACGCGCTGAACATCCCCAACCTAGAGTGTGCTCCGCCTCCGTCGCGAAGAAGGAAGACAATTTGCGCCATAATTAATCGTGAAGCGTGGTTATTGCTGGGAATAATTGCTTCCTTGTTTACGACCCCACCACCACCTTTCGGACCGGGAGGGGGAAGATGATATCGCTTTCATCATGGAGCCGCCCTGTCTGTTTCTGTCACTTTACAAATGAATTCCTGATGTGGTTGATAAAAATGCTGTTTCGAGTCCTGTTTGTGGTCGTGTGAATCATGTCGAGAATAATTACACCCACGCACACAGTACGAATAACCTTCGTATAATTCACGTCTAATCACACGGGAACACCAGGGAGGTTGAGGTTGATTCTCAAATGCAAGCTGCATAATTCAGCGGCGAGAGTTTGAAGAAGCCGCCACTCCACCTACCTGCTCTCGAGAGTTTGTGTTTCAAGACGCTCCGGGATATACATGTTCATATGTCCTGCATATAGTGTCAAACATTTATCACCTTTTTGCCCACTGACTGCTGGCGGCTATTGCCGCTCGGTTAGCTAAGCTCCGCTGGCTATGCATCATTCTAACCCTCCAAAGCCCATCATCGGACATGTTAACACCTTCACACTGCCGAGGGACCAATATTAGCAGCCTGTTGTTTCCGGACGCTGGCTGCTAGGAACCAGCCCCGGCACCGGCCTAGGATTATTCGTGTGTGACATGTGAAATAGTCTCGTTGTTCCGTTGGCTCATAGACACATTCGTACTCCGGACCGGACCGGGGACTCTCGATTCTGTGTTTGTGTATCCCCGTTTCCCTCACTACCTCTCTGTATGAGCCATGTTGATCTAGGGACGGTGAATTATGCAGGAAAACTTGAAGAGATTTGCGAGACTTGTCCCAAGAAATTTGAATTCAAGATGTTATTACATTTTCACTCAGGTTCTTCGAAGGGCGAATATTTTATGACAATTCGTTAACATCGTTTTAAAGTTTTGCGCTTTTCTCCGTTTGGACTCAAATTTGTTGTGAACAAACGCGGATAAAGTATCCTGAGAAATGAAAGAAAAAGGTTGACAGTGATGTGAACAATAACTTCGCAGACGTGGACCTTCTCCTGAAAGAGTATAGTAATGCATCGAAATCCGGACGCTTAAGCGCTTACGAATATAACTTCAACTGCAACAAAATATTGACATATCATAGCATGAAAAATTAGCGTTCCTATAGAATTAGAAGGCCTCCATCTAAGTTATGAATCACAGAATTCCACAAAATCATGTTACTTTTGTTCAAAATTTGAAATTTCTTTCATCGTGTCGTGATTTTAAATCCGGACACTTTATTAATCAGGCTTTGAAATCCGGACACTTTTGCTTTTAAATCCGGACACGTGTTTTCTTTGCAATACTTTGAGAGAAATTATTTATTAGTTATTGTAGAACTTATTAACGGGTGCGTCATAAGAAGCGGAACGAAGTGGAAACACGTTTGGTACAATTTTTTTTTATATTAATTCAATTATTTATTGTTTTTTCACAAGATATATATTTTTTTTCAAAATCCTATCAATATGAGTATCAAATGAAAGGGCTTGGTTAGTAGAACACAGTTATTCACTTCATGAAAAATGCATATCCAAAATGGCAACCACCGCAAAATGGTGATATATGTCTTTTTAAACCCTATCAACATGGGTATCAAATGAAAGGGCTTGATTAGAAGAATACAGTTATTTATGAAAAATGAAAAATCCAAGATGGCAGCTGCTACGCAATGGCGGATTACATATTTTCTCAAAATCTCATCAATATGAGTATAAAGCGAAAGGACTTAACTAGTAGAACATAGTCATTGTCGAAAAATGTAAATCCAAGATGACGACTGCTACAAAATGGCGGATTATTTTCAATAAACCTCATCAATATGGGTATCAAATGAAAGACTAGTAGACAGTTCATCATGAAAAATGAAAATCCAAAATGGCCGCCACTACAAGATGACGTATTTTTTGACGTAGGACTACGTCTTTCATTTCTATACCGGGATGTAAAATCAATGTTTCGAAAACGAAAGCGTTACGCCGGAGACCGAGATTTTGAACGTTAATAGCTCCCAAACAACTGAACGAAATGGTATGATAAACACTTCATTCGAAAGACAAAATGTCTACGCGTTATATACTTGTTACTTTTTGATCCAGAAACTTGTTTCAATAGCCTTAAAATTGCTTTCAAAACAGGCTATTTAAATCACCAATCGGTATATAAGCGAGCGCCGCTCGGAAATCCACACAGTTATAATTGAACAGCGATTAAGGTACCATCGCAGGAATTAATGGATGTTTCCCTAACATGGTTTTGAGCATGGAGCCTGGGGAAATGGCAAAATAGATGCAAGCAGCGGATACTTTCGTACTCGTTTGCGCTTTTGCAAATCGGAATGTTCCCCTAACACAGACTTCACAGACCATGGAGCCTGGGGAAATCGGCATTGCAAAATAGAGGCAAGCTGCTGGTGGTTTTGACGTAGGATTACGTCTTTCGGGAACATATTGGGGTACAAATTGAAAGTCAAAAACGAGCACATCGTGAAAATTGTCCAATTTCAAACGCTTATTGCTCAGTAATTTCATGGTGAATTAATGAAATTTTTGCGTCAATCAATTTCGGCACTCCATAACAATTTTTTATATCGAAGAAAATAATATTTGTCATGAAACTAACTATCGAACAAGTGAAAAATCTCAACCCCTCATCATAATGGAAATACCCACTTCTGATTGGACGAAATTGATGACGCATGCGGCGGATCCTTAACAGAGACATCAAAACCAAGCTGCCTGGGGGAAATCGGCATTGCAAATACATGAAAGTAAAGGGAGCTTTTGTTTATACCGAAATGTATTCCCTAACAGAGACATCAAAACCAAGCTGCCTTGGGGAAATCGACATTGTAAATATAGGAAGTATGGGGAATTTTTGTTCCTACCGAAATGTATTCCCTAACAGAGACATCAAAATCATGCGACATTGTAAATACATGAAAGTCGGGGGCATTTTTCTATTGCAAGTAAGGCGAGTGATACGATTAATTCTAGCAAATAAAATTTAAATTCGGAACTTTAATGTTGGTTGCTTCGTGAAATTTCATATCAATGACCGATCGTGTATTGTGAAAAATTTAGCACAAGTGTAAGTGTAAAATGGTATATGGTAGCATGTCTGTTTCGTTGTGTTCATTTTCACCCAAGGAAAGTCTATACGGGGGGGAAAAATTGGAAAAGTGAAGAAATATTTAAAAAAGTTATTGCTCTACATATAGTATTAGTGGTTGTTAGTCCAATTTAGATCCGAATTGGGTTTTCCATTTCAAATATGTTTTCTCTATACTAAAGTAACATGTTTTTACTGATGAGAAAAATTGATAATTGTGTTCGGTATTGGTAATTATCTTATATTACATTGGTGAGTTTTTTCTTCTTTATTTCATCATACATAACACAAAAGGCATCTCGTCTAGGATCACAGAGGGTGGTTTTCATCAAATCTCGTTCCACTTCGGTATCTTTTATCTGATACGCAAAATCCAACGAGTGTTTACCGTCCTTCTATCATCATAACTCGGTAAACACTGGTGGAGTGAACAAACAATACCCAACAACCAAACAAAACGGCCCTTTTCAGGAGGCCACCATATCATTATCAAAGAGTTGAACGATGTAATTTTTCAAACATATCCAAAATCAACAGATAGACTAACGGAATCCTACGTCAACTATGCGGTCGTGTCTCGGACACAACCCTTCTGTGACTTTTTTTACTCGTTTGCGCTTTTGCAAATTTGAATGTTTCACTAACACAGACTTCAAAACCATGGAGCCAAGAGAAATCGGCATTTCAAAATAGATACAAGCAGCGGGTACTTTTGTACTTGTTTGCGTTTTTGCAAATCAGAATGTTTCCCAAAAGGCGCGTCCACATTATGCCGAATGATGCCGATCGGCCTGTACCAGGCGGGATATTCGGTTCGTTATGTAATGTGGACGCCCCATCGGGTGCACGAAGGCCGATTGGCGTAATGTGGACGCGTCTTCACACAGACTTCAAAACCATGGAGCCTGGGGAAATTGGCATTGCAAATGAGATGCAAGTACTTTTGTACTCGCTTGCGTTTTTGTAAACCGGAATGTGTTTTCCCAACACAGATTACGAAACCAATAAGTTGGGAAAATCAGCATTCCAGATCTCGGCAGCACTTTTTATACCCCCATGTATTTTTACACTTCGGAATGCGTTTTGCTATCACGGTCTACAAAAGCGGGTACAAATGCAACGCTTTGGCTTGGTTATTCAAGCCTACATGCCCCTTCATGTCGCCAACTCACTGAACTTCTACGCATACCGTTTGATGATTAGGCAAAATGTTGATAACTATTTGCTGCGATAACCACTACCATAATGCATGAATTGACCTGAATTGGGATTTGTTTGCAATTGAATTCGAGAATTGTTTCATTCATTCACTAGTTTAATCAATAACTTGAGCAACAGCTTTGCGCAGCGGCGATATCGTACCCAATGAGGAACATTCGAAGTGCGATTATTGCTAATTAAAAAAACACAAATGATTACTAAGCCAACGGCAGTCCTACGCCAACCTTGCGGTTATATCATAAGTGTAACCCATCCATGGTTTTTTTTAAAACCCTATCAATATGGGTATCAAATGAAAGGGCTTGCCTAGTAGAATACTGAAAAATATAAATCCAAAATGGCCGCCACTACAAAATGGCGTAATTTTTTTTTAAAACCCCATCAATATGGGTATCAAATGAAAGGGATTGACTAGTAGTACACGGTTATTTATGAAAAATGCCAATCCAAAAATTTAAAGAAATTGTTGAATGGTTTTATTGTGGAGAAATATACTAATGATACAGATAATGTACTAAAAACTAAAAAATAAAACTAGTGAAAACACTTTTTGAGTTAAACATAATAATAAGACGGATGATGTACTAAAAGCTAGAAAATAATTAGGCAAGTAGCAGTTAGTAGTTATCACACCCCTTTCTTCATTAATCTAGGGCATTGATGAGCCTAAAATAAAATCGTGAAGCATGTAATGAAACAATAACTAGCATTTTTCATAAATAACGATGTCCTAATAGTCAAGCCCTCTCATTTGATACACATATTGATACAGTTTTGAAAAAAAATATGGCGATCATTTTGAATTTGCATTTATCGTAAATAACTGTGTTCTACTAGTCCCTTTCGTTTCATACCCATATTGATGGGGTTCTGAGAAAATATGTTATCCACCATTTTGTAGCGGCCGTCATCTTGGATTTATATTTTTCATCAATAATTGTATTCTACTAGTCAAGCTCATTCATTTGAGAGAGAGAGAGAGAGAGAGAGACGATCGTACAGTCGTCGGGTACGGTTGTGTGTTTTCATCGCTCCGCGTTTCTCTTCGTCATACAACGTGTAAAAACATGTTTCAGTTAATTCTGCTGTATGGCAGATATTTTTCAGTAACGTCTGATTTTTAGAAATCGCTGATATGCGTGATAGAAGTGAAGTTTGGTTCATCTTTCTAATAGCGAAAATTGCAGTGTTTTTTTCCTCATTCAGAAAAATTTAGTTGTTGCACACAGATGTCGATTTGCGTTTTATGGTGTTCAACAATGCCTTAGTGTGGAAAGTTCGCGTGTTCCGTGTGAGTGAAATGCAGTAAGAAATTGTTTTGTTTTTTTTAACAACAAAAATATACTGTTCGTGGTATGATAGTGCGCGATCGGCTTCGTCGGGCCGGATCAGACATGTACGTGTGTTTCCTTTCTTTCCATAGTTAATGGGAAGTATGTTTGTGTATGTGCCGCAGTGCCGAGGAAGGGAGAGGAAGAGAGCATGAGAGATGTGGAATATCTATAAGTGTTGCCAAATGGAAGGTGTAAATGAGCGCACTGCAGTAGTGTCAGATAAGATTTATTTCTAATTATTTTTTTCACACATTTTAATTTGAATTTGAATTCTAAATTTTTTTAATTACATAACTCTGAAAATCTTTTATTGTCGGTTCAACTAATTTTAGTAGAATTTTAGACACCATGTCAGGTTTCTAAAGAATAAATTTCTACCGTCGCGATTAGAATTCAATAAAGAGTAGGCTCGATAAATAACAAAATATATTATACATTAGAAAATTCCGTTAAAATAATCGAACCATTATTTTAACGGAATTTTCTCGGATACCTTGTCTGGTTTCCTAAGTTTAATTCTTTACCGTCGCGATTGGAATTCGATGAAGAGTAGGCATGACAAATAACGACGCATATCACTGGTCAGATTAATTTTGAAGGTATTTTTTCGGCTAGCTTGTCAGGTTTCCCAGGAAAATCTTCTCCCGTGGCGATTGGTATTCGATAAAGAGTAGGCATGATAAATAATGAAATATAGCGCCCGTTCGATTGGGTTTAGATGAGTTTTCTCGGTTAGGTTTCCGAAATATAACTCTCCTTCGCTGTGATTGGTTCGTTGAAAATTCGCACGATTAATAGATTATTGAAATATAATATATGAACTATTTTCAGAATTTCGTTTCGTCGAGTGGTCGATAGTTCGTGTTTACATAATCACATCACTTACCTCATTGAATCCTGATTCTTACCTCTTCCCACTAATAACTATAAACGCTAGGGAACCACGCTATAGAGGCGACCCTTCTGGCCTTCGGGCGGCGAATATCATACTAACATTCCCTCCCTTCCCCTGGTGACTGTAAGGACGTGGCCGGCGTCGTTATTGACTATTAAAAGTTCGAATCACCGAAACTTGCACAATGATAATGATTTGCTACTCCCAAGTGTCATTCAGTGTGTTCTTTGTGCAATTTCGCTGGTTCAGGTCAATCACGGAGAGCAACTACGAATTGTACCGTCTACCCAAGCTCAAGCTCAAGCTCTACTAGTCAAACTCTTTCATTTGATACCCATGTTGATATGGTTTTGAATATATATAATATATATGGCGCCATTTTGCGCTGGTGGCCATTTTGGGTTTGAATTTTTCATAAATAGTTGTGTTCTTCTTGTCAAGCCCTTTCGTTTAATACCCATATTGATGGGGTTTAAAGAAAATATAAAATCCGTCATTTTTTAGCGGCCGCCATCTTGGATTTTCAAGATCATGAAATACGCAGTTTTATAATGACTGCAGATAGAAAGGCGTGTTCCAAATTTCAGATCAATCGGTCAACACGAGGGGGGTTAAATTTCCATTGATGTGGGACAGCGCTAAAGACAATGTTACAAAGTTACTCACGTACATACAAACGGGCATATAATCGATCCCGTCCTGTGTACCGAAGAGTTTTGCAGTTCCCCGGATCGAAAAACTTTGCTCCACACTCCATACTCCATACTAAGGCTTTAAACATACCTTTATGCAACTCCTTCGATGAGAAATTTAATCGTCAACTTTTGACCGTCCGGATTTAAAAGCATTTTCTAAATTTGCTTTTTATTCCGGACATGGGTTTGTGAAATTCACATTGATTTTTTGATTTGTTACATTTTTTTGTTAACAACTAGGTACTATGTTTGACACTAAACTAAGTTGGCACAATAGTAACTATCAGTCACATTAATTCAACATGCAAAAACTGTCATGGATTTGGCATGATATTGAATGTAATGAAAAACAAGAAGTGGGCTATATCTGTGATATAACCGCAAGGTAGACGTAGGACTACCATTGACTCGGTAATCATTTATTTGAAATTGCCTCTGAATCAATTCTTAATGAATGAATGAGAGAATATTTCGAAAGATTGCTGATAGTTTTTCTTGTTAGTGTGTGGGTGGATGAGTATAAGTATGGAATTGTTTTTTTTTTCCAAAATATATATTTTATTAAGGCACATGTGGCGTTAGCCTGACGGGGCCGGGAGTCCAATATTTTGACAATTTTTGTCTTACAACTATGTTAGTAATATGTAACCGATTACTCGCGGTTGGCTCGAGGTTAGTATTACAAGTGTTCTCATAATTGGTATGTTGCAGTCTTCGATGCTCTGTACGTGTGCCCGACACGGGATACTTCCTATTGGGATGCAGCTGACCATTAATCAGCAACGCCCCCCTAGTCTGTACCCCATATCTAGCGTGGTGCGTCTTTCTCGACTCGAGGAATCCAGGATAGAATGGTCACTAGCCGGCGCAATCATCAGCTCGTGTAGAAATGTCATGAGCGGTACAACCTTTGGCTCTTGTTGAATGATCAGTGGACTGCACAACCTTCGGCCCGTGCATCTGTAAAGAGTGTGTGTATGTATTGCCGCGACTAAGTAAAAGTTTATCGTTTGGATAGGAGGGATATGAAACGGGGACGCAACGAAGGAAACATCATTAAACGTTGACATCGGCGTTTCTGAGGAACAGGTATAGATGAAGCAGAAGATCAGAATCACGGTTACCTAAGATATCCCGGACGGGGATATCCGAGTATGGAATTGTTATTAACATAAAATTCAACTCTTTCGAACTTGTTGGTGGTCCCGAACCGAACCGATGGAATTTAAGTGGCCTTGTAAAAGCAACTGAAGATGTTTGATACATGATTAATTTTTTGTTTTTGTGAGAATTACAAGAGATTTTTCATGATCACTCCATGTGCAGAATAGAAACTGAGGGCGCCATTTCACGGTAAAAACGAAATAAAGTCTATATAACCTTGCATAAAATTCATTTCGTTTTTATCGTGATGTGGCAACTTTTCATGACTGTTCCATGCGAAAGCAGAACAGAAACAGATGCTATTGGATTGCATCATGGGAACACCAAGTCGAATGCGTAAATGGGTGAACACATTCCTCCGCTCGGACGCATTCACACGCAATCAATTTTTCATGACTGTTCCATGCGAAAGCAAAAAAGTAAATCACAGTTTACATGTATTCGCTATGACGGTTTCTCCAGGTGCCTAGATTTTGCGTCCGTGTTCGGGAATACATTGCGATAACCAATCACCATCAACGAGCTAGATTGTTATGATTTCAATAGCTTGCTTTCATAGCAATTTTTGAGCCTTTGAATCAATTTTTTGGACCAATAAGCGACAATCATATAACTCGTTGACATTTTATCTTTCGAATAAGTGATTATTATACCACTTCATTCAGCCGGTAAAGAGGTATTAACGTTCAAAACCTTACAGTCCAGCGTCACTCTCGCTTTCGAAACTTTGAACTTACACCCCCGTACAGAAATGAAAGACGTAGTCCTACGTCAAAAGTGTCCGGATTAAAAAGCGTCCGGATTCAGAAACATCACTGTACGAGTGGTAAATAAATAACCAAAAAGCAAAAGTGGTAATCGTGTTCGAAACGCAATGAAATATTCGTTTATTCATTCTCACCCTACGACGGAAGCCACCCTGTCCTGATGTCGGAAACTATTCGTTCCTGCGGAACAAATCCGATTCGCAAAAACGCACAGCGCACAAAAAGTGCACACTCTAAAAAATGTGCGCTGATAATCACAACTGAATGTGAATCGTACCAATTGCCAGCGGAACAATTTGCGAAAGAACTATGCCAACAGTGCTTTTTTGTCCCAAAAACGAAAATAAAAAACGAATCTGTGGAATAAACGCGAGAACTCAAGTGCACTTTACTCGATTATATGCGCTCTAATTAATTTTTTATGCACCGGCTCTTGAATTTTAACTACCACCAGCCCACGTCAAAGCGCTCCCGGATCACAGGAGGGACTCCCTGGGAAGATGCCCCACCGGATGGCTGCACATTTGCATGAATGACGACGACGACGACGACGACTTTGGACTCCGTGTGAACGAGGAACGGACGCATTGCTATGTCGAAAATATCGCCCCATTCCATCGCTGGGTTCCCGGAACCGGAGGAGAAAAAGGGCAATCTGACAGGGGCAATTATTATCAGAGAGACTTCGGGAACGAACTGACACGGACACATTTCGAGAGAGATAGACTGGCTGGTTGGTGGTCGGTTGGTTAGAAAGTTCCTTACGTTCCGGGAAACGTAGGGTGAAAGATGGAAAATTAATTGGAGCGTTTTGGGAAATTAATTTAAAATGGAAATGTTTAGTATTGAAAAGGGTGGTCGGTACTGTCGGGGAGAAAAGTTTGCTAATGGATTAGCTCGGCCAATTTTGAGTTTTAGCTCGATTGGGCTGAACTGCGAACACTTCCAAAAATTTGGTTGATTAAATTATGTTTCCCATCTATGGGAAACATAATTTAATCATCATGAGCGCACTTTGATCTGTTCCCCCCTCTAAATAGCGGCGGTTATTTTTGATGGAGCGAATATTTGTTGCAAACACAACATACGGGAAAGCGTGAAGCCGCCGCTTCTCTACAGCAAACAAATAACATTCGTTTATTCGTTTTTCTTGAGCTCAAAACGATTAAGTTACATTGTTTACTTTCGTATGAAGTTACTGTATGCGTGATATTGTTTGCATCATTATGCAAAGAAGGATCCCATTTGGCATATGTGTATTATGATCATGATTTTTGTTGCATGTATGTTTTTACGATTTACTTTCTGGAGCGGCTGCTTTCAGTTCCCAAGGATGAAATTAGCTGGTTCCAGAATGGAACGCAGCCCTGAACTAACAGGGTGGGTCAGGATGGATCCTTCTCCAGCTATTTCCAATTTTTCATGCGCTCACCTTAACACCTGGTGATGAGACCACTTGTGCATCGTCAATCATAGTAACCCATGAGTTTTCAAACAAAATTTGACAGCACAATCAGTTGAACTTCGGAGGTTATGGCGAAAACAGTAAACCAACTGCGCTCCATAGTTTGTGCGTACTGGGAGCTCCATCCTGTTGCGTAGAAAGTGGACAGCGTCAGGTACGTTGATTCCGCCGGATACGCCCGTTTCGGTATCTATAATATCCTTTCGCTTCTGGACAAGAATGAGAGTATTGAACGAAATACTGGTTCCAGTCATCTGAAGCTGAAGCAGAAGTTCCGGGCTTTGAAACGAGAGGTCGGAACAACGGGTCAGACAGTGGAAAAATACTTAGCGGAGACATTATTCTGAGGAAACATAAGTCAAGACCGGTCGTGTCGAACAGAAATCTGTGACCCAGAAATGAAGCGGAACGTCGCGTTCGTCATGGTCGACGAGACATATTCAACGCTGGATGACTGGCTGGGATCCAGCTACTTTACGTCCACAACCAAAGAGCTGAGTTCCGACGTGAAGTGCATCTCCCATACCAAGTTCTCAAGGAAGAAGCTTATGTGGCTAACCATCAGCGAAAAGGGGACCTCTTAGAGGCGAATGAACTGCAAAGTTTAAAGCCTCTTAAAAACAAAGAAGATAAGATAAGAAAAGGGGATGTCAAAGCCAAGCGCCGAGCGAGGTGTTTATGTTTATCGTTGTTAGTTTCTTGAAGGTCGCATGATGGGAAATGCTGGGACAGCTGGCGCCTCGTAATTAGCGTTCGGCCGGGGTTATATAATGTTAGTTTGGGCGTCGTCAGCGGAATTTTCATGAAGATTATTTCACAGAATTTGCATGATCATTATTTATACAACACAAGCAGAAGCGTTTAGCTTTACCTGTGTTATGATGAGAGTTTTCTCTTGTTTGAGCTTTCATCTTGTTTTAAGATTGAGAGGGGGTTCATTTCAATACGCCGTGAAGTTCATTTGACGGTGAAAAATAAAATGAACACGGACCATCGTAGAGAAGATAGGAACGGAAGCGCCCGAATGATTTGTGATTTATGTTGACAGTGAAACAGCAAAAAAACACATTTCCTACTGAATGACTCCACAGTTCCCTGGTGATTCTTAGTTGAATATGATTTTGCCGAGCTCTGCTCTTTGAAGTGAGGACTGCCATCACTGTTCGAATTGAAACGAAACCAGTCATCTGTTGATGAGTTCGTTACAAGCTTAGACGAGATCAGACAACGGATTGATCGATTCCGTACCATTTCACTATCAAACTCGGATCAGCTGCTGATTGGACTTGCGAATATATCTATTGCTCTTCACTGAAGTACAGAACAACTGAACTACTCAGCTGAGGCGAATATAGTACCACCAACGATTGTTATCCCCTTCGCGTACAACATCGAGTCTCACTCGTGGTGTACTTGCATAACATTGGGCGCTCAGCAGAGTAGTGAAATCACTTGATGACGTATTAAATAATACGCTAAAGAGGTAATGTCAATGTCCTCGTTGTTTATATTTATGATTATCCGCCATTATCAGTATTTCTTTGTTGATTTTCTCATAGAGACGAATGAACTCTCTGAGTTTAAAGTCTCTTTAATTCAATACCGTTACCGTTTTCTCATTCGTAGTATTTCCACCAAAACTTTATCCATTTTTAGTAGACACAATGTTCCCCACTTCCAGAAAATGTGTTATTCTGTTACATAAAACACATATTTGATAGAGTAGAGCTTATTTTTCATTGATAATTTTGGTGTTAAAAGTGTGTTTTAATATGTACGTGTTAATAATACGAATCTCAATGTCATCATCTTGTTGCATTTGCACAAACTCGATTGGACATGTGCCGAATGAATTGAAGAATGCAAAGTTATTATCCGTTTGGGTACTTCTGACTCGATGGGATTTCAGAACACGGGTGAGTAGTTGAACAGTAGGCTTGTGCATCCAGCACCGCGAGGAACCGAATATGTGTAGTGTTGTAATGAATCTAATTAAAGTCTTAATTTTTTGCTAAAATTGCTAAAATGTCATAACAGTACATTGCGTTTCGGCAGTAGCAAAGGTTGTGCTGGCGTTGCTCATGATAGCGTCTCGTAAGTGAAGGTATTTTTCCTCGCGATGCTTCTGTTGATTGTATCGGGGTAATCGCAGTCGTTCGCTCTCTACCTACGCGCTCGAGTTAGCCATGAATTGTTGGCACAGTTCGCGATATCGTAGAATGACGCTATCCTGACTGCATCGAATCTTCATGCGAGACACATACACATTCATTGAACACACTCTCTTGTTTGTTTCATCTTCAGTAACCACATATTCATAAATATTAATTAAAAGAGAGTAATGATGATCATCTATATAAATAAAAATGTATCGCAAAATCTGTTGGTAAGCGGAAAACCCGAAGAAGGAATGGTCCGATTTAGCCTCCTGTATTTTGCTGTATTCGTCTCTTCCCGTAGATCAATATAGTGGAAAGAAAAAATCGGAAAATTTTCGGAAAATCCTGAAGGAAGGTCGGAAAATTCGGAAAATTTAATTCCCACATGTTCGAAATTTACATCATGATAAACGTTGTTAGTCCATTCGATGTTTGCGCTATCGAAATTGATCTTTGTTCGAAAGTGGATGTGGATTTTCAGGCGAAATAACGCATTACCATATCTTATATCTATCTATCTATATAAATAAAAATGTAAGGCAGTATCTGTTGGTAAGCGGAAAACCCGAAGAAGGGATGGTCCGATTTTAGCCTTCTTTATTTTGTTGTATTCGTCTCTTCCCGTAGATCAATATAGTGGAGAGAAAAATCGGAAAATCCTGAAGGAAGGTCGGAAAATTCGGAAAATTGAATTCCCACATGTTCGAAAATTACATCATAATAAGCGTTGTGAATCCATTCGATATTTGCGCTATCGAAATTGATCTTTATTCGTAAGTGGACCGGAAAGTGACAGCAAATTGGGTGGCTGCTAAACTTAAACAGGCGAAAAAATTTATTTCGCCGAGTATTAATATTACTCAGTAGCTGCTAAGACTTAAGATAGACTTCAGCACATTCACTGGTCTTGTAACAGGACACTGCCTGAGTGAATAGCATCTTGAAACATAGGTTTAGCACAAGATAATATTTGTCGATTTTGTAATGCCGAAAGCGAAACCTCGGAACATTTGTTCTGTAACTGCGGAGCTCTAACTAGACGCAGACTTCAACATCTTGATAAAGCTATTCTGGAGCCCAAGGAAATTTGGCTTGCGTCACGGATCAGGATTATAAATTTTATCAAACAGATTATACCTGATTGGCACCTATCTCGCTATAGCTTTCAGTCTATTCTTTCATCAATGAGTAGTAGATAAGCTAGAAGTATAGTATAAAAAAGGGGTATACCACAATAGTTCAAAATAATGGACGCAGTGGTTCACACCCAACAGGGAAAAAAAGATTGTAGCATGCAAAAAAAAAATCAGTTAATCAATTGTTAGAATATGGGTTGCATTTCAAACTGATAACTCACTGTTTGTTAGATCTTCACATGGATTATGAATATTACCCAGTTTATTTTTACGCGGATTTTAGAATTTACGCGGATTTTGGAATTTACGCGGTTTTCTTTTACGCGGTTTTTGTTTACGCGGCACATATCCCCCGCAAGGATGGAAAACAAGGGAGCATGATGTGATTTACGATTAATCGCAAACTGCACAGATCGCAATCTGTGCAAACTGCGACTAACTATTAATCCTCACCCATCATAACCAAATGATTTTCTCTTGGTAACTCTGAGTTGACCAAAGCATTGCTAGACTGAAAGTAGTTCGAATAATTGAGTTACTCTCCGTCCTCGTTTTGTTTACAACTCCTAACAAGAATTTGCTCCATGGGAATGAGTGTCTCTATGACGTACGATTCTCGCTCTCTCGTCCGGGCGTTCAATTTTCCTTTCCGAGTGCGTTTACTTCGATGAATCTGGGTAAAATAAAAAAATGCGCTACAGCAGATAGGACGACTTTAATGTTTAATGTTTCACAGAGGATTTTTCAGATGGTATTTAAATTAATCTACAAGAGACTACAAACAATAATCCCCCTCAATTCACTAATTTTATGAGTTAATGTAAATGCGTTATTGGCCAAGGCTATTACGACATCGAACACGTGGTCTTGCGAGATATATTTTTCCGCCAGCCCAAATACAGACCTCTTTTTTCGGGCCCGAGTAAACTGGTGGCTAGAAAAGACCTTGATTACCTTGAATTAATCAAAAAACATAAATTAGCGCAAATATGTCAACATGTGTTTTTTTTTGTGTAAGCACGTAAATATTTACTCATAAAATTTTTGGATTGTAAAAACTCTACATAATTTGTATGCAGTTAGACTATCCACAGTTAGTGTGGGGGGTGGGGCGAATACTCATACAACTCAAATGGATAATGATTCTCTGCTATCACAAAGCTGAGTAATTTTTTGACGTTTTGTTTTACTATTGATTCATTCAAAAAAAAAACCTTTATTTTTAAATGTTTTCTTATCCTGAGACTGGCTCACCATATTGCACTGCTACTAAAACCGTAGGCTAACTTCAAGGATATTTTTTATTCATTTTCGGCGAATAATCAATAGAGTGCCGTGTTATGAAACATCAGAACAAAGCAAAAACAATATTACGATCATAAGGTGTTGGATAGGTTATTCCAGACGACATTGGAATATATTCCATATGATCATCTTTAGAAAGATTAAAGACCTTTAAAGGATAAATTTATCTTGGGCACATTGAATTGATGTTCATGACTTCCAGTCGGGTGTTTATCAGCTCTGATAATAATTGTGTGGTCCCCACAAAGCATATATTCCAATCAGTTCACTGAAATTCTTAGCATACCGTTTGATGATAAGGTAGGATGTTGATAATCATTTGCTGCGATACCTATTTTTCCAACAGTATTCATTCGACAAAATGAAGACTGAATACCTGAAATTAACCAGATTTAACCATGCAAATCTGCGGTCAAAGCAGTATGTACACTTGAGAGATGCAACAAGTTTGAAGGGATATAAAAAACATTAGTCGTTCGATAAATCTACTGCCAGATATGTCGGAAGTCCACGATATATGAATAAAATACGTCCATACTAATTCATTACATTTATTCGCAACGAAGAACGTAACCACACAGAATTGAATTAATCAAATATGTGATCCGTTTTCTCTACAAAATAAGAAAGGGTCTGACATTCAATCGAATTCGAAAGGTGTTTCGTGAAGTCACTAATTGAATTACTATTGGAAAAATTATTTGGAGAGAACTGTGAATGTTCAGAATTATTGGTATCTAAAAACGATTTCGGGCGGGATGAGATTCGCCCAAATCTGCTGGTAATAAAATTAATCACTTGCATCCATTACCCGTCTGCTGTTCATCGGGCGGGAGACGACAGAAAAATAAAATCGACACGAGACTGAGTCAGCCACTCACTGCGGACAATGCAATAGAGAATTAAAAATCCCTCGACGAGTGTCGTAAGATTTCAGTTGATCGTCTCTTGTTACACTTTCCGATCAAGAACTCATCATCCGCTCTATGGAATGGGATTAACCAAGCCCCGGGCAAGGGGATATGATCCGCGAGTCAAGATGTGCTACAAATTTAGCTGTCATTGCCAAACCTATCAAATTACTCGGCGAACTCAAGGCAAATCTATGGAACAAGGTGCGCCCATTCGCTAACTAAAAAAAGAATTGTTTTTTGAAAAAAAAATTTATGTGAAATGTAATGATCATGATGATCACAAGGGAATGAATAATATAAAACTAATATGAATGATAATATAAAACGTAGAACCCTAGGTTGATCACTTGAAATGTAGTATTATATTATAATGTAAACCAACTTAAGAAATTCATTTCTTCGCCGATTGCCCGAAGTAACCAGACGAAGGAAAGTCGCGTCCAAGTTCCGTTATCGGTTACCGCGTGATTGTTGTTTTTTTGCCGCTGAAGAGTTCATTTCACTATCTGGATAGTGAGTGAAGTGCCCTGCCTGCAAGTGGATAAAGGCTTTCATCCTCGGAAAGCCAAGCATTGGTTTTTGTTTTGTCGCTGCTTCGCCGACATTGGAGATTTCGCCGAGTCATCGTGCCAACAGTGACAGTGCGGGTAAGCTTTCACCGACGACTGTGTGTAGTGGTGTCGTAGGCACATTCCCACCACCAACGAGCTTTCAGCACGCTCCCGTTCATCTGCACTGGAGTGCGTTCATAGGTGAATAACATTAAATATACTGAGAGAAAATATTTAATAATTATAAGTTTTTTTTTTGTTTTTGTGAATTATTTTATTGTGAAATATTGTTTAAAAAAATACTTAGAATATAAGTGAAAATTTAAAATGGCAGAGAGTGGGGGACCTTCGGATATGGAGGTCTCTGACTCTAGTTCCCTCCTAACGGATAAAAAAAAGTCACTCAAACGTGTTCCAAATACGGAAGATACTTCTTCTGGGGACGAGTCAGCTAACCCTACCAAGCCTCCCTCCAAAAAACTAGCAAATCTCCCATCTGCCCTTAACGATCCCACTCTACCTTCAACCTCGTCTTCTCCCTCTGTTCTTCCCGCTCCTTCTCAACCTTCGCCTTCCCACTCTCAATCCCCGTCCTCGCCTTCCCCCCCTGTTATTCCCACTCCCCGTGTAAAGGTCTATCCAGAAGATGCGCCCGGAACTGGTCCCTGGGTTGTTTTCTTCAGGCCTAAGCCAAATGGAAAGGCGTTGAGAGTCATGCAGATCGCGAAAGATCTGGCAAGGTATACCTCCGTTTCGGAAATTTCGAAGGTTAGACCAAACAAATTGCGAGTTGTCGTGAATGATCGAAAAGACGCAAACAAGATTGTTGTCGATCAGCATTTTACAATTGAGTATCGGGTCTACATACCCTCTCACATAGTCGAAATTGAGGGTGTGATAACCGAAACGGGCTTGACGTGCGAATACATTACGAGTGAAGGTACCGGCCGTTTTAAAAAACTGCCCTCGACGACTGTTAAGATCTTGGGTTGCCGCCAGCTCGGAACAGTCTCCCATGAAGGAGAAGAAAAGAAATTTACGCCGTCCAACTCGTTTCGAGTCACCTTCGCTGGTTCAGCTCTCCCTGACTACGTGATGGTAGATAAATTGAGGTTAGCCGTGCGACTTTTTATTCCAAAGCCAATGACTTGTCTAAAGTGCAAGTCAGTTGGTCACACGGCTGCTTATTGTGCCAATAAAGAACGATGTGCCACTTGCGGAGAACAACATGAGGGGAAATCCTGCAGTGCGACTGAGCATAAGTGTCCATATTGCGGGGGATCCCCACACGTGCTCTCAGCTTGTGAAACATACAAGGCTCGCTGGGAGAAACAGAAGCGCTCTTTGAGGGAACGCTCTAAACGCACTTTCGCAGAAATTTTGAAGGGCGCTTCTCCACTGGCTCAAGAACAACAACCAATCAATACACACAATGTCTTCGCTACGTTGCCAGTTGACGAAATGGAAGCGGATACAGCTAACGGGGGCACGCCGTTTATTTCTCAAGGGAATCCCCGGCGCAAAAATGTGACCACTCCCAAAGTTCAAGGACAAGTCCCTCCGGTGATACCCCCTGTTAGCTTGCCCAAAAAATCGAGTGCAGCGGATAAGCAAAATCAGGTCCCTCCTGGCCTCCGTGGTAATAGTTCACCTTCGAACGACCCAGCACTCGAGGGGACATCAAAAACCCCAACTGTCCCTGTTTTTCCGTCAAGTTCAACTTCCCAATCGGGATTTATAAAGTTGTCTGACCTTGTGGATCAAATCTTCACGTGTTTTAATGTTTCCGACTCCATCAGAACCATTGTCACCGCAATGCTTCCAGTACTAAAGACAATTTTGCAGCAATTGATGCAAACATGGCCCCTCCTTGCAATGATTATCTCTCTTGATGTCTAATTTAAATAGAGAGGTCGGAGATATCACTGTTTTACAGTGGAATTGTCGTAGTCTTATCCCTAAATTGGATTCATTCAAATTTCTAATTCATAAACTCAATTGTGATGTTTTTGCTCTATCCGAAACCTGGCTCTCTTCTCAAAATGATCTTTCTTTCCACGATTTTAATATAATACGCTTGGACCGTGATGACAGATACGGAGGGGTACTATTGGGGATCAATAAGTGTCACTCATTTTTTAGAATTGACCTTCCACCTATTGGAGGGATCGAAGCTGTTGCTTGTCATGCAAACATCAGAGGCAAAGACCTCTGTATAGTCAGCTTGTATTGGCCTCCGAGAGCTGCGGTTAGCCGCAAGCAACTTGTTGACATGTGCTCACTCCTTCCTGAGCCACGATTAATCTTGGGAGACTTCAACTCTCACGGAACTGCCTGGGGGGAACAATACGACGACAATCGTTCATCGTTGATATATGACCTTTGTAACAGCTTCAATATGACCGTTTTGAACACTGGGGAAACAACACGTGTACCTAAACCTCCTGCTAACCCAAGTGCTCTTGACCTCTCGCTTTGCTCGAATTCACTATCGTTAGATTGCAAGTGGAATGTAATCCAGGATCCCAACGGTAGTGACCACTTGCCAATCAAAATTTCTATCACCAATGGGTTGAATTCTTCTGAATCAATAAACATGGCATACGACCTCACAAGACACATTGACTGGAAAAAATATGCGGACGCGATTGCTCTAGCCATCAATTCCAGAGATGGTTTGCCCCCATTGGAGGAGTATAACTTCATTTCTCGTTTGATCTATGACAGCGCGGTTCGCGCTCAAACGAAACCCATCCCAGATTCCACTATTCGTCGAAGGCCTCCCAATCCATGGTGGGATGGCCAGTGTTCTAAGCTTTATGTAGATAAATCGAATGCATTTAAAGCTTTTCGGAAACGTGGAACCCCTGAAAATTTTCAGAAGTATTTTGACCTTGAAAATCAATTTAAAAACATGATCAAAGGGAAAAAACGTGCTTATTGGCGAAATTTCGTGGGAGGTTTATCACGAGAAACGTCAATGAAAAAATTATGGAAAGTGGCTCGAAACATGAGAAATCGCTCTTCATCCAATGAAAGCGAAGAATATTCACATCGATGGATTTTTAATTTTGCACGAAAGGTTTGTCCCGATTCCGCTCCAGTGCAAAGAATTATTCGAGATATACCACAAGATAGGTGCGATCTTGATTCCGAGTTTTCGATGGTAGAATTCTCTCTTGCTCTCCTTTCATGTAACAATTCTGCTCCGGGATCGGATAGAATTAAGTTCAACTTGCTGAAAAATCTCCCTGATGTGGCGAAACATCGCTTGTTGAACTTATTCAATCGGTTTCTGGAGCATAATATTGTTCCAGATGATTGGAGACAAGTACGAGTTATAGCTATTCAAAAACCCGGAAAACCCGCGTCCGACTTCAATTCGTACCGCCCAATAGCAATGCTGTCTTGTATACGGAAATTGTTGGAGAAAATTATCTTGTTTCGCCTTGATCGATGGGTTGAAACGAATGGCCTACTCTCAGATACACAATATGGGTTCCGCAGGGGCAAGGGGACGAATGATTGTCTTGCGTTGCTTTCTTCAGAAATTCAAATGGCTTACGCCGAAAAAAAACAAATGGCTTCAGTATTCTTGGACATAAAGGGGGCCTTTGATTCTGTTTCAATAGAGGTTTTGTCAGACAAATTACAATCTCGGGGTCTGCCGCCTCTATTGAATAATATGTTATATAACTTGCTTTGTGAGAAACATTTGAACTTTTCTCACGGAGATTCGGCAGTAAGTCGGGTCTCTTACATGGGACTCCCCCAGGGCTCATGTTTAAGCCCCCTTTTGTACAACTTCTACGTAAGCGACATTGACAATTGCCTTACACAAAATTGCAGCCTAAGACAACTTGCAGATGATGGAGTGGTGTCTGTCGTAGGATCAAACGAATCCGACCTGCAAGAATCCTTACAAGATACTTTGAACAATTTTTCAACCTGGGCCATTGGGCTAGGGATCGAATTCTCCACGGAGAAAACAGAGATGGTGGTTTTTTCTAGGAAGCATAAACCAGCAAAACCAAAGCTTCAACTTTTGGGTAAACCGATCACTCATGCTATGTCATTCAAGTATCTTGGGGTCTGGTTCGACTCTAAATGTACTTGGGGGGCCCATATTAGGTATCTGAGTAAAAAATGTCAACAAAGAATAAACTTTCTCCGTACAATTACCGGCACCTGGTGGGGAGCCCATCCCGAAGATCTTATAATGTTGTATCGAACAACTATTCTCTCAGTGATGGAGTATGGCAGTTTCTGTTTTCAATCAGCTGCCAAAACACACCTCATTAAACTCGAGCGAATTCAGTATCTTTGTCTCCGTATCGCGTTGGGATGTATGCCCTCAACGCATACCATGAGTCTCGAGGTTTTGGCAGGCCTACTCCCACTAAAAGATCGCTTCAATTTATTATCTCTTCGGTTCCTCATCCGGTGTAAGGTTATGAACCCATTGGTGATCGGAAATTTTGAGCAGCTGATCGAGCTAAATTTTCATTCTGGATTCATGAGCTCATATCATGAATTCGTCTCCATGCAGGTTGATCCTTCTTCGTATATTCCCAACCGTGTTTGTTTTCCTGACTACATCAATTCCTCTGTGCATTTTGATCTGTCCATGAAGCAGGATATCCATGGAACATCAGATTATCTTCGATCGAGGATCGTTCCAACGATCTTCGATGCAAAGTATGGGGATATCAATTGTGATAATATGTACTTTACTGATGGGTCCTCTATGAATGAGTCCACAGGATTTGGAGTGTTCAACGAATTTTTTAGCACCTCACACAGTCTTCAGAATCCTTGCTCAGTGTATATTGCTGAATTGGCAGCGATACACTGGGCGCTGGACAGCGTCGCCTCACGACCTGTTGAACACTATTACATTGTAACGGATAGTCTTAGCTCTGTCGAAGCTATCCGTTCAGTGAGGCCGGAAAAGCACTCGCCGTACTTCCTTGAGAGAATACGAGAAATTTTGAGTGCTTTATCCAGACGCTGTTATGTCATTACCTTTGTCTGGGTCCCTTCACATTGCTCAATTCTGGGTAATGAGAGGGCTGACTCATTAGCAAAGGTAGGTGCAATTGAAGGCGATATTTATCAGCGTCAAATCGCCTTCAATGAATTTTATTCTTTAGTCCGCAAAAATACCATAGTTAACTGGCAACGCAAATGGAACGAAGATGAATTGGGCCGGTGGCTCCACTCGATTATCCCTAAGGTTAGCCTCAAACCATGGTTCAAAAGTCTGGACTTGAGCCGGGACTTTATTCGCACCTTCTCCCGACTCATGTCCAATCACTGTTCGTTAGATGCGCTACTCTTTCGTATTAATCTTGCCGACAACAATCTTTGTGTTTGTGGCCAAGGTTACCACGACATCGAGCACGTTGTTTGGTCGTGCGAGCTGTATCTTGTCGCCAGATCGAATTTAGTAGTCACCCTTCGGGCCCGAGGAAGGCAGCCCAATGTGCCGGTGAGAGACGTGTTGGCTCGGTTAGACCTTGATTACATGTCCCATATATATGTTTTCCTTAAAGCTATAGATCTTCGTGTGTGATTGTCCTTATACCCTTAGTTTTTCTTTTCCTTTTCCTTTGTGAGAGATCGGATCCCTTCTTAAGAATAAGATGAAATGTAAATACATGTTAGATATAAGATAGGTTTAAGAATTGAGTGTGATGAGTGTGATTGAGAGTGTGAGTGTGATCATTGTCAACATATCCTCATATCCCCTCCTTTTCCTGAAGAAAATATGTCACCCTTCTAAACTCGAGTTGACCGCGAGTAATCGGTTTCCTATATTATTAACATTAGAATTAAGGAAAAATGTATATATACTAGTAACAATACAGTAAGGAGTTCGGCTCCTTTAAACCTATGTAACTGAGCCTGTAAAAATAAACGATTTAAATAAAAAAAAAAAAAAAACTTAAGAAATTGAAAGAATTTAAGTGAAATAAAAGGGTTTGAATGAATTCTGCATTATTTCAATAATTTCAGTTGTATTTAGCTGCTGCTCATGCTTTATTCGAAAATTTGCGTTTTGCGTGCGGAAAAAATGAAGCGTTTGCCGAATAAAACGTTCTATTGAATAGAGTTCACAAACCGTGCACAAGTGTATTATGTTTTGTTTACAGGTAATTCGTATATTTTAAAAATGGCTACAGTATGGTTGTGAAATGTTGACCCACCACCATATTGAGATGCTTAGAAGTATACGCCTTGGATGAAAAGTGAAAACAAGCTAAAAAAAACAACGGACGTGTTAAATTTTTGAATTTTGAGTTGAATTTTGCGATTTAATCATGAAGTGTCTAGTGCCGTCGTGCCCAAATAGTTTTCGGTGTATGACGGATCATCGTTCCTATTCGCGGCATCGGTTTCCGAAAGATACGAACAGACGACTGCAATGGGTGCGAGCTATTGCAGCTAATGACAAACGCATAATTGACATGGCCATTAATTTCGGAACGGCAGCAATTTGCTCCATGCACTTCTCCCAAGATTGCTTGAAAAAAACCAAACTGAAATTCGTGAAAATTTAAAGAAGGTAGTTTTGAAATCTTATAAATAGTATGTAGATTTTTAAGTTATTCGATTACTTAAAACACGTAGTCCTGACGCTTACTTAGCCATTTGGTTGTATATTTCCAAATATTTTACAACACAATAATCACAAAAACTCACCATTATAATATAAAATCAGCATCAAACACAATTTCAGTTTCATATTATTTCACAATTTTCGAGGAAACGTATTACTCTATTACATAGAATACATATTGAATACAGAAAAGTAAATTTTCATTCATTATTTTTTGTTCTAGAAGTGTGTTAATTTCGTCCTTAATTTCGTTTTCCAAATGGCGCAAATCATTATGGTGCCTTCAACGCAAAGACAATAAATGAAACGCTTGCAGCGTAAAACGTAATGAATATAATGAATATAGCAATGAGTATTTCATAAAGTATCAGTATATTCCACAAATTGTGCTCAATCGTCTTAATTTACTTTTGTGTATTTTTTAAATGGCTGCAGAAAACCACTTCACGTTTTGACCCACCTGGTAGTATGTTAAGTGCCTTGTTTTACACCAGCTTGAGAGTTTGGCAGTTCTCGCGAGTGACAGTGGTCGCAAATTGCATTTGCGACCCGGACATGTTTGACGCTGTCAAATCCTATGTGCTAGTATACGGATGCCCTCAGGCTGGGATTAACCGTTTGTGGCTTGCACTCACGATAAAACTTGAGTAGTAGAAGTAATATTTCGAGAGTGCAAGCAGTGAGGATTCCGCTTTCATATTGCTTTTTTGAGATCTTGGTAGCTCACCGTTCCAAGTATTCTCTCTGTGTACATATGAAGAATAAAAGAGCATCGCCTGCTGGGGGTGATTTAAAAATATCCGACTAGAGGGATATACTTATTCATTGATCGTTGAATGTGATTTTTTACCATCCCTGATCCCCCGTGTAAAAAACGACTCCAGTGTATTCTAAAAAAATATTAATAAAAATATATAAGCAAAATGTCGTTTGTTCCTATTAAACTTAAACTTACGATTTTCCAACAACTTTTGTCGAACACAATGCTTCAGTTAGACAGCTGGGTTCCGAGTTACAATTTTCCGAAAAAGAAGGTCAATGTTTTTGAATATGCCCATTGTTCATATACTAATGAATGTTGTAGTTTTGGCAGTTGTCACCTTAGACAGTCAGTTTGAAAAAAATCAGAGAGAATCCGCTCTATTTGAGATACTTCATGTCATCGGGTTCATCAAATCTCACTCAAATCACCGAAAGCCCTTAAAAGAAACGCATGAGTCAGGCAATTAAATTTGCATTGCATATCAGATCTGCTAATTTCGCTGACAGCTGTTGAAATTCCCATAGAAACGCAGATTAACGCATCTCTGCTCGCGGAATAAGCGAAACAAACAGGGCGTATATCAACAAATCACCAGAGGATACACCATGAACTAATCACCCGTAATGCATCGGTAATGCACACGACATCAACGGACATTTTCCCGGAATGGATCCCACGCCCGGCGGCAGTCGATAGACTAAACAAATAAATCCACCCGGGGATCACGCATCAATCAATCGGCCCCAACCTCTGGGAAATTGTGTGTTATGATATCCATCCCGACCAACCCTTTTTTCCACCCTCTCCCTCCTCCCACCAGTTGACATGACATCGATGACCGATGACAGCAAAAAAAATGAACTGAATATAGAGATTCATGGACTCAACCAATCTGAATGGGTTGGGAGATTTCGTTTGACACTCGGTTCAAAATAAACATCAAACAAATGATTAGGTACAGTATAAATCAAATGTTTTCATCAAACCCGATAGCATCGACACTAGCGAGTGAAAATGGTGCTAACTCAACATCCATCCAAATTCTTTCGGGATTGAGTCGGAATCGATTTGCACTCCGTCGTTGTGTCGGCCCTTGGGAGGGGAATTAAACCTAACCTCTCTTTCTCCTCCACCACAAGGTCATTCTACGTTCCTACGGGGGACGACGGATCAAGATGAAATTGGATGTGTGGATGAATTTGTTTGCTATGGCCCCCGAGGCAAATACGTTGCCGCACATGGCAACAAAAGAATGGAGTCGTTTTTCACACACGTTGGGAAAGAGGTATTCTTTAATGGTTTTGTTTACCGGCGCCGTGTAGAGCTTCTGCCAGGTGTTCGGTTTGTGTAGCAGCGCGCGATTGAAAATAAATTTACGATCCTAAATACTCCACTGGGGGAAACCCCACCAATGTATGCGCCATTGGGGTAGGGAATGAGATACGATCTAAAGTTTTGTTATTCGTGACGACGGGTTTCAATCTTCTAGTCGATATCTCCGAGCCGAATAATAAATAGGGGAAGGTTGGGTAAGAAAACGACTGAAACATGCATGATTAATGCATACTCCGTAGTTTTTCTTGCATCCACCATGCAGCCATATATGTTAATCTCGCAATCATTTGTACTAACAAATGGTCAAACCACTTAAAACACGTTGCATGCAAAAATTGTTTCAAGAAGAGCACCCATCTTCAGTGCTTCATTCATACGCTGACGAGGAAATATATGCATCGGAGGAAGAAACTTTCCACTCGCTAACATAGCCGTTATAACAGTACTGGTGACACCTCACCGGATGATTTTCCAGAAACCTGTCGAACACCTTTTTCAGCCAACACTTTCATACCCCTGTTAGAAACCCGGAAGCATTAAATTTAGTCACATCATCCCAAAAACCTCAATATCACTTGCTGTTAACTCACCGTACTAAATCCCGTTTCATCAACGTACCAAATTCTGCTCGGAGGAAATTCACTGTTCTCATGGACCTTCCGGAGAAAATCGAAAAAACCATTTACACTGACTCTGTTGAAACATTTCAGACGAGCGATGGATGTTGGCTCTGGCTTCCGAACTGACAATTCCGGATGTTATTTCAAGAAATGATAAAGCCAATCACGACAAGCCAGCTCGGTTTTGTGACAAAAAGGATGCCTCATACGCTTTCGCTCGGCCTACTGGTAGGCAATAGTTCTGTTGTCATAACGGGTCAGTCCGCATCCTAATCTGCTCACTTCCACAATATGTTCAACAAGTTCTTGTTCCTGAGCGCTATCAAAAACAGGAGAAAAATTTCCAAGAGGCGGAAGCTGTAACTTTGATCCGCTCGCTTCGATGTATCGTGACAATGTTCTTCGAGGAATCTGATACGCCTTCGAAGCATATCTACTAGAAAATCCTCGTTTCACTGCGCTCACCGCTTTAGATAAATCCTGTGCCGTCCAAGAACGCCGAGTGGTTTTTAGGATATATTTTCGAGCCATGTTTGTTGTCGAACTGGATGCTTTTGTTTACATATAGCGCCGCGCCAGTGCTGGTAGATTTTTGGATGTTATATTTATCAGTTTGTTTTTGGTTTAAAGATTTGCATTAATCTTGATAATTTAGGTGCTTTACCATTGTAACAACGTAGTTTGTTTTAATTTTTAAGACATATATCAAAAATATATATGAAAAAACATATATTGATTTTTTAAATCTTTATAGAAAAAAGTCTGAAAGTTTTTCTTAATGATTCGGTCACACAACATGAAGGGAAATGATTTCCAGACATGTAATAATAGAAGATTTCTTAAAGGAAACCTACAAACCTACAAGCATCGATCAAAATGTCACTGTCAGTAGCTGGGATCATATATACCAATGTATACCAATGTTTCCTAAGAGTGTAGGACTCCACCGATTGTCGAAAGTGGCGTAGAGTGCTTTAAATGTATTCTAAGTAATAATAACGATGGTCCCACCTGATTTCTTTATAAAGCTTTGAGCCGAACGAGTTATCTTCATTATATTTGAGAATATATTTCCATAATAGTCAATAATAGATAACGGAAAAACAAAAAAAAACAGGTTGTGAAAAGACGAAAGCGCACATATTCAAATGTCAGAAAAATGGTACATGACATGTGAAAAAAAATTCTCTGGTATCCTGAATTTAGAGCGTAGCTCTGGTGGTGAAAGGTAAACAATAGAGTGCTGTGTAACCTGTAGATAGAGATAGACGTGTTTGGAACATGAGGTTCCAACCACGCGTTTGTGATCATTTTCGGTGACCTAACGACTTTTTTTCCGGATCTTCGCTTCCGATTAACAGTCAAACATTCTTTGAACTGTTTTATGATACTAAATAGGCACCGTGGACTTCACGATTCTCAACATTTTTTCCAATTGCAGGATGCGACAGATCCTTATTCTCGAAGTACTTGTGCAAAACTATTTCGCGCACACATTTCTTGCGTCGCCATTTTGAAAATGTTTACGCACCTGATGAAATCAACTCACAGAGTGTAAAAACAATACACATTAAAGTATGTCGACGCAAAATTTCAATTAATTTTATCCAACGGACCAAAAATTTAGGGCAATTTGAGTGTGTGCGGATTTCGAACGGTACACCCTTTGGTTGAGTCACCAAATATATTCTGCATAATTTTCAAGTTTGCAACACAAAATTTGACACAATATCTTCGAGCAATAGAATTATCCATACCAAAAATCGCCGAGCAAAACAGAAAGTTAACTTGTTCTTAATGACGCTGTAAACAAACTAAATGACAGCTCGCGCTCAAAATTGAAATTAAGACCAAGGTCATGCGGGCTCAATTTAATTTATTTTGCAAGTGCATTTTGGTTGATTTTCCCTTTTTTTCCATACTGTCAAATGTTGTGCATTTGTGTAATTCGTGTTTTTTAGTTGTTTTAATGAAAGTAAAACTGTTCTCATAAAAACCTAGTATTTGACGAGAAGTAAAATTGCATTATAATTAAGTTTAGATAAGTTTAGAAGTCTTGCATAATACTGAAATGTCGGTATTTGAAAAAATGTCAGTTGGCTTCTTATAATTTCAAACGCTAGCATTAATTGATCAAACAATTGTAGGTCGTTCATTGTTATCAATTCGATTACTTTACTTTCTCTATGTAGTGGATTTTTATAAGAAAAGTAACACTTTTTTCCCCTTCTGATTATAGAATCTCTTATGACATTTCTATTGGATTCTTTTTGACACCCAATTTGAATATACCCGCATGACCCAGATTAAGACCTCTGACAGTAGTACCAACTTAAAAAATGAAAAATGTTCAGCGAGAAGATTTTAAATTTCAAATTCCCGGTTCTTTCTTCCCCTTCATTGCACGAAATTAACGAATCTTTGTAGATAATTTGGACGCTGTCATTGCCTGTGCAAATCTGTTTGCCGGAATTAGATAAACAATTGAAAAATTGTAAAATGTTAAGCGTTATAACATAACATAACTGCCTCGTTTTGATTGGCCCGATTTATGGTTTCCCCAATACAGCTATCAAAGCCAAGCAGCCTTGGGGAAAACGGCATTGCAAATACATGAAAGTCCGGTGTATTTTTGTTCCGACTGAAATGTGTTTCCCTAGCACAGACTTCAAATCCATGGAGCGTGGGGAAATTGGCATTGCAAATTCATGCAAGTCGGGGGCATTTCTGTTCAGACTAAAATGTGTTTCCCTAACACAGACTTCAAATCCATGGAGCGTGGGGAAATTGGCATTGCAAGTTCATACAAGTTGGGAGTATTTGTGTTCCGACTGAAATGTGTTACCCTAAGGCAGACTTTAAATCTAAGGTGCGTGAGGTAATTGACATTGGGAATACATGTAAGTCGGGGGCATTTTGTTCCGACTGAAATATGTTTGCCTAACACAGACTTCAAAACAAAGGTGTCTGATGAAATCGGCTTTGCAAATAAATGAAAACTACGAGTACTTTTGTGCTCGCTTGCCTAAGAACCTGGTAAAACCGTACAGACACTAAAGGCGAATGAACTTTAAAGTTTAAAGCCTCTCTAGTATGAAAAGTATAAGTTGAAGTTGTTGATTCGGGGGTACTTCTACACCCGCATATTTTTTTTTACAATCCGAAAAGTGTTTTCCTAACACGGATTATGAAAGCGGGTACGAACTCAACGCTTTGGCTCGGTTATTCAAGATTGCATTGAAGAATATGCCTTCATATCCTCTGCTCACTGAATTTTCATATCATTTAATGATTAGGCAAATGTTGATAACCATTTGCTGCAACAACGACTATTGATTAAACAATATGCGTTCGACGTACATGTCAAAATTTAAACTGAGTGCCTGAAGTTCATCAAATTAAGCGGATTTGTGGTTCGAGATGTACGAGCACTTGAGAGATGCAAAGTTTATAGGGAAATGTAAAATAAAATAATCGTTTAATGATTCTTTCGTTCACATATTTTGTCCTAGACATCATACCAAACGTTAAAGAACTGTCATTTAATTTACTTGTAACGAAGAACATAATCTATCACAATGGATGAATTGACCTTACATGGCATTTATTCATTTTTTTTACTTTACAATTAAATTCAATTGTTTCATTCAATCAAAAATTTAATCAATATAAACAAATGATTGCCAGGCTAAGGTAGTCCCACGTCAACCTTGCGGTTATACCATATATATAACCCACCCATTTTTTAGTTCTTTTTACTCAACTGAAAGGAAGCCGATTGGAAAAAAGTTTCGTTCAATTCGGAAGTATTTTAATACACATTCATTGAACTATCATCAAATCACTTACCACGTTGCCAAGAGTGTTGAAGGTCAGTTTAATGGATTATACATATATGACCCCTTTTATAACTGTTGATTACATTAGAAGGACCTCTAAAGACAAAAAAAAACCATAACAATCAACTCTGAAGTACCATTTAACATTCTCCTCAGAATGCAAACCGTTTGCCCCGTTTTATCCTGTCGCCCCGGAAATGGATCCTAAATGGGGGAAGGAGTGAAATTTATCCACATTCCTGCATCACCCATCGGCCCGGACTCTTCCCGGAAGGACCCCTGCCCGCGTGCGTTGTTGCTGTTATTTCTATCTGACCCGTCCCAAATAATTCCGCCGGAGAAAATTACCATTGGAGAAGATCACTGTCATTCCTGGCTGAGTGAATGCCTAAAGGAAGGAGAACACTTAGCAATCAATAAGTTGAACCCAACCCCGCCCATAGGAGATGGTCTTACTTGGGCACCTTGCCAAGCCAGAGTAGTTTCCCACTTATTATTTTACATGGAATGGGGGTGTTAAGTGCCTTCATGAAAACACTTTCCTCGGTTCCACCGGTTGGCTCGGCTAGTGGGAGTGAACAATTGGGAGCAATTGGGAAGGACGGACGCTTCAAGAGTCGGTCCGGTCGATAATGGTTTGTTATGAGTTGCAGTCGACGATGGAGGAATGTTTAAAAATATCCGCCAGCAGAGAGCGAGGGCAAAGTTTGCCCATTATCGCGGAACAGTTCATTAAAAGTTTTCGGTTTCGCGAGGAAAAGTCGGTCGGTACTTTACTGTCTGAGGAATGATGACGAGTACCGGGCGCGTACTGAATAGTTTCGAAGGAGGGCAGCTTTTCCACTCTCCGGCTTTGGGAACAAAACACAAATTGATTCATTAGTGGTTCCGTCGCGAGGCGGTATAATTCCATTCCATCAATCGAGTTTCAACAAACGTATTTCACGCGAACGATCTCGGACCACCAGCGCCGCTTCTAATCAACAAGCAAACACATCGATCTCTCGACTCGACAGTCGGAATAGCAGTTTGTCGTGGCACAGTTGTCTGCACCGGAACCGCCGCCAACAAGGAAAATGAAAAGCAATTTCGGAGGGGGAGTAAAAAATATCACGTACACTCTGAGCTGAGGACTTCAGAATGTGGTTTTGTCCCGACCAGAGACAACACGTTGTTTCCGGGTGATGGAGCTGTGGACAGTGGGTGAAAATCGATGCCTGGCGGATTGAATGAATCGGACTGGTTCCATTCGAGGAGTGTGCCTCCGTCCTCAGTGTGTCCGCTGGTGGTTGCTCAATTCGCTCCACCGCACTGTGCTAAAACAAATGACCAGTCGAGGACATACGGACTTGTCTGAGTGATGAATGTGAATACGGTAAAAACCTTCGGCGACGAGTATTTGTACAGAATTGGCTCTGTTTGTTGCGCAAATTTGTTCTTTGGGGATTCACATTCACCGTCGGCAGCGACTGATGGATGAATGGTTGGATGGGATGTCTGCTCTCTGAATCGAGGCAGGAGGATCAATTAATCACTAGAAGTTTTCTGGATTTGAAACACAGTCCGGTCTTCCGTTCGCGCATTCGACTGGAGGCTGAAAACATATGCTTTCAGAGGACGATTCATCGAACACAATGATCCCAATGGAGAACACTCCCACTCAAGTGCATGTGTATAAATTGATGCACCAAGCGAATGCGGAACCACATGAGCGTAAATTAATTGTGAATATTGGAATTTCGATACGCTTGACAGACTTTCCTCGGCTAATTTTCCCGTTCATTAGGCCAATCACTCCTGGCAGACCGATATCATAAATTTCCGCCCAGCGGCGCTGCACTGCACGTGGGCTCAATATATAATCAATTAGTATCATCGTAATTGGCTCATTGTGGGAATGGATGCACCGATGACAGCCTTTAATGGGCTCCGGGCTATTCTGTCAATATATGGGATCAATTTCGTCTGCATCATTAGCTGACTCCGTTCGCGTTTAGCCTTTGAAAACTGTCATTGGTAATATAAAGCAGGTAATTAGATTGTTTCATAAAAAAAACTAATTCAACTTAACACGTTGAGCCTCGAATTTTTCTTGCTGCGCACAATATCAGTGTCGGTCCCAGCTCTCGAAGATACTTATTGCATAAAGAGAAAATAGTCAGAAATTTGACTAGAAAGTAGTCACTTTTTGTAAAACAACCGAAAACAAACCTTATTTTTTATTCTCCTATTTTGTAACTGTCCGTCCTAACCAGTCAGCGGTTTCCTACTAAAAAGCTCATCTTCGGCCCCTAGAGACCGACGCGGGGCTCACCGTGTTAATATTTTATCAAGCTGGATCATGCAGATCCGGCCCCAGAGCACCACCATTATCATAAATGTTAATATGTGTATTATATATGGAATGTTACGGCAGAAACTGGAAAACGGCCATTAAAGTTAATAAGTTAATAAAGTGAACATCACTTTATAATAGCTCGTGTCGCTATAAACATTTTTATACATAACACCATTTTATTGAGAATTTTCCTCCTCCAAAAAACCAAAACAAATCGCATGTACAAAGCACATTTGCAGTGTTGAAGTTGTTGTTAATTTTTTCCATCGGAATCTGCCTTTTCCATCCTCTCGAACACTAAAACTTTGGGGGGGACGATGTTAACATCTGCTGCCAGAAGCATGTTAACTTTGCAATCTGTAATCGAGTGAGAGAGAGAGAGAGACAAAACAACTCCCACCCACCACCACTTGAGATTGGCGATGATTGCACCTACAATCCATTCAAACGAGCGGAGAATGGAAAGTGGGGTGAGGACGCTGCAGGGTTGCCCTTTCGGCGCTCGGCTCATGGGTTTTGAGGGAGGGAAAGGGTTCACACGTTGGAACCAGACTGTGGGATAGATTGTGAGCGCGCGTGTTCACGTGTACATTCTCAATTAACCCAATTGCAGAAAGGTAAAAATAATCGCATGAGAGTGGAATTAGAATTTTTGCGCCAATTTCGTGCTGTATTTCGATTGCACTAAACGTTGGAAATCGGAGAAACACTAAGCGCATAGTTTTGGATATTTGTACAAGCGTGTACACCTGTGGAAGTCGATTTTCCATCTGAGAGTAAAATCTAAATTTGGAAATAAACACTTCAGCTTCCTAGTGCTCATCAGTATCCTTCTTGCTGTTCATTAGCATTTTCATTAGCATTGCTCGTTTGACCATCCGTGATTTTTACTCACGAATAATATAAACGAATTTCATTCAATTTTTGTCTCGCTAAATTCAATTATGAATTTCGCTCAACCAATATCTTCGTTTTCGACACGCTTTCCGAAATGATTCAATTTAGATATCGAGCTTCAATTTGGCAACACTTTCTGATTTGTGCGCCATTTTGGCAGCTGTCACTTGTTTTGTTGTCTAACCGGAAGATATAGGGGGTGAAATGGAAATCTAGGCACTGAAGTAGGAAAGTAGGAAAAAATGCAAGATTTGGAACGCTTATAACTCTGAGCATTTCTCAATAGATCGCAAAGGTTTTTGCATCAATTGATAGGAAATATATCTAAGCATCTATCATAACGAATAACATTTCATTTTTCTTGAGATAAATAACTGAATAATTGTGAAATATCAAGCATTGTCAAAATGCACTATGTGCCCATTTTTGATTGGTCCATTTTGTGCTCCCCAAATCGTACCGACCAAAACGGGCAACCAGAGCAGCAGCGGAATACAAAGAAGCACGATTGGAAAGGAAAAAGAAAAAAAAATGAACGAAACATTGGTCGCAGTCTCACACATGCGTAATTCTCGAGCCAGCCAGTCAGCTTAAAAATCCCCGCTCCGCTGCCGTAACGATCATTCTTTGTGTGGACACCGACTGGACAACATCGTTGCTGGACGAGCTGGACGGCGTGGGATCGAGTGCCTTTCTCAAGGCAAGAGGGTGGAGCGCTGGAGTAGAGTAGAGTAGAGTTTTCAAAGGGCCTTTCTCAAGGCTAGAGACGAATGAACTGCAAAAGTTTAAAGTCTCTATAATACAAGACCTTCCTTCCTTCCCTAACGATCATTCTCATCTAAACCGTACACCACATCGTTTCGCATCACATCACATCAACAAACCAACCCAAGCAGCCATGTCTGGACACGACAAAGGAGGAAAAGTAAAGGGAAAGGCAAAATCCCGCTCGAACCGTGTTGGACAGTAAAATAATCCATTTTTCAGGTAGATAGGTAGGAGAAGAAAATAAAACAATATATTAGGCTGTCAAAAAAGTCCTGCGGTATTTCCGCGAGGTGTCGTTGTAAGCGCGTAGTTCTAGTTGTATTCATTGTATCGAGTCATACTATAGCTTGTTGGGAAGGTATTTTATAGCTATAATATAGTCCTTGACAGTGTTTTGTTTGGTTAAGTCGTTCGTGAGTTATAGTGTCGCAAATATGGATCAAAATAAAGAGAAAATCCGACATATTTTACAGTACTACTATGACAAAGGCAAAAATGCATCTCAAGCTGCCAATAAAATTTGTGCAGTTTATGGACCCGATACAGTTTCTATTTCCACCGCACAACGATGGTTTCAACGTTTTCGTTCTGGTGTAGAGGTCGTCGAAGATGCGCCACGCTCCGGAAGGCCTGTCGTCGAAAATTGCGACAAAATCGCTGAATTAGCCGAGAAAGACCGGCATAGTAGCAGCCGTAGCATCGGCCAAGAGCTGGGGATATGTCATCAAACCGTTATTAACCATTTGAAGAAGCTTGGATTCACAAAGAAGCTGGATGTATGGGTGCCACACACGTTGACGCAAAAAAACATCTTTGACCGTATCGACGCATGTGAATCACTGCTGAATCGCAACAAAATCGACCCGTTTCTGAAGCGGATGGTGACTGGCGATGAAAAGTGGGTCACTTACGACAACGTGAAGCGCAAACTTTCCTTTCACTTTTCCTCCTTTGCCATGTCTAGACATGGCTGCTTGTGTTAGTTTGATGATGTGATGTGATGCGAAACGATGTGGTGTACGGTTTGAATGAGAATTATCGTTACGGAAGGAAGGAAGGAAGGTATTGTATTATAGAGACTTTAAACTTTTGCAGTTCATTCGTCTCTAGCCTTGAGAAAGGCCCTTTGAGAACTCTACTCTACTCTATTACTCTACTCCAGCGCTACCACCTCCGCCCTCTTGCCTTGAGAAAGGCACTCGATCCCTCGCCGTCCAGCTCGTCCAGCAACGATGTTGTCCAGTCGGTGTCCACACAAAGAATGATCGTTACGGCAGCGGAGCGGGGATTTTTAAGCTGACTGGCTGGCTCGAGAATTACGCATGTGTGAGACTGCGACCAATGTTTCGTTCATTTTTTTCTTTTTCCTTTCCAATCGTGCTTCATTGTATTTCGCTGCTGCTGTGGTTGCCCGTTTTGGTCGGTACGATTTGAGGAGCACAAAATGGACCAATCAAAAATGGGCACATAGTGCATTTGGACAATGCTTGATATTTCACAATTATTCAATTATTTATCTCAAGAAAAATGAAATGTTATTCGTTATGATAGATGCGTAGATATATTTCCTATCAATTGATGAAAAAACCTTTGCGATCTATTGAGAAATGCTCGAGTTATAAGCGTTCCAAATCTTGCATTTTTTCCTACTTGTTCAGTGCCTAGATTTCCATTTCACCCCCTATATCTTCCGGTTAGACGTAGTCCTACGTCAAAAGTACCACAATAATTCTATGAAATGCCTTAAAAACATCCGATGATGTGCAATCGGATGTATTTTTTTTCCGATAGTGGAATTTAAACTTTTATCCTTGAACGAGGTTTCAAATCCTTTTTCGTTGGACCACAGTTTGTCCCTTGGATTGTTTACTATCACTGGGCTTCGAGTTGAGTTAAGTTAAAGCAATACATTAATAGAAATAGTCTCCCTAAAAAATGTATGCTCTTGAGGTAAGACCGTCACCCTTTGAGTGGAGTAAGCCCGGCACGATTTCCAGTTAGTTGAAGGGACATATGGGACGTATCTTCCATCTATTTCAGATGCCTCGCAGCTCCCAAATAATTCAAATTGTGAGAGTGGGTCCCATGAGAACCTCACCCTTGCAAAAGAGGCTATCGTTGGTGAAGTTTCTGTCAAACGTGGTTCCAAGACTTTGGAATCCCCAGGTCTACATTACAGGATCACGTTTTGTGAAAGGTTGTAAGCTCGAAACCAGGACCTAGATTCCATCGAACTAGTGATTGCATTGTGGTGTGGTTTTAGTGTCGCATGATAAATTTGCCTAACATCAAATTTATTTCATGTTCACCGGAGCTTGTTCCGACCAGAATCATTTGAGCGTTTCTAACCATATTCAATAGCGATATCTAGAATTAGAATACCTCTCATTTGGTGGTTGTCACATTCAAATTGGTTCAGCTGCTATCAACTATATTTATTGACAAATTGAGGGTGCCGATGTTACTCCCATGGGGTGCACACATCCGTTTACATCAATCGGAGAATTATTATGAGTAGACCTGGAAAAATAACCGGAAGAACACTAGAACTAATCAGACCAAACGGATATCGGTTATAGAACTCCAATCCCGAAGGGGCGAAATATATTGTGGAAACCTGAGAAGCCAAAAGAATTCCTCTAGAAACCCGAAGATATGTTCCGTTATGCATCGCGCGTACGCTTCATAGAAGCTTCATCGTGACGGAGGAGAGTAATCTTTTAGGAACCTGAGACTCCTCTAAAACCAATCCGGGCGATATGTTCCGTTATCAATCGTGCATACTCTGTATCGAACTTCAATTGCGAGGGTGGAGAGTTATCTTTCTTTAGGTTATATCCACGAAAAACACTATAGAAATGGCAAAATTCTAGAAGGAAAAGAACAGAGGATTGAGTCTAGGTTTGATGCAGTGATCCATAATAGGATTGGGCGATCTCGGATCGATTTTTCGAAGATCGATCTTTTCCATTCCGATTTCCGATTTTTTGGATCGATCTTATAGACTTAAAAAAATCAAGAAAATCGATTCTTTCGATTTTCGATTTTTTCGATCCTGGATAAACTTTTTGTAGATCTGTTTCTCAGTATACATCGATTTTAATGTCACCAATTACACCATAACCAATTTTTTAAACATAATTTCAATCGCTTCTTCTACGATTTAATTATGTACTAATGCTTGTGTCTCGAACTAGTGGCAGCAACTGAGAAGATTTACTGTCATCAGTGGCTCAAAGGATCACTGAACTAGATATTGACATCTATTCCAGGCGAAAGGTTATTCTTAAGAGCTGGCGCCAAAATCGAGAATCGGCTTCGTCTAAATGACAAACGTATGGCACGACTGGCTTTTATCGTTGTCAGCTGAGTTATGGACAGTTATCAGTTGTTGAATTTAGATAAATGCTTGATAAAGCGACTCCATGACGTCGCAAAATGAATGCCCTAGTTTTTTTCTGGATGTGGTCTTCATACTAAGGAACAAAACAATATATGAAATTAAAATTTTTTTTTTATGTCTAAAGAAAATTCTACACTCCTATATAAGCAGATAAATTGGAAAAAAATCTTGATTTTTCAAAGATCGATTCAGCAAAGATCGATTCTTTAGTTCTGATTTAACCAGTGGATCGATCTTTACGCCATTTAGAGGATCGATTCGACAAGATCGATCTTTTTATAAAGATCGCCCAATCCTAATCCATAACCAGAAACCGTGTACGTCAATTAATCACATTGCCGAGAAAAAAGAGATTTTTCAAATTTTATCCAAATAAAACCGTATTTTCTAGAGATTCTAGGAGAAAAGATCCCCAGATATTGTTTCACAGTAATGTTCGAGTCGTGGGAAACATTATTTTTATCTGCTCGAATGGTTAATTAATGATTTATATCGCTATTTTTATGAACTACGTACGCTTCGAAGAAAATTCTGTTTCTCAAGCATTGGAATAAGTAAAAATTTGATTTTAGATAAATCAAAGCCGAACTGCTTCAAATAAAATGATTTCTCAGGATCCAGTTTTCTTCCAGTTTTTTAAGAGCAATCTCCCAGTTTTTTGAAAAATATTATTGGCAACCCTGGGTGTAACTGCTTCACAATTGGAAATAGAATTTTTGGCTGGGCAGTTATTCTGGCTGGCTAATGAATCACTAAGGGGTGAGGCTTGCGATGCACTTTTAGCCTATCTTCAGGGACTGAAAAATACGTGTGATGCAAAAATACACAAACGTTCTCCGCCAGACGTTTCTCATTGGATTTGGAGTTGAGAACAAAACCGCATCACGATTTGATGCTGACTGCTCGTTGGAAGGCGCAAGACTGTGTAATAGAATATGCAAATCCTCTGTTTTCGGGCGGGACCTAAATTGCAATTTCTCTCTTCATAGTGTTCGCTCACATTTTGTAGTGTTTGTTTCCTATATTAATTTTGCATTCATCTATTTTGTTCTCCGAGTCGTTCTTAAGTTCGATTCGTCTAGCATAAAAATAATTGCTGTTAGTCTGTCGTCAGTTTACAAATGCCAAGTGCTACGCAAATGCCAAGTGCTACGATTTGACAGTCGAAGTCTTATGGGCACCTTGCTCGATCAAAATTATTGACAGTAATTCTCATCAATATCATGACAACTAGCCTCTCCGATCCGATCTAACCTCAATCAATATTTTGCCACCTTACACGGTCAATATCGCCATCAACCCGGAACAACGAAAATATCCGCGAAGACTAGTGGCGACATTCGTGTTTGGGATCCAAACTATTCTACATCACATTAGAAGGCTCAAATGTAATTTTAAATTGGTAAAAACTGAATGGAAAATTGGAATTATTTAATTACTTGAAGCACGTTGTCCTGACCCTAACTTAACATAATTCTCCTAAATTTTCCGATATTCCAACTTATTAATAAAACATATTATTATAATATAAGATCAAATTCAGACACAATTTTCGTATGATATTCTCACCACTTGCAGAAAAAAAAATGTTTTCATTCACATGGAGTGTTAATTTTCATTCATAATTTCCACTCTAAAACGTCTAATGTTTTTGACGTAGAACTACGTCTTACAGGACGGGTGCCAAATCAGAAAACAGGTCACGTTTTTATGAAATAAAGTTAACGTCAATAACTATTTTCACTGTGAACGAATTTTCATGATTTGCATACCAATCGAATCGGAAGTTCTCCAAGATTTGTTTGATATGCTATACATTACAATTCGCTAATCTCTAAACGGTTTGAATTCATGAAAACTGGAAGAACTTCCTTTTTTCTCATACATTCGTTTGACAAATTTTCCGTTCACATATTTTGGTAGTCCTAGGCATCATATCAAACGTAAAAGGATGTTCATCAAATTTGTTTGTAACGGAGAACATAATCTATTACAAAAATTTCGATGCATTTTAAAATAAAATTCAAAGTGGTAAACGAGTGGATTTCATAATATAATTCCGTAGTTCTACGTCGAAATATGCGGTCGTGTCCTAGATACAACCCCTTACATTTTTCTTTTCAAAAACATATCATAATACAGGCTGTTCTATTCAGTTTCCGAGATGCCAGTTTTTTTTAGTTTGCGCAAATATATGCGAATTATATCATTTGCAAGCAAATCTTTTCATTCTATAATTTAGACTATGTATGTATAATTTATAGCTTATATTTACCTAATACCTTAAATAACGCATGATATTTTTCCGCCTGTGATTTTCCCAGAGCTTCTCATCGTCCAATTCAGAGTAAAATATGGAGAAACACAAAACTTAAACAAAAATGGCTGCCCCGTTTACTAGCGCAAACAAAATTACTGAATTCAGAACGTTAAAAAAAAACTCATAAAACGTTGTTCCGTTTAACTCACTTTCTCAACATCGCATTGTCAGCTTAATTCATGGGGCTTTGATTTGTATTGTAATAAAGTACCGTATATCTTACTTACCATGGAAAGTTGTCATTTCAGTTTTCCAAACCAAATACGTTCATTAATGTTTCCTTGAATTTCAGAAGTTTATAAAAGTAAATGGCAATCGCAAAAAATACTAACAAAAATTAAATGTCTGCAAATTTACAGACACGCTTGCAAATCTGGCAACCTAGTTTCGAGGTCTGTGAGGTGAAACGTCAACAACATGCATTTATATGAAATGTCACGATACTGATGCTCAAAAATCAGAAAATCAGGATTTCTTCATCATCATCGAGCATCGATTGACATGCTCTCAAATGTCATCATACTGACAGTATTATTGACCGTGTAAGGTCCGCTTTAGAGCTGAACCCGGATCAACCTCTCAAGAACGTTGAGAAGAATGCTGACTAACTGGCACGAAAATTATCTAAAAATCGAGTGCCCTCGCATTTTGTCACAAGGTATGACAACGAAGCAATGGTCTACTGAGTAGTATGTTTACTGCCCAGTCTTCTTAAATTGATGAGAGGATCTAGTAAGAGAACGGAAAGCGGAAGACAAAAAAAGAAGGGTGGTGTCCAAGACCCGACCGTTTGCTTGACGTAGGGTTACAAAAGTATTATATTCTATCATTTTGAGTGCTATTTGTTTTAGTAAATTATTTCGGTGGCACTGAAAAGGGCCGATGGTTCGCGTGGTTCATCATATGCTGAGCATACGATTATTTCATCATCCATTCTTCAAAAGATTGCTCTTCAATCTTCAAGGATTGTTCTTCTGTCATTGCTCCGTCGGTTCCGGAGAAGTAGACAATGTGATACATTTTCAAAGGGAAAGGGGGGGGGGGGACTTCCAAGCAAATGAAACACAAATTTCTGCATAACTCGAAAACAAATTTGGCAAATGGAGCCAAATTTGGCATGTGAAGGCACGAAACGCCTTTAAATTACATTACAAGCCAAAATCAACTGTCTGGTGGTCAATTATTGTTAGTTATTTGAGAATTTTGAAGTTAATGTAACTGGGGACCAAAGGCCCGCCACAGGTTCTTTCTGGCAACGAAGAAGCTCGACTTTTCGGTGGAGAATATTTGGCCTCTGGTCAAACTGTTTACGCGAAAATATGGATGTGAAAAACAATTAATGAAAACAACTATTGAATAGCCTCACAATCCGATCGGCCTGGGTTCAATCCCAGCTGGCGTCGTTGGGATTTTCTGAGGCGAAAAATCTCTGGTTACGTCTTCCTTCGGAGCGGAAGTAAAAGAAGTTGGCCCGGCTCATGAGTTGTTGAGTCTGATAGGTAGGAACAGGTGGAGTCGCCTCCCTGATGTCGGTGATTGGCACTAAAGTGGCGGAAATAGGCCGACGAAAAATAAGCGAAGATTAAAAAAAAAACTATTGAATAATTAAAGTGGGTTGAAATTTAGATTATGCTGACGGAATGTTGAGAAACAAGTTTCCTTCTTTGAACCCAAAGAGGATACTAATATTTTGTGTCATCCTCAAGAGATGTGATATTACACTACTATGCCAAAACACAACCGCTCATAGTTTTGGTTCATTTGTAATAGCTTTATTCATTTTTTTATATCTCTTAATTTTCTTCTCCGGCTAAGATTTTTGTTTTATGTTGCATTATTCGCATCTCACTGAGTGAAACTTGTTTCAAAGTTTTTTTTTTCATATATCATCACTAGATTTACTGATTCATGGGCTACTTCTTTTCCGTCTACTATGCTCTTGATTGGCAAACCCCTTAGTTCTCGAAAACATCATATCAGCATATTGTAATTGCCCTCTACCCTTTCGCGCTATGGTTTTTTTTTGCGTTTCAAGTGAATTTACGTTTGTGTGCTTCTCTCTCTTCCCCTTTTCATTTTCTACTTCCGCGCAAGTTTTATTTCTCTACGAGCTTCAATTATTAGAATGGTTTCTTTCTTATTAGGTTCAATATGGTTAGAGTTCTGCTTGATTTTCCACTTGGTATCTTAAGTTCAATTTAATTTTATTTATTACTCACTATCTTCTAAAATCTCCAGATATTATTTATTCTTGACTCATAATATCCGCTAATGTGTGTGTGTGTGTGTGTTTTTTTTGTATATATATGTATAATAATGCCATTTGGTTTTGGTTTTTTGCGTGATGTGATTGATTTTCTTCGCTTCAAATACTTCATTTTTAATAATTTTTTTTTTCGTTTTGTATTGAAAGGAGTTTTGTTTTGTTGAGTTTCAAAAAGTGTTTCTCTAGCCTCTCCTAACCTCCTATAATGATAATTCTGGTGGTACGCTAATCGCAAGATTCTCATTCCGTGAATGGGTGAGAGTGGTTTTGTTTGGTTCATTATACAATGTTATAATACTGTAGTTTTAAAATGCGTTTTGGTTTTCTGGCTATGCGTTAATACTTTTTTTCCGTGGATGTGCTTCCCGATTTGCTTGCCCGATTAGCTACTTGTGGTTTGTTGCGTATATGTTTATATTATCGGTAGAGCAGCTCGCCTTAAACAATTAAATTTTATTGTAGCATTTAAAGTTTGGTTTTTGTTTGCATCGTTATCTCACTTTTCTGTTTACCAATTCAATTAAGAATTCCGGCTTCTTTTTCTCTCAGTTGGCTTCCGATGTTTGTCTAGTTCTGTTTTCATTCTGCGACCCCACACCCTTACAATTTTATTTATGTTATTGCGTCCGGCAAAGCAAAAATTTGAGATTCTTCTACAGCCAAGCGGGAAAGTAAGCCAAACAAGTGCACGGAAAAACAACGAAATTCAAGCAACAAACCTCCCACTCCCTTGCGGGCTCGTTCCGACCGCTCCAACGAATTTGCACAAATCCCGGCAATTCTGTGAATAACTCACCATTTTCTCTCGCCAACTTTCGCTACTATTATTTATGGCAAGGCCCTGGAGGGGGCCAACTCTGGCCACGTCGCCGTCGTTCAGGATTTGATTTATTGTGTGTGCGCGCTCGAAAGCAAATCGGCGTTACGAGCCGAGAAAAAAGCAACATTTGTTCGATATTGCTTTCTGTAGTGTTTCAAAACTGCCGTCGCCCCTCCGCTCATCTCACGCCAGGCCCATTCAACATTCATCAAGCTCTCTGTTTACCGTCAAATTTGCCTCCCCAATTCCGGAGATGGTCGACGCTGGATGCTGCCCCGGGAGTTCACTCTTGGAAAGACGCGTTGAAACGTTGAAACATTGGAATCGAATACTTTTTTATTGCGCACAGTCAGTGTTTTTCAACGTCCAAACAATCCAGCGGTGATTGAGCGATGGATGGGTTTGGCACTAGCTTGGTTGAAGTTTACGCAAACTTTAGGTGAAGGACGCCCACCCATCCACCGATTTTGCATACCGTGGGAATTCTTCTGAAACTCTAGTCGTATAGAATCTGGGCTCACTGCGCGATTTCTACAGCAGCGCCCCTAGTTGTCGTTTTTTCTGCGCTTTGGCGGCGGTTTGTTTTGAAAGTGTTGCTCTTTCAGTGGAGATAATTTTGGTTCAACCCGACTTGTTTTTCAAATGCTGAGTGAGAGTTGGAGCGGATCAAAGCTGCGTTTGAAGGCATTGAAAACTACGCAGTTCACGTACGCATTTGGAACGCTGCCGAGCACCATAAAACCGCATCAAGGCGTATCTCATAGTAGCAGAAGTGTGCATGAACCAAAATTGCTTCACGTTCAGAGGAAAGTTTTATCAATAACGTTTGGACTCAGCATGGACAACAAACTTTCTCCGCTTCTAGCTGAAATTTTCATTTTGAAGTAGATATCCAAAAAGAAAGTTTTTCCATCGTGTTTGGTGGCGCTACATGGATGACATCTTTGCATCTGCCGCAGAATCTGATTTTGTTAATTTCTCGGCATAGTACGTTAAAAAAAAGGGTCGAATGGAAAATTTCCTTTCTTTCATCTAATGGTCACAAGAAAAGAAGACAACACTCTAAAATATGGCATTTACCGAAAGCCGACCACCACGGACCGGTTTAAAAACATCCGACTCTAACCATTTTGGAGCACAGAAGCAAGCCGCTTTTTATTCAATGTCTCATTAAAATTCCAATAGAAAATGCAGAATGGAAGAAAATCCAGTTCAGAAAGGCAGCCTGTATTTCTGAACGGTTACAACGAAGGGTTTATAAACAAGATCCTCCGGAAATATTAAAGAAAAAAACACCGCCAAAACGCAACCACGCTTCAACCACAAAAAGAGGACATTGAAAGGATTAGTCTTCCGTTTTTCCCGAAAGTAACGAATGCCATTCAAGGGATCCTGGATATACACGGCTTTCAAACATTCTACAAGAGCTTCCATACGCTGAAAGATCTACTGTGTTCCCCCAAGAACAAGATCCCGCCGAATGACAAGTTCGGTATTTACAAGATTCCGTGCAAATCTTGCCCGGTTACATACATTGGCCAAACCCGTCGGAACCTTAAAGTACGATTGGGGGAGCACAGAAACGTCGTGGAAAAAAAGCGTCCAAACGAGTGCAGCAGCTCACTACCATCAAAGCGACTGGGACAACGCGAAACTCAAAAAGTGTACTAGATAGGCTTCCCATCTTAGTGCATGGAAATCCATATTCATTCACACTGACTAGAGGAGCAGACGGATTGATCCAAGATCCGGGCGAACGGATGAACACCGGAACTAAGCGGACTGAGTATTTAAACTCTGATTACGCCCAAAATACAATTCCAACCAAGCTATCCGGAGAATCCGTTTGTGGGAAGAGTTTATCGCATTTATCGATTTTACAAACAATCAAATCAGACGCTGAAGCAAAATCTAATGAAATATAGTGGCCATAACAGCAAAGTTCCAAAGTATTTTACCAAAGAAAACCTACCTATGAATGAAGAAAAGTATATGTTACAGGCCACATTATCTGTAAGGCACGAAGTTGTGGAGATACCTCTAAGATGTATTGGGTCCTGTTCTATATGATCAGTCAAGCAAATTGATTGGGCACGACGCGGCACTGATCAAGTGCGTCATTCGCTAAACAGTTGAATACCGCCAAAACTACCTCGTTTGTGACGTGACACTTCCCACGGTAGAGGAATTAGGCACAACATCTCTTGAAGAAGGTTGGTGCAGAATTCGCACAGCCATCAAGGAATCCGCGACAAATACACTAAGTGTGGAGGTACCGATCGGCAGAAACGCCTGCTATGATGGGATATGCGAGACAGCGGTGGCGGAGAAAAATCGTACCTGGGCGAACTACCTGAGAGCCTGAGGACACGGGAGAACTTGACCAAACTCGGATGGTCACGGAACGACATGATCACGATTCCGAGATGAAAGAAGTGCCAACAGGAGGATCGTAGTCATAAGCAGCTGGAAGAGCTATTCCGTGTCAATTAAACACGGAAGTTCCACGAGAAGGAAACCCAATCCCGCAGAGGCTATGTGCCTGATCACGAACCAAGACAAAGTGGAAGCAGTGCTCCGACGAGCACCTGATGGCGGCGCTACTAGCGAACGCGAAGATGGAACAGACCTGTGTCAGCCAGCAGCAGATGACGGTGTACTAGGCCCCGATCTCCATGAGATACAGCGTGAGATTTGAAGGCTTAAAAACAACAAAGCCACCGGCAAAGACGGCCTCCCGCGGGAGTTCTATAAACATGGTAGAGAAACGCTTGCTAGAGCACTGCATTGGTTGGTTTTCGCTCCGGAAGACCCAGAGATCGAATCGGGTGCGCCCTCGCACAAAGTTGCAGCTGTACAAAATACCGATTAGACCGGTGGTTCTCTATGGGCTTGAAACGACCACCTTGCTCGCTGGCAGCCTTAACGCAATTAAAATCTTTGAGCGAAAAGTGCTGCGGACTATCTACGGGGGAGTACAAGCCGATGTCGGATTGTGTAGCGTAGCCGCATGAACCATGAGTTACACGTTCTGCTTGGTGAGGCCCCCGTCGCACATCTGGCAAAAGTCAGAACACTGCGGAGGGTTGGACACGTCGCAAGGTTGACGGACGACAATCCGGTTAAGAATCTTCTTTCCAGCAACCGCACCGACACCAGAAACAGAGCGCACGATGGCTTGACCAGATGGAAAGTTACTTGCGAGTGTTGAGACACCTGGCATCCAGACGACAAACAGTCCAAAACCGAGTTGAATGGAGACGGCTTCTTGATACAACAGCAGCCACCCCGGCTCTCGTTTGATACGTAAGGCAAGGTAACCGTGTGTGATGTCAACGAAAACCCTGAACAGTCAGATAATAAACTCGCATTGAAATATGGTGCCGCTCGAAAAATCCTTCCAAGAGTAGGGTTTCTATCCAACCGAACTTACAAGCAACCAAATAGGTTGTTCAAACCGAGTCTAGCAACCTCGCACTCGGTTGTATGACCAGGTTCTGATGAGGTACCAAGGATCCCTCCTACTCATTGACGGTGAAACATACGTGAGAATGGAGTTCGGACAGCTTCCTGGTCAAACATTTCACCTAGTCACGGTACGAGAAGATGTCTCCGGCAGATTCAAGCTCACTTTCATGGATAAGGTTGCTAGGAAGTTAATGATTTAGCAAGACATGTGCATCTGTGGTGCGAAAAACCCAGATCTTCGTCACAAACGAAGTGATGGGCTGGAAGTTATACGAAGAAAAATGCGCAAGGGAACGGTTACTGAGTTCCATGAAAACACACGAAGAGCTTGTAAAGTTTTAGTCTGATTTGGCCTGATTAAGCGAGTTGCCACTGCAGCCATGCAGGTTATTCAGTGGTATCTTGACAATGAGGTAGATTTCATCATTTCATCGACATAAACATAACTCCACCTAATTGTCCCCAATTCTTCCAAAAAAGGCAATTCCAAACCACACCCAAACCAGTTTACCAGTCTTCTCAAACTTCCGCTGCAAACTGGTTTGGGTGTGGTTTGAAAGACTGGTAAACACATTTTCTATTCATTTCTTTCACTTTTTTTGTTAAAATAAAAAGTAAACACATCGCAATCATTCTCAATATCTCATTAATTATATTCTTTTTGAATTTCATTTATTTTGAACTGAGAAAAGTAGAAGATTTTATTATATAAAAGGGAATAATTTGTATTCCAGAAAAAAAGATTGACTTATATGAAGTCAAACAAGAACATTTCAGAGATTAATATGACCACCTTTAGCCCTCAAGTCCTCCTGTAAGCGCTACGGCATGTTCTCCACTGAGTTTTTCAGGTTTTATGGGTCGAGTACCCTAACGCGCGCTCCGGGGCTTCAACATACTTGTTTCTATTGGTGAAACCGGTTTTGTTGACCTTAGCGTCGAGGATGGCCCCCAGGTTTTCAATAGGGTTAAGATTCGGAGTTTGTGAAAGCCGTTCGAGGGGTTTGATGCGACACGACCGGAAGAATGATTTTGTCATCTTGACCGTGTACTTCGGAACGTCGGATCTGCTGAAAAAGGCAGCGCTCTTCAAGACCCGTCTTGATGAGGGAGACCTCGAGATTTTCTCGCAGGATTTTACTGTACGACTCGGCCGTCATGATTCTCTCAATCTTCACCAAGCTGCCCACTTCATCCCATGAAAAGCACTCCTACACCATGACGTTGTGTCCTCCGTCCCTTGGATGCGACGCTCCTACAGCTCTTCACCCGACTTGCGTCCGGCACACGAACCCGCCTCTTTCGATTGAATTGTTCGAATTTGGATTCGTCTGTTCACAGCACCGTTTTCCAGTACTCTAGCGGCTTATCGGAGTGCTCCGCGGCGAATTTGAGCCATTTGGCCTTGTTCACCTTTCCAATGAAGGGCCGTTTCCAAGCCATCCTGCTGTTAAACCCATGCGTTCGATGCGACGACGGAAAGTCCGATACGAAACAAAAAGTGAAGATCTTCCTGGATGTGATAACTTCCGAATCATTCTACACTTGCCGGATAATCTTCTTGTCTGTTCGGGCGTCTCTTTTGAGTTTCCTTCCTCTGTCTGGGCGATCCACCACCGATTCGAACGTCTTCAGCTTCTTAAAAGAAAATCCGACCGCTGCCTGTCGTACTTCTTGGCAACCGCCCGGTGTGACTCGCTGTTCTCGACATCTCGAACGAGCAATTTTCAGATGCACAAAGGAATCGGTTTTTGAAATAACCGCGTTCTCCTTTTTTCTCGATTTCCACAAGTGTACAAATCCTCCAGCGCCAAGCGCGTTTTTTCTGAACGTCAAAGTACTCAAAACGTAAACAATCGGGAGATCTCACGATGGAAACATATCGAAAATATATCGATTTTCACAGTGGGCGCTTTATTTTGTCACTGCTTTTTTTTTGGAATACAAAAACGGTTATTTTTTACGCTTTTTTAGAAGAATTTTTTTATTTTTCTCAATGCCTAATGAATGAAACCTACAAAAAACATAATAAATAAGATTTTAAGAATGATTACGATGTTTTCAATTTTTTATTTTAACCCGAAATATTAAAGAAATGGAAAATAATGAGTGGGCACTTTATTTTGCGAATGTGATTTCTTCTGTCTTCCGTTTCCTGAATCGAAATAGACAATGCTTTAAAATAGCCGCTCAGATTGTCCAACGGAATATCCAATATAGGATACGATGTATTCGAACAAAAGCTGACAATTTCATCGGAACTACTTTATCCTATCAAACCCCCCACCTAAAGAGGGCGAACTTAACGATTTCGGATTCCAAGTGTCTAGAGCTTTATCCTCCCTGCCATGCTCAATGTGAAACAACAGCTGTGCACCCACAAATGATCTGATACGCCATCACATACGACGAAAGCCCAGAATAAAATAAGAAACACCACAACAATTGGAGCTGAGTACCCACGTGTGCTTTCCCCAGGAACAATGTTCGTCGGCTTCTTCCACAGGTGAAATTATAGGTTAACCTCTGAAGAGCAGCAGCTGCTGCTGCTACTGCTCGTGGCCCACATACACATCGCTGCCGGGCTTTCGGCTAGGAAAAGAATTACACTCCCCCTGGTGGATGGTGCTGACGGTGATGGTGCAGGAGCCACATTGTGTGTAATCCCTTGCGTACACACACACACAAAAACCCCTTCTTGGTGAAGTGGGGGGGGGGACGGGGGAACGATGCGATGCGATACGACGCGGAAGAAAGATTAAGAAACGTGACATTTCTCCCCCACTCGAGTGAAGCTGGGGGTTATCTACATTTCTCACCGCGGGCCTTTGCGACAGTTTATCTTCAAAATGGCGTCACGTGATCAAGAGTGCTGGGCGGAACGCCTCCGGGGAGCGGGCGTTTGGAGCCATTTTGGCACAATGTTTTTTTTTGCTTCTTGTAGAAGATGAAACTAAATCAAGTTGATTTGGTGTTTTTTTTTTGTTTCATCGCTTCGACACTGCGTGCGATAGAAGGATCTTAAGAATGGGTAAAAGTTTTTCTTTTTTGTTAGTTTCTCAGCTACAAATTTATTTTTCGTGTACCCAGAAAAAGCTTTCAAAGTACCGCTTATAATGAAACTACTGTTGACATGTTCAGTGCAATAAATTCCATGGCCATGACCTGTGACTTATATTTTGACATGCCTCTTCAGTTTCCCCCCCCGTTTTTGATCAAGAATAAATGTTCTGAAGGTCATAAATTCAATGTTAGAGAAAGAGGACGAAGAATAGGTAGATGGTAACAATATAAATAGTTTTAATAGGTCCTAAATATTGTGGAAGTTTCAGTGAATACCCGTTTTTTCGCATTTATTTCCTTTTTGTCTTAAAACATCAATACGTTCTCGTTTTGTAGAATAGGTGACTAAACATAACATGCTTTTTTTTGTTTCACTCACAGTTGGTTCCTCCATAGTTCAACAAAGTTCGGTGGGTAGATTTGTGATCAACATAACCTAACTTATTGCACACGTAAAATATACATACAGTTAGCTACAAATGCATCGATTTCGCTGCGCGTTGGTTTCAGAAAAGATCCCCAGCGTGAATGCCATTCTCACGTTCTTGAGCGATCGGTCCAATGACGGCACGCAACTTAAAGGGGCTACGAAAGCTGTTCTAGCCACCATTGGCTGAGTGATCCATCGCTCATCTAACCATCTAACCAATTTCACATTAACGAGTTCAACTCGTGGTGTTTCTAGGGTACTTCTTGGGATCTTTTCTACGATATTCAATCTACTGAGAGAGCCACACTTTACCTACGCCTTTTCTGGTAGCTATTGATTCTTCATTTGCCATGAACATCACTCAACCCTAGTTCAGTTTATTACCCGGGAATACTCATTTAAAGGTTCCGCACATCTCCAACTTAAACGACTCTATTTGCATTAAATTGGTAAAACTGTTATCGACATTTGACAAAAAAAAAACATCAACATCCGGAATACAGTTTGACTTGGTACGCTTTTATCCATCTAAGTTGAAACCAATTCAACGACTTAAACGATTCTAATGATGTAATCAGGATAAATGTGATTGTAATAACCCAAAAAAATATCAGCCTAACCTGACTGACTGAAAAAGATGTTTAAGGTTTCTGGTGAAAAAATATGGGTGATCAAAAAACCTGGTCGCACATTCCTTTTGTCGCTTTTCCGGAGCTTATTTTATCAGCATCCGTTGAAGAACTTTTCTCACAACAACATTTCAACAAAACAAAAGTAAAAACAAACCGAAAACGCTGAAATAATGAAAAAGTCTGCCATGTTTTCGCGAACTACAATGTTTGTAAACAAACATAGTGGCTGTCATTCATTATCCACTCATGTTCCTCTAGTCAAAAACAGAGCAACTGCCAATTCAAGTTCCCCGATTATAGCACCAAAAATGCTAAATGCGCTGGTTTGTGAGTTTAAAAATAAAAATGTTTTCTGTTATTTGTTTCTTAGGATGAGAAAAATATAAAAATCGAAGATATTTTTCTCGAATTTGAAAGAACGTGCTGAATAGTATTTATAAAACAGCTCAAAACACTGTTGAAACTTTCCCCGAATGAAGGTTTTTGATGTCCTGGAGTAGAAGCTACTGGTAAACAACTTCGTTAAACCCCTCAGTTCACTCAGATCTCTTGGATAATCTTCAAGATCGATTTCAGCTTTGCTTTTTGAAGCACTTTTCGATCGAACCTTTGGACGAAGGTCCCATTTTACAGACGCTTATTTAACCAACAAGGAAATATGAGAGCCTGCCATAGAGAACGTGGAAATATTTGGAAGATCGGTCTAATGACCCGTGGCTACAATGTTCGTGGAGCTTTTGCTATGAATAATCAGTGAATTATCGAGATGTTCTTCCAGACGCGGTCAAAAGAATCAGAGATATCGATGTAACAAGCCCAAGACGAAAATGTCGACAGATGTCGAATCAGTTTCTGCTTGCTCTGAAACGGATGTAGACAGATGGAAACACGTTGAATCATTCGAACCAGTTATAAAAGCAGTTGAACCAAAGTACGTTGCATCCAGGTGCACTTCCTCATTATTCCAGTTTTTTCCTTTAATATGAGAGGAAATTTGTGCATTCTGTGACGGAACGCTTCACGTAGCGTATAAATTGAATTATGTTTCATAAAATCCGACAAAAACTGTTGTCAGATACCGGAAGTCTAATGGGCTCTGTGCGAGATTCAACCGCATGGTTGTCGCAGGATTATGTCAGATTATTTGTTGCATATTGATTATGAATGTCTATGAAACGCCCTTGCCACTACGGATACACAACCATTTTAGCTACGGAGACCCCCACCCACAACATAAACTTCACATTGTTTATATTCTAGAGGCTTTAAAAGTGAAAGTTCATTCGCCTTTAGCCCGTAACTTGCTTGTATCGTCACAGTTTTCGATTTTGTAGTCCATGTTAGGGAAACGCCTTGCGGCCTCAACAAATATATGGAATCATCGGAGAGCTTCTCTCACTTTAACGCTATTTTCACCAATTTTTATTTAGAAAACTATAATTATAAGCGACCGATTTTTAGTGTGTTTTTCATTTATTACCCAATATGTATCCTAAAAATATAATCATTCGTCTGAAGAGACTCCACGATGTAATTTCTCAGGGTTTCTGAAACTACCATTACGGAAGACATTCAAAGTCTCTCCAAGTGATGTCTGTTCAGATGAACATAGACATCATTGTGTCGTTCAATCGGGCTCCGCAACACATGATACAAATAAATCATGTTGGTCCCACTGGATTCGATCAGGAAGCCTGGTCAGTAATTCGGAAGACGTAAACATGACCGAGGATTTCTCAAAGGGTTTTATTTCTGAAGAATTTCGGGAAGAACCTATTCCTTGTCCAAGCCACAATGCATTAAATCTCTTTCGTACTCGATGTACTAACTTCCCTTAAACTGCAGGGTAATCATCGAGCTGGAACAAGACGCCCTCCACAATAATCTTATAAGTGAACTACTTTCAATTTCTTTTTTAGTATTTATGGCAGTCCAGTGACCGAGAAGTGTAATGAAACAATTTTATTGTTTTCAGATATTTCAAGTTCACATCACTAACTGTGAGACTACATAAACATTATTTTTCCGGAAGCATCCAAAAACGCTGCTTCAAACCCTTAGAATTAAGTATAGAATGTGGAGACACGATGTAATGGTTTTTTGTTGGTAGTCCTGAGCATTAAGACTTGTTTTTTCTGTGAACAGGTTTGACATCTTTTCCCGATGTACTTGTTGGTGCTATTTTATTGCTTATCACTCGGATTTAGGTTTCGCAATCCGATCGAGATACACTTTTGCATTCTGTAACCCGAACGAGAAGCGAATCCGGTCGACATATGCAAAAGTGGCAACATTGCCTTGCTCATTTCAATGCATCCGTATTTGTGAAACAATTTACTGTTTATCACATTAGTAAACCCAAAGGCAGCCTTAAATGGTTGAAATTTCATACTAAAGAAAAAAATCTTTGGTGTTTTTCGTTTGTTCCATTCAGTTGTGAGTTACAGGGTGTTGACGATTGAGGCCAACAAAGATAAAATTCGGTACATTTAACACTTTTTATTTTATAAATGCGAAAATACAAGCTAGGCCGCTGAAATTGTGAATGGTGTTTATGGTGCCGATCAGGGCTCTGCATAGTCATAGTCAACTGAGGATAGTCAGCAGCTACACCATTCCGAGAGCTTGATTGGGATGTTTTAATACATCCACCATATAGTCCGGGCGTGGCACCAAGCGATTACCTCCTTTTTCTCTCGTTACAAAATTTTCAGAGCTATAAGAAACTGCGATCAAGAGATAGATACCTTATGAAGCTACCTTTAGAACGGCAGTAAAGCTCCAATGCACCGTTTTCCAAATCGGACAATCCGAAGCATATAAAAATAGTTTTTTTTAAAGTTGGAAAGAATGTTTATTCCACCCAAAAATTCCATCACCTTACCATTTTCGCTTCACAAAAATGCAACACGAAGCTCAATGTCGTCAATATTGAATTATGTTTTAAGACTGCCACATTTGCACAATCCAATCGGATAATTCGACTGGATTACAAAATACAACTTTGTGCTAATTTAAAATCCGATCGGATTCGGGAATAGGAGATATCTTGCGGGAGATCCAATTCAAACTGATCACCCTCCAGAGTTTTATAGAAATACTTAAAACCGGTTATTCACCCATATTCCGGAACCTGAGCGGATTTGAAATCAACACGATGTTGCATTCTGTAACCCAAACGAGATCGACTTCCACATTCTAAAAATCCGTCCGAGATCCAAACCCAATCGACCTGTATATCTGCTTCATCTGTATATCTGCAGGATATGTACTCTCTTGAACGGATGGCGAAGTTTCAAACCCGATCGGGTTCTGGAATATGGGTGAATATCACGTTGTTCTCCTTGCTTAGTAAAAAATAGTTCTCCGGAAACTGTGTTTACCCACAATGACGAAGATAACAATTTATATGCAGCGCTCTCAGAAGAGAGATCTAATAGATCCCCGTCATTTCTTAAAGAACAAGGCACGCCAAGACGTAACCCAAACTGTCTCAAGCTTGAAATGTCTTTTTGTTTCATCGACAAAAGTACGTTAAGCCTACCGGTTGCGAAGCAATGTCCATTCTTGCATCTGCCATACTTGGAGTTCGTTCCCTCAGTCCCATTCTCAAGCGATACAGACGAACGCTTGGTCGAGAAGAGCGGAAACCACGCTGAGGACGATTCCCTCATGGTTTATAACAGTGAAAACGAAAAGGACTCCAACGGTTTAGACGTGATTGCTGTACGCTCACCGCACAAAACATCAAATCCAACAAATCCAAAACAAATTGCGATGAAGCGGTCGAACGCATAGAAATCCAGGTCTGCCGCATTCTTAAATTTTACAGAGAAATGATACGAACGAGAGCGAATTGATTACACCAGTGTAGTCCACACCCCAGAAGCATTTCTGTGGGATCGCAACCATGATCGAAAAGACGCAGACGCAGACGTAGGGATTTAATGGCTAAGGGTAAGGTGACATTGGCGAGGAGTACGCACGAAAATTTGATTGTACGAATAGAAACAAACAATTTTGTTCGATAGAAGCTGACGAATTCGAACAAAGCAAGGGGGAAGCAATGTAACCACACCAATACAACTCAATGTGGTTGTTTACTTTCACTATTGCATACAATTCGTACGACCACTTTTCTGCATCCAGTGTCACCGCTGCCTAATGATGATCCGATGCTGTCGTGGAATGTCCCGACACTCTGGTAGAGAGCGCTGTTGGCAAACGACAAGTTGATTCTGGCTAATCTGCATGAAAGATCAAAGAGAGAGAGTGGACTCCACTGAAACTTACTCACCTATTCTCCTTGTCAGTCCGTCATGGACTACTCAGATGGACGCAAAAATGGCTTGAATTGGAGAGAGGTGAGAGTTGAAGGAAGAAATTTATACGTTTCCAAAGGTCCGACCTGCCAACACTGGTTACGTTGAAAAAGAGCTATCGATGGACTCAACCGAACAAGCCGCGTTCGGTACGCCAAACTTGATGCAACGCTTCTTGAGTTTAGACTGACCCACGACTCTACTATTACGACTTAAAGTTGACTGGATAGATAGCTTCGCGGACCGAGGATGAGATTACGAGAATGTAAGGCAATTCCGTGGTGAAATCCTTACAATTTTCCCCAACTTTCCACAACCTTTGGTTAAAAATTTTAGAGCCCAAAAATTAGGCTAGATTCGTAACACAGATTCCTCGGCAAATGGAATAAGTTCGAGTATATTGCTTGCACTCAAGGCCATCATCATGAGCACTCTTTATAGATGTCACTTGAATGAAAATTCTAGCATAACTTTAAGCAACATTCCATGATACTGAAAATAAGCTAAATCAGAGCAAACTCCCAAGGAGAAAACCCGTTTTATTTTTCGTAGAATTTTCATTATTACAACGTCTTTTTACAGCTCAACATTTTCACCGCTTTCACTAATTAACTCTTATCGGAGTTCAGCACCATTCACGTCCTTTATCACTCCTCCCCTCGAGCTTGGATCCCCTCGACAACGATTGAAGGGACATGAATGGGACACAGCGCTCGCTCACTCATCCTAAGCAAGTTAGGGGATCTTCATTCGTGGAACACTCATAGAAAAATAAATTAAATTGAGTATCGCCGCAATTTCTGGGCCCCCTTATATGAAGCTTTCTCGGTATAATCAGTTTCATTGCGCCAGCATTTTGGTATCGCTTAAAGTCATCATTTTCTAAATCCAAACCAATTTTCCGGTCCCGCGAAACGAACATCTCTCTTGACAATAAAGGACGACGACGACGACGACTCCGCCGAAAACGTACCGAACTGCTTTTTTATCGTTCCCGGCCAATCCCAGATGTCCCTTTTTGTGCTGGTATCGATTTTTCGCCAGCTTCTCCACACTCCAGCTGCTTACTTTGCTGGGTCAAGTTTTTCGCCCGCCCCGAAAGATCCATTATTCATTAGCCAGCATCCCGCCGTTTGAAGCGTGACGATGACGAATCCCACCGAGGGAACTGAGAGCCGAGCAACGCTTGTAGAATTCAATTTTTGAAGCGAAAGAAAAAAAAAGGAAACGAATCCCTTCATCTTCAACGTCCACCGGATCGGAATCGGAGTCAGCTTTTCTTTGCGGGAGTGAGTGAGTGAGCTGCCCTATTTGCAAGCCCGTATAGTATACAACGCCCCCCTCCCGGTCCGGTCCGGTCCATGTCCATCAGGATCTCGACGTTGACGGGGTGAATTGAAATTTATCTTCTCGTTCGATTTTACTGCCGTGGCAGTGCCACGCCGCATACGATGGTCTCTGAGCGGATGTTTTTTTTTTGTCTCTACCTTTTGCGATACGTGCCTTGGAAATATATGCACGCTGCGAAGGATCCACCAGAAACGGATAGAAACTGGTTGAAAGGACGTAGGTAACAGTGGAGGGATTAATAACTGTCGAATCGCAAACAAGTATGATTGATCACGAGCACCTGGACAATCTACCCCTCGATTAAGCGCTGCTGCCGTTTGTTGTGTGATCCATTTTTGAGCGAACTCAAAGCGAAAAAAGACAGATTTCTGTACTCCACTTCATTCAAAATGAGAATCGGGGTGTCACTTGTTTACTTTTGTTCTTAGTAATCAACAGAGATTGTTGTCTCTGGGTCATTCATTTGCTTTTTTCAAACTTTTTCAAGCTGAAAATCCATAAACATATAGAATGAATTCAACAACAAAGCGACTTTTACTTCAAATTTTGCAGAACTTCAAGCGGTCTGAATACATATAGTCTCTAGAAGACATTAGTTCATTTGCGCTCGAGAATCCGAATGATTGTGACATTGTATTTAAATTGTTTTGGGCCTATACTATACAATAGATTAACCTAGATCCTTTGAACGATCACTTGACAATTCGAAGGTTTTCCGGTTACGTACCGTTTCAATAATTAGTTTCATGGATATGGTTTGAGTTACAACCAAAACTTCAAAGCTGAAATGAACAAATTGAGTTATCACAATTCCGTTTTTGTGGGGCTACAATCACTCAATCAATGGTTTATCAAGCCAATTATCATTTCTAAACTTACAAAATTTAGCTCACAGTTGCGCAATATATCCTTTGTTCACAAATGTAAGTTATGAATTTTAGTTTCCTCAGATATGATTGTAAAGACATTTGAATATATTTGTGAAGACATTTGAAAAAATCACCTGGCATCCCTGCCCTAGTGGACTACTTTTGACACGTCGAACAACTTTCGATCATTCGCAACGTTTTCTAACAGAGACCCTTTTTGAATTCATATAAAGTATCGACATTTTTTTAAAATAATATTTTTGGCACCATTTTGCATGGGCCGTATTTAAAAAAAATGCTACCACTGTTTATCAGAACGATTAACAACTGCGAGGATCGTGCGGAATTTAATTGCAATTTAGTCTCAAATTCTTTAACACTTAAGCTTCGTTGGCCGGGGGGTCTCCGTAGCCAGATTGGTTGCGCGTTTGCTTGGTAAGCGATCGATCGTGAGTTCAAAACTCAGGGCCCTCATTGACCATCTTTGTGTTGTTACAGAATAACTATGTCCACGCAACAATCATCAGCGATGGAGATCGATCCACGGTCGAAATAAGATCGATTCATCCATACAACTGCTCTGCTCTGCAAGAAACATCGGGCTGCTGTTCTATAAATAACTCAACAATGATCAACAACTGTCTCCGCTGTCCGGGTCTAACTGGATAATGGAAGAACAGATAGAAAACTCTTACGCCTAAATGGCTACTGTGTGAATGTGTACCATATGCAATGGTATAGAAGGGAATACTCTAACGCCGAAAATGGCAACTGTGTAATGTGCTAATTATTATAGATATGATAAACATGTGACATGTACACAATTAAAAAATTCGGCTCTGTTACAGCTGAAATGCTAATGAGCCTAGAATAAACAAAAAGGGATAAAAAAAAGCTTCGTTGGCCATTAAACAGTGTCTCATTACTCAAATGGTACTGTTTCGCGAAATTAATTTGATTTTAGGATACAATACAGCCTTTTTTTTCATTTGACTACAATAAAATTGATTTGCTAATACATATTCATCGTAGAAAAAAAACTAAAAATATGTTCAATTGCATTTGTCTCAAATTTCCAACACCACTTTTGACACATTTACTTTGAATGGGACTGATAACAAAGTAATCCATCCGTATTCGTCAAGCTATTTACTCTACATCACATTAACCCGAATGCCCGAATTCAGTTCTAAATTTGGGAACTAAGAATGCGAATAATTATTTTGAACGCATAAAACTATATCAATAATATAAAATAATTCACCTCTATCCCCGGAACCCGAACGAGTTTGGAAATTTCGCAGTCCGATCGAGATCGACTTTTTATTCTGCAACCCGAATGAAATATAGTTCTGCATTTTGAAAACCATCCAATATTCAAACCCATTTGAAATATGCAAAACTGGCAACATTGCCTTGACCCAATGTCCTGGAAAAAAAGGTAATGAAGATGGTAATGAAGTTTCGAGCGACATAGCATGCGCTGCCATAACTATTTCTCAAATAGTGACGTCAGTCGTTGTGTTTATCTTTGATTGCCAACCGCATCCATGTGAAAATGCTAATTTCATCAAGTAATTTATCAATTAAAAACGTACATTTTGTAATGGCGTACAGTGATAATATGTGAAATCACGTCGAAAAAAAACGGAGGCAATGTTCCCACTCTTGCATATGTCGATTGGGTTTGAATCTCGAACGGATTTTAGAATGCAGAGGTCGATCTCGATCGGGTTGCCAAATTTCTCTCTCGGGAAATTTTTCCTATTCCGGGGGCAACTAAGTTCCCACTGTTAGTCAATGAATGGCTCCAGCCGTAAATACTGATCTATATATCCAAAACGCCATGGATCAAGTCTAGAAATGTGATAAAACGGATTTGTGTCAAACACAATAAGAGCTTGCTCCAGGATTACGAATTATCTGCCAATCCTTTTTCAAGCGACTTTATACTATGGGAAACATTAAAGCCGTTGATATCGCTGAGAATTTTTTTTTCTCTGTGAACATGTCTGTGAACATGTTATGCTGTGTTGGTAATAAGCTGTTGATATCGGTTGAAACCATCATTGGAGAACGGTATCGAATCCAACTGATGCGATTAAGCCCAACACTGCGCGAAAAACAGCCAAAATACGAGCAGAGGCACGAAAAAGTTATTCTGTAGCATGACAACGCTCGGCCTTATGTTACCAAACCAATTGGAAACAATTTTAAATATATTGTGCCTTCCGATTATTGCTAGTTCCATCCAATGGTGCTTTGTATGACTGATCAGCAGTTCTGCCCATATAAAGCAATCGAAATTATAAAACTGACTCATGGCTAGCTTCAAAAGACGATGACTTCTGCAGTAACGAAATTCTAGTCCTGCCAGAATGGTAACTAGCGATGGACAATATTTTGAGTGATTCATTTGTAGTTTTTTACAGCGAAGAGCTTTATTAGGTGTCAGAAAAATACAGAAGAATGAGTCATCCAAGCCAACAATCAACCAAAAACATTTGCAGACAGTTTTGCTTTAGAAGTCGAGATATTTGTGTAGTTTGAAAACGTTTGGAGCTGCAAAATTGGAGGCACTTCTTCATGAGAATTCAACTCAAACGCAACAGAAACAGCTGCAGCATAATTGGAAGTAGCTCGACGAGTTGTTTCGTATTGTTTGTGAGTCTGTACAAATTTGAACCGAGAGACTTGAAATGGGATTAGTTTGTGTACGAACAGGCTCCAGCGTCAAAAAATGAGTTCTTTTATCGGATTATTACTGGGAATGTGAAATGAATACATTTTACGAGCTATTCAAACCAGATGAAACCATCACAGGAGCTCGCAACCGAACTTATGCGTTTGAACCGAGCATTGCAGGAAATGCGACCGCAAAATGAGCAACGATATGATAAGGGAATTTCAATGTAGGAGAACGCTCGGCCACATGTTGCTGAAAGCGTTAAAACTTATCTGAAAACTCTTGAAAGGGACGTCAACTTCCCTCGCCATGTTTTCCAGATATTTCCCCGTTTCGATTAACATTTGTTTCGATCGGTGACGCTTGGTCTGGCTGTGCAGCACTTCCAATTTCTACAACCAAACATTGGGCAGAATCGCGGATCGCTTCGAAAGTTCTTCAGACGTAAAATTCGTATGCTGCCTGAAAGATGGGGAAAAGCTGAGGCTTTCAATGTGCAACACTCCCTAAAATGGGAACAGGATATTTTTTGTGAAGTAAAAACATCAAATTTCGAAAAATGGTGAGTATCAATTTGCACATCTGATAGCAATCGATCGGATATCAGAAAAGCGACCAGAAAGCGTAGAAATAATATTGTTCTTCCGAGGCAAATCATTCCGAAGCTTTGAGTTGAAGAATCGAGAATATCTCAGAAGAAACGAATAGCAGATTGTGTGAAACAAACGATTAAAATTCGTAACAAGAATATTGTACACATTTTCACGAACTGGAAGATATTAACCTTCTGAAGAACCCGCAGTTTTGTGTATTATCTTTTCGTCTTTATTTCGAAAGCCGTCTTTTTTTAACGAAAAAGTAACTTGAACTTTACGGCTTCAAGAACAAGAGAATGTTCCGCGAACACGAAAACCAGGTGATGTAGAATCAACGTGAACAGTGGAAAAATCTATTGGAACCTTCAAAAACCTTCTTAGACCAACTTAACATGTTGGTAATGAGCTCGGAATCCTGAATTAACAATAATAACCTATGCATTTTACGCGTGAAACTCTATATTATCATATTCATCGTTATGTCATGGACTACATTCTTTTCTCAGTGAAATAGCTGAAGTGGAAAATTCCCATACTTGTCATTCTTACATCCACCGGATGATAAAAATTTCAGTTCTTTACGGTAGATTCGTTTACTTCAGCTACGGACAATTTTTTTGTCATTTTATTGGTGGTGTCCGCCTAAATGCATGCAACATGAGCAAATGAGCACCAACTGTCACAGTTCATAAATTGAAATGAAGCTACTTTTTCACATTTTTTGTAATCGTGTGCTGTGATGGATTGGAATCAGAACGATAGGAGAAAGATTCAGATCTTCATGTTGCAATACTCGTAAATTTTGATTCGGATGGACATGTACTGATTTCATATTTTTTTTCAGTGTATTTTGGTTTTGAATGAAAACTTTTTTATTGATGACTCAAATTTTACGTGCGTGTAAAAAGTGACAGTTGCATCTTTCAGAAGATCTTCCATCCGTTTTCATTCAGAGTTCTCGTTTCACCGGTTACGGTGTTGATCAATGTCCTGAAAAATAAGTAATGAAGATGGTGTTTTTTCAAGCGACATAGCATGCGCTGCCATAACTATTTCTCAAATATTGACGTCAGTCGTCGTGTTTATATTTGATTGCCTACCACATCCATGTGAAAATGCTATTGTCAGGAAGTGTTTTATCAATTTAAAACGTACATTTTTGTAGAGCTCCCGCTGAATATGAGGCTAATGTGATAGCGTGGAGTGAATATTTGTGAAATCACATCGAAAAAGACGGATAAAAGTGATATTTCCATGTGCCATATTCACTCCCCCACGTTCATAGAAACAAACGAACTTTCATTATTTTAACGTTACGAAGTTGATGTTTTGAAGGCTTTCAGTGTCGGTGTGTATGTTGTGGGAAAATAATCGGCAATTAAAAAAACACCGAAAATGTTACTGCTTTCGAGATCTAAGTATACGACTGCTCTCTGGACGTTTTTACTACATAAATAATCGAAATAAGCCACAATGTCAATTGTCATCTGTTGAAAAACAAACAGTTGGATGATTTCATCAGAATTTCGGCTCAAATTATCATGCAACCGTGAGTACTTTGAACATTGTTTTGTTTTTTTCCATATACATTCCATATTGAATGCAAATAATTATGACACAATATTTTGCTTGCCAATACAGATATACTTCGCCTACTGCTCCACCTCAATATGTACCTCATTGGGTGTTGATTTTGTGTTTTGTTGAAGTTGATTTCTTTATTGTCTAAACGGAAGTGTATTTTTACCGACAAATTGCGTCGGAAGTACACTTGCTTCACAGAAAGACGTAATGATTATAAAGCTGAATACTGCATACGTGATTCATACGTGTCGCTAGCTAATAGCTGTGTGTACATTTTTTCATTTTGTTGGAACAGAAGCTTGAAATCAACAATGAACTATTACAGGGAATTCAAATTTGATTAAGCATATCTAAACACCGAACCATTGTAAAAATATTCCATTTGCATCCAAATCCATGCTGAACTATGTGGTTTATGAATCTAATCCAGCCACTCAGGAGATTTGGATTGCAGAAGAAGCTCTTGCATTGCATCATACCTAGAGATTGTACTCCGGAACTGTTGCGCATGATGTTTGATGACTCGGAAACCGAAAAAAAGAAATCGTCTAGCCCTGTACAAAGGCAGAAGTCTCTCGGGAGTATTTTCAACGCATGAATCGCCCGAGAAATATGTTAATTCAATTAAAAATTGAGTATTTTGGTCTCTTGAAGTGCAAATCACATACAATTGGTTTTTATATATTTATATCTTGGTCATAATAGTAGTTGTGACAGATGTCCCATTTCGATTATATTTCGATGTTCAAATATCAGTACCTTCATGGCAGTTAGCTTCCGATGCGCATAGCCTTCATAGCGATGATGATAAAGGCGATAATTACAGTGTAACCCTTTGTGCCGCACAAAATACCTCGTTGAGAAACTCAACAATTTTTCCTTCTATACTTGCGCCTTATGTTCAGCGAAATCGATGCATTTTTCTAAAGTTGTTTGTGTTTTTATATGGAATCTAAACCAAGCTGAATCATTCGATCAACTACTGTAAAAGTAACCTGAACTTAACAAATCCCACAATTCGGCTCCACTGCTGTAGGGGCTGACAGCCCCTTTGGGCTCCTCCTAACGTATCACATGGTATCTACAGATTTAGTTTTTCCTCATTTCACTTTCCTGCTATATGCGATCCATTCCTTGGTCACCAATAACCTCCTCCACGACACCACGGAGCGCAAGTTGACCTTCGGCTACCCTGCGTCCACTTTAATCACGCACGAAAACGAACTCGTTGTAGTGGTTCCAACGATTCTCCTCCGAGTCCACACCTGGTTTCAAATTTTCCGTTACCGACCCTGCGGTACCCGAGCCGCAGCTTCCGATGCACCGGAAACCATTCTCCTGCAGCATATCGAACGCTTGCTCGATGAAAACGTGCTTCAGGAAAAACCGAGCCGTGTAACGATCAGGTCCACCATGATCTGGGTCCCGGGACTCGTTCAGCGTGTCTCCAAATACCTCCCGACAAATCGCTACCCGTCCATGGACCAGCAGTCGGGTAATCTTCCGGAACTTCACATCCGCCAGCCCGTCTCGGCCAAACTGGAAGCTTCCCCGATAACCGATTATGATACATCCAGGTGCTTTGGTCGCCGCCTCGACCAATCCATTCAACCGAAAGTACTCTGCCTCCTTCCGCAGGAGCTCTCGCTCGCGGAACTCGGTTGGCATTTTAAACTTGCTTGGTTCCCGCAGGTAGTCCAGCACAAATCGGAACAGACTCCCATCGCGATCGATGAAGAACCGACCCTGACTGTCGCGGGGTACATCAAGGGTGGTACCCCTGAAAAGCTCCTGAAGTAACGAGCCATCCTCTGACTTGAGCGTATCCAAACTGGTGGCGTAATGGACTCCTCCGACGTTCAACTCAACAACTGCTGGGAAATCACACATTGTGATTTAACACGTTTCTACACTTCACTTCACTTCACGTGACAAGCAAGCAGCAGCAGCAGATATTCGCTGAATACGCACTTTGATTTCAATTATGTCTCTTTCAAACCAGCAACTATCAACACATTGCACCCTTTTCCTTTTTCGCGCTGAATTGATTTGACACTGTGCTTTTGTGCAATACACGTATATCACCTCGCTAATTTCCAAGCTATCACTATCAGTAATCTCACTAATCGTTTGTTCCCCGCTTAAAGCTTCATCAAGAGCTCGATCAAGTGACTTGAATACTCACAGAGATGCACACGCACACACTCACGCACGGTACAGCAGCAGGGATACAAGATTGCAACTGGCGTTCCTGGTCCTGCTGGGGCGAGAAGTCTGTCGACCGTCCGTTCACGTACCCGTACACGATTGAAATGAAAAAGTGCGGTCCCCTTGTGCGCCTTTTTTGCATCGCTCTGCGGTCCTCCCCAGGTCCGCCGAGATCGGGGCTGGGGAAAAGGAAAAACCGCAACGGCAGCGCGAGCGAGCTCTTTCTGCTTCCGGATGTGAGCGTGTTTTCGCTCTTGCCAAAACGCTTTCTCTCCTCTGCCTGTAGGGCAAAAATGTGCGCTTTCAAACGCGAGAAGATTTTCGCTTCTGTGGAGGAGATTCTACAACGGTTCGGATGCTGTGCTCCGGACACAGAAGGGTTCCGTTTAACGGGAGGAAAATTTTCCTCTCCTGCGATATGGATGCTGGGAAGTGTTGGAAGAAATAATTCGTTAAATCAAAACAGTTGGGTTGTAAGCCAGCTGTTTTTTATTAATTTTAATTTAATTTCATGTTAAATCACTTCCCAAATCACTGCTCGTTTTATAACATCGCCCCAAATGTACGTCCTGTGATGTTTTGTATATAAAATTGATTTTGGACATCTATTCCATCAAACATCGATATCGTATATGATATCGAATTAGAGATGGGCGAGCGCTCACGAGCCGCTCATTTGAGCCGGTACGTCAGAAAGAGCGTATGATCCACGGTTTTTTAAAAATGAGCCGCGGCTCTTATATGTACGGCTCTTGAATGAACCACGGTTCAAAAAAGACCCACGGTTCTTTTATGAGCCGTGGCTCTTTTTGAACCGCGGTTCATTTAAGAGAACTGCGGTTCATAAAAGAACCATGTTTCTTTTGAGAGCTGGCTTATTGATAAAGAACCGTGAATCGTACGCTTGTTCTGATGAACCGTGGCTTGCGGCAGTGCGGAAGAAATATATGTTTCCCATGCTGCTTTTCAAGCGGTTTCATTTATCTGTTTGTATGTTTGTAAATTTTGGCGGATTACATATTTTCTCGAAATCCTATCAATATGAGTATCTAAAAAAAGGACTAGACTAGTAGGACACAGTTATTTATGTAAAATGAAAATCCAAGATGGCGGACGTTACAAAATGGCAGACAGTTAATTTCGCCAAAACCCTATCAATATGGGTATCAAATAAAAGGGCTTGCCTAGAAGATCACACTTATTTATGAAAAATGTAAATTCAAAATGGCCGCCATCCCAAATGGCGAAATATGTATTTTTTTCAAAACCCCCTCAATATGGGTATCTAATGAAAGGACTTGACTAGTAAGACACAGATATTCAAGTAAAATGGAAATCCAAGATGGCGGCCGTTATAAAATGACAGACTACTAATTTCGTCAAAACCCCATCAATATGGATATCAAATGAAAGAGCTTGACTAGTAGAACACAGTTATTCATGAAAAATGTAAATCCAAAATGGCGACCGTTACGAAATGGCAGACTACATTTCTTCTGAAAACCTCATCATATGGGTATCAGATGAACGGGGTTGACTAGTAAATCACAGTTATTTATGATAAATCAAACCCGCATATGGGTATCGAATGAAATGATTTGACTAATATAATACAGTTAATCATGAAAATATTCCATTCGAAATATTTTAAAAACGTTTGGGATATAAAACGGGGAGAAAACTGTGTCGTTATCGAAAACTGCTATATTCTCCCGACTGATAATTCGACATGATCAACATTATATGGATCAAGTGAAATCAGTTCTAGTGATTATAAAAAAGCTCTGTATAAATTGATTCCGATTGATTGATAATTGTTTTTATGTGCATCTGGCATTGCAATCAACACATCGAGCCGAGCCATGACAAAGCAGGCGTAATCATAATTATGTAGCGAAATTAAATCCGGGCCATCATCGCCGGTACACAAGAAAAATGATTCTTCTGCTGGATTACTCTATGAGGGGCTGACTTGATCGATTCTCTCTTCATCAACTTTTTCATTCGTTAATAACTCTGGTGCAAAAATGTTCCAATTTGAGTTTACTACAGAAACCGATAAATAAGGTTCTAATCTTTTGTCCAAATTGTCAAATACAGCTAGGAATGTGTTCGCAGCTAAGTTGTGCCCAAAAAAGAGTAGATGAAGAGAAAATCGAACATGTCACATACACCCCATTCCTGCTGAGCCCCTCATATGTGATTTAGCTACACGTTCCAGTCGCAAAACTGTTGCCACCAAGCATGACATCTACGCAATACAGCTGCAATTGCACCTCATCGAATAATCTTCGTTGCCAATAAAAAGAGTGTATTCTGAGTAGAGTGCAAAATGATTATAGGTTTGTGTACATCGTGGCGCATAATTAACGCAACGCTCTTTGAAGGAAAAAAAAATAACAATCGCGCTGCAACTATCGAGCGTGTTGGTTCCTAAGCGGTTCAGTTGTTCGACTGCCGTCATAGAGACCCAGAATCCGAGAAACGGTTATTCTCGCGAAGTTTCATTTTTATCGATGCATGTATGTGTTACCGTGTGCGTTCTGTGTCGAACGCTTGTTTGGTGCTGGTTGGATAGCGATGCACGGAAGATGATTATAGGTGCGATACCACTAAGCAACACTAAACAACAAGAAGCACGACACTTGATATTTGCATTTTTTTTCCAATTTTGTTGTTTTTATGGGTTGGGAGTGAAGTGGTTAGGGTAAAAGAAGTGGTAAAATAACTGGTGGCTGGTGGAACTAATTAATCGCATGTGATCGAGTGTGTATGTCAAATGCGAAAAAGACCGCCGGGAGTGCGATGAATACTTAGTGCAAAGCGTGCATTGAAATAAAGAAGCAAATTGCGACATATGACAGTATTAATGATCTACACTTTTCAGGCTCACTGAAACTTTGTAAGAAAGAGTGATTTATGAAATTTCTTCGCATTTATATATATAATATCCGAAATGATAAACAAACAAATTAAATAAAATGAACGCGCCTACGTCCTACGTCTAAAGCGGCCATGTTTTGGATACAACCCCCTATATATTTTTGATGTTATTATGTTATTATTATGAGTTGTTACCGTATGGCCAAACACTAAATTCAGAATGCTACTGTCAAAAATGAAATGGGCCGTTTGAAGCTAGTGAATGACCAGATTCAGAAACTTCGAGAGCTTGGTTTGGAACCAGCAAAACGGTGCATATTCGACCCAAATCGGACAATACAGTTTTAAAATTCACGCAAAAATAATGGGTTTTCTTTTCCCCAATCTCTATTATATGAAGCGTTCATGCTACGGACAATATGGATAGAGAAAATAATGTAATTTAATCCTTTTCAATTTATTAAGTATAAACAAGATATTCTCAATTTCACAAGATTCACGATTGATCAATTCATCAATCGAGCCCGAAAGTTTAGTTTTTCCAATCGGCCTTTTTCAAGACTAAAAATGAATGAACTGAATATTTTTAAAGACTCTCTCAATGCTAATATGACACACAGCAGTTTTACATTTCTTACATTTATTTTGTTGTATCAACAGCTAACATATAAAACCAACAGAACACATTCAATGGTCTGGGTGATAAAATAACATGATACATATACTTAAGGCTAGCACGAGAAAGATTTTAGTCAAATCTGTGATAGCATTTGTTAAAAATTTTGCAAATGCCAAGATGGCGGAATATTGCGTTCTCGCCAAATTTGATCGCCTTATGTTTATGTTCAACTGTTGCAGAAGGACAACGCAGTCTATATCTGATTGTAAGAGATCAGCAATGACCATTGCCTTGGAAAGGTTAACAAGATCCCTCCAGGGTAGTCCTCGAAGCGCAAAGCGTACAAATCTCCTCTGAATGGACTCAATGTGATTGGCTGCATTATCGTAAAAACAGTATTTTCATATTGAGCGCGGTGGTTTCAAAAATCTAATGTCTTTAAAATCTTCCGAAAAGCGAAATATGAATCCAAGCAAAGAAGTTATTTTTCTGGCGACATATGATACATGCTGTTTAAAGGTATGATGAGAATCTAAAGGGTGTGTCACATCGAATTGCATCACGGAAAAAAACGCTGTAGAAATTCGCCCAGTAGACCGATCCTTTTGAAAATTTTAGACAGTAAAATAAAAACTGTTAAACAACTTTTGGCATTTTCTTTTTATTCATACTTCGAGCCCAAGCCCGTATGCTCGCACCTTCCTCTTTACCCCGTCCATAACGTTCTGTACAACGTCAGGTTGTAGTTTTTTTGAACAGAAATCCATTTTCTCTTGAAGTCCGCCTCCGATTTGACAACTTTTGGGTTCTTCCGGAGGGCCTGCTTCATAATCGCCCAATATTTCTCTATTGGGCGAAGCTCCGGCGCGTTGGGCGGGTTCATTTCCTTTGGCACGAAGGTGACCCCGTTGGCTTCGTACCACTCCAACACGTCCTTTGAATAGTGGCACGAAGCGAGATCCGGCCAGAAGATGGTCGGGCCCTCGTGCTGCTTCAATAGTGGTAGTAAGCGCTTCTGTAGGCACTGCCGGTCATCACGAAGGGGGCGCTCCGCTTTCCGCAAGAGCAGATCGCTTGCCACACCATGTACTTTTTGGCAAACTTGGATAGTTTCTGCTTGCGAATCTCCTCCGGAACGCTGAATTTCTCCTCTGCAGAGAAGAACAACAGGCCCGGCAGCTGACGAAAGTCCGCTTTGACGTAGGTTTCGTCGTCCATTACCAGGCAATGCGGCTTCGTCAGCATTTCGGTGTACAGCTTCCGGGCTCGCGTCTTCCCCACCATGTTTTGCCTTTCGTCGCGGTTAGGAGCCTTCTGAACCATGTATGTACGCAGGCCCTCCCGCTGCTTGGTCCGCTGGACGAATGAACTTGACAAATTCAGCTTATTGGCGACATCCCGGACCGACCTTCTCGGATCACGTCTAAACTGCTTAACTACGCGCTTGTGATCTTTTTCACTGACGGAGCATCCATTTTTGCCGTTGTTCACCTTCCGGTCGATGGTTAGGTTCTCGAAGTATCGTTTTAGTACTCTGCTGACCGTTGATTGGACGATTCCCAGCATCTTACCGATGTCCCGATGTGACAACTCCGGATTCTCGAAATGAGTGCACAGGATTAATTCACGACGCTCTTTTTCGTTCGACGACATTTTTCCAAATTTACGAAAAATTTACAGTGAAGCATGGCCAACGTGATCTATACACTCTTATCTGATTATAAGCGAAAGCTGAAGATATAATTCCTAAAAATTAAATTTGAAAAAGTTTCAGAGTCTGAGAAAGCTTCTATAATTCAAAACATCATCATCATTACACTGAGGTAGACCAGCGCGACCACAGTATTTATAGTGCTTTCGCGGCCAGCCGACGACATGCATCAACCGTTGACCAATCTTAACTTGGACTTGGACTGTCAATAAGGTACCCATATTTATTGATTTTTGTGATTTCGATAATTTGTTTTCGAAGCATTTTTGAGCTATGAAAACGGTGAGTATGGGTTGGGTATTGAGTATCGATCATTCACCTTTTGTGCCATACCACTTCCTTCAGCCAGCAAAGATGTGTTAACGTTCAAATCCTTGTACCCCAAACGTAACGCTCTCGTTTCCGAAATTTTGAACTAACATCCCATTACAGCTGCACAAATGATGTGATGCACTCTCCACTAGACGGCGGGAAAATCGACGCGGTGCAGCGTTTTTTCCGTGATGCAATTTGATGTGACACACCCTTTAGCATGACTCCCAGATCCTTGACAATAGCCTCCCGATTCAGTGTCTGGTCGTGAAGAGAGTATGTAAAGTAGGTGAATGATTTCTTCCTACAGAAACTGATGACAGAACATTTAGAGGCGTTCAAATTCTTCATATTGTTGTGACACCAAGCAGCAAGTATGTCTAATTGTTGTCGAAGTAATACTGCATCAGCACGATCGTTTATGACAAAATACAGTTTGAAATCGTTCGCATTAAACAGCTTCTGGCATTTGATTGAAGAGTGAATGTCATTCAAATAAATCAGAAATATGAAAGGTCCGAGATGACTACCGATAGTTTTGCTCGATACAAAAGAAGTATGGAAGAGTGGAAGATAGATAACGCACACAGTGGTGCAATTTTGTGGAGGTGGAGGCACCGCGTCGATTTTCCCGCCGTCTAGTGGAGAGTGCATCACATCATTTGTGCAGCTGTAATGGGATGTTAGTTCAAAATTTCGGAAACGAGAGCGTTACGTTTGGGGTACAAGGATTTGAACGTTAACACATCTTTGCTGGCTGAAGGAAGTGGTATGGCACAAAAGGTGAATGATCGATACTCAATACCCAACCCATACTCACCGTTTTCATAGCTCAAAAATGCTTCGAAAACAAACTATCGAAATCACAAAAATCAATAAATATGGGTACCTTATTGACAGTCCAAGTCCAAGTTAAGATTGGTCAACGGTTGATGCATGTCGTCGGCTGGCCGCGAAAGCACTATAAATACTGTGGTCGCGCTGGTCAACCTCAGTGTAATGATGATGATGTTTTGAATTATAGAAGCTTTCTCAGACTCTGAAACTTTTTCAGTTCATTCGACTCTAGCCTTAAAAAAAGCCTAATTAGGAAAACTAAACACTCGGCCATGATAATGGTCATGACGCTGTCATCTGGTCGCTAGCTGAATGACTGATAAATATTGGTGTCCGAATTCTCAAACATTCAATGATAGGTCGGACTATCATTGAATGTTCGAGAATTCGTTAATTGTTTCCAGGTGAAAAGTGAGTTTAAAGTGCAGTACATTTCAAGCCGGATGTAAATAAGGTATTCTCCAGTGGTGAGAGCTGCTTATTTCAGTTGTAGCATCACAAACTAATTCAAATTGATTTCCTATACTAACTGACCCAAATTCCTTTCTCAACTAAAAACATTTTGACCCCAATTTCAAATCTGCATTCCTACCTACATGCTAAATAACTTTCTATTTTTCAGGCAAGCGAACGCTTCCGCCTGACGTAATAAAACCCATCGGAATTTCCGCGTGATGACCTTCACGATAATTTCGCCAACTTAAACATTGCCCGTTCCACAACCTTCAACTAACAACAATGAAACATCACCCCGCTCGGCGCTTGACGTAAAACAATAATAAACATACAAATGTACACGGGTAGCAAAAAAACAAACTGTCACGAGAAGTTAGCACATCACATCATGGCTCACATCATAATACATTAGAAAAAAAAAAGCTAGAGCTAAAGGTGACTATGTGTTCCGCAATGGTTGCTGTCGTCGCCGCCACCCCACCACACTATCGATTCAAATGGAGCTTTGAGCTCCAATTTTGCTAAGAAATACCCAAAAACTACTTGAGTATTCTAAAAGTTGAGTGTTTCATTATCGCTCTAGACAGCGATCAATCAATAGTTCTTGTCGACTATTATCTCGTAGTTCTACATTAAGAAAGCGGTCGTGTCTTGTACACCACTATTATTTGTTTGCGGCCCGCGATACCATGACTAACATGTGTTTATGTTATTAAAAAAAAGGTCGAGTAGCGCTGGTGTAATCGATCCAGAAAGCGCTGATAATACTGATGGAAAATTGCCAGTGGCTGCATTCAGTTTGTCTAGAAGAGTGCATTGGCAAAATAAGGACACAAATTTCGACATCGCGAGAACAAAGCATGTGTCATTTGCTCTCTTCAGTTTCACCGAACCTTTCATTAAAGAGTCTTCTTAAATTGCCTCGCGATGAAGGTCAAAAGAAGAGAATTAATTCTGCTCAGAAGTTATGGAAATCCGTCATCAATAAGGATCCCAAAAGGAGTTGAGAAACCCAGTGCAGTGCTTGAACGCTTCAAGCAACGATAAAGTGGACCGAGAATTCCATCAGAACGTCATGAAGGTTTTCAGGCGGATCCAGGACTTTCAGACGTGGATGTGACCAACAAACTCCGAAATATGCGCATTCGAGAAGGTATCAAGTATCAAGATTCTTAATAGAAACCAAACAGGACAGTAAAAAAATGTTATGCCAAAACGTGGCCCGAGAACCGTATGACCGAGTGCTGACCAAATTCAATGGCTGAATTCTTATGGACAGAAGATTTATTAGGAAATTGAAATCGTTCATTAGGTCCCTTCGGGTCCCATCATTTTTTGACCGGATTTGGCGAGTTGCCCCTAATCAAATTGCTAAAAATGTTGTTTCAAAGAAAAAAAAAGTATAAAAATAAAAAGCATAAAAAGTAAATGTTGATGTTGATGTTTACATAAAGTTTACATAAATAACTATGTAAACTTTATTTTTCTAATTTTCTTTTTTTATAACTATACTATGATTGGTATTTGCATACCAATCGAATCGGAAATTATCTAAGATTTATTTGATAAGCTTGTTACCAGTGTGCGGTAACATATGTATTTACTGTGTATGAAGTCGGCTCATTATTGTATTCACCACTCGTAACGCTTGAAACAAACTAATGTTTTTCGTTTGAAATAGAATTTCTGTTTTATTTGTAGTAAAAATACAATCGATACCTTATACTAAAATACAATTGTAAACTTGAAATATCATTTATATAATGTAAAACTTCAACCAACCGCCGCCCAATCCTGCCACCAGTCACCCAAGCTACCATGCCATATTCACCACAGCCAAGGATCCGGTTCCCGCCATGTCTGGTCAATAGGAAGCGGAGAGATAATAAAAGGACGTCTAATGACGTGTAAGAGAACGATTCGGCCCTCGAGAGTCTAAGAGGCAACACGTAGTTAAACCACACGTTCTGTGGAAGTTATTCGCCGGTGATTATATCACGCATCGACGGTGTAACTCGAGTGAGAAAGTAGGGATCGGAACTCCTGTGGAAAAATCCCAGAAAACGTTCGTGCAAGTGAACGGAAAGCCGTGTGACAGTTTTCAAAGTGCCACGGCCTACGCCCAAGAATTGTGGAGTTATTTGAGAGAGCGTACACCTTGTACGTCATCACGTACAGCATTGCGTGACAGCAGAGATTTTCCCGCCGGAATACCGGCAGTTTATGAAGGAGTCATCCAGGACATCGGGAACCAGCAACAGCAGCAGCAGCAGGAGACGTGGCGTGGTGGCTTGGGTGGATCCGGAGACAAAGAAAATGTATGTGAACAATAAATGTTAAGGTTAGTTTAGTCTAAAAACTAGTTGTCGTGATTTAGAACGCCTCACATCCGAAACGACCCTGAATCTATGAGCTAGATCTCATTGTAATCAATGGACAAAAAAGTTCAGTAACATGCTATACACTACAATCCCATAGTCTGCATATGATTTAAATTGATGAAAATTGGAAGCATTCACATTTTCCCATACATTCGTTCTATCCATTTGTGTGGTTTCCCGAACAGCCGCTAGAATAGAAACAGCGAAGGGGGATAGCGAGAAGAGAATATTTGCGAAGTAAACTCCACCCTTGCATAGTAAGTAAGCTGTCGCTAGCGTATTGCATCTCCTCTGAGGAATTCAGAATGTTTCTGTGCCCGAAACAACAAAGGTCGCTTATTCTGCTCGATTTGTCTTTTTATGTTACCCCTCGAGCTTTGAACGCTATCGGATATTCCACTTGAAGTGCATCTGGCATTGCAATTCTAGCCATCAGTGTTTGGCTTTGTGTGTATTATTTGTTTTCGTCGCGCGAAACTTAGAACTTGTTGATTTCCTGTACATGTGAATAGCACACCTTCGATACTTTTAGTTGCCATTCGTATCTTCTATCGTGCGCATCGGCTCTGTTCTGATCAGTGCCACAAATTATCAAAATTTATTCACGAATGAAGGAATTAGCTTTTTCCAAGTATCGGTTGAATTCTCTTCTGTTGAATCTCAACACCATAGCTGTCATAATGTGTATAACACAAGAGTCGAGACGCGTGAACTTTGTCTGGTATTTTAAACGAAAACAGCATGAAAGAATTTCGTAGGCTTTACCCTATTCGCATACAGGCACTTTCGTTGATCTTCATCGCTTGCAGTGAATTTTTATTGAAAACGTGTTTGATTTTCATATTTAGAAAAAAAAGAAAGGGTCAGAAATCCGGGAAGGCAGCGTTAGTTTCCGTTGAGCGGTGACCGTTGTGCGATGTTGAGCAACGTTTAGCGTTGAACGGCGTTGAGCGTTCCGTTTCCGTTCCCGTTTTTTTTTATGCTATATTAGGTGACTTTCAAAACCTTTCGGCTGGCGTGAGAGGTACAGTCAGTTTCCGCTTTTTATGCTTTTTTATTACTGCGTTTCGCTCCAACCCAAACTTTCTAACACTTTCTTCGTCTAACTCCATTTCACTAACTCCATTTTCAGTCTTCGAGGGCCGTTTGGAAGCCACCAGCTTCTTTTCCGAAATGGCATCGGAGTACGATATTCGACTTCTGCTGTTGAAGCCCTTTCATCCAATACCCATATCGTAAGGGTTTTATATCATTGCTGGTCATTTAGAGCCAGTATCATTAAACCGGAAATTAAAACAAGATAATGTTCATTTTCCGCTCGTCTGTTATTTATAATTGGGGGTGTATGCCATTTCCGGCCAATCGGGAGTAGATTCATAAAACATAGCAAGAATTATACTATACATTACATTGCCGAAGTCGCCAAAAACAAGAATTTTGTGTGATGAATGGCCATCTTTTACCATTAATCGATTTCACTCTCAATTGGTTGACGTTGAATGTTATGCTTTGATTTTCACTAACACGCAATGATCTTCAATATCGACGTTACGAATATCATTACCAAAATGAAGATGCAAATGAAAAATGAACTTCATGGCAAGCTGTTGTTGATGTTCATTGATAGTGCTGCTTCATATTTATCGACTCTCGCTTGAGCAGTAGGTTATCAATACAAGGCAGGCTGAAATTCGCCGTATTTGAATGTCGTGGACGTGAATATTTTCGGCACTGGTTCTGATGCAACAAGCTCCTAGCTTTGTTGACGGTTTTGACCGAGAGTCGAGAAACGGTCATGTTTATGTTTAATTTTTATCGCTACAACTGTGTGTATTTGTTAGACTCGTGTTTGATGCTTGTTGAATGGCGATGCACGGAAGATGCCTCTCGTTAAATATCAGTGCAATGCGTGCATTAGTATAAAGAAACAAATTGCGACATATGACCAATTAGTGTATTGTTCTCGCAAAGGCAAGAAAGAATCGTTGCTTCTTGAAATGATTCCACAAAACCACTCAAGCCAATAAATCTTTCCAGGTTCCCGGAACTTTTTACTAAAGAGTTATTTATGAAACTTCGAAGTAAAGTCTGCTTCATTTAATATTGGAACACAAACAATTGCGTGTAGTTCAGTCATTTATTAACGAATTCATAATTTTGTTTTTCATACAAATGTAGCATTTTCTTTACTCTTTCATAAAAAAAAATTTAAAAAATTATTCATTGCTGTTTCGAAGAAATTCTCGTACTTTTCCCGTAATACGGCACATTAGGCGGCGCACACCCTTTTCGTCCACCGTTTTGGCGATTTGATTCCACCAGTTCTTCATTTGAGTCATGTTCCTAACAAGTTTTCCCTTTGCCTTAAGCCTCCGCTTCGTGATTGCCCAGTATTTATCTATCGGCCGGAACTGGGGGCAGTTTGGGGGGTTGAGGTCCTTCGGTATTACGCTGACCCCGAGTTAATAAATAAAACTAACTTTATTTTGACGAGAGCGAAGCTCTTCGTTTATTGAACACTAAAAAGGGACTGGTCATTATATCTATGCTAGAGTCTTACAAAGCCTGTCTCTAGCATTATCTCATTTTTACACATTATCTCGTCTCGTTCTTATCGCATCTCTTTCGTTATCTCCTTCTGGTAACATGTGGCAGGGGTCTGGTTTTTATAACGGGTCGTTATTCCAGGATGCGTTATTCCAGGATGCGTGCTGATGGTACAGTACCGATTGCTGCACTGTGTGTTAACTCCTCCCTTCTTAAATGGCTTGATCCCTCAAGGTACGGAACGGTGTCGGTGTGTTAATGAACAACTCGGTTCCCGTCTGGCAATTGTTTTACTGTTTTCATGGAGGATGGTGTTTTAGCGTTCTCTTCTTCCATGGCTGTTCCGGTGTTGATTTCTATCTTTGTATGTGATTTTATGAAAATCCTTATCATCCTAACTTCCAACTTCTGACAGTGGAAGTGCAAGTTTTCGGCCTCTATCGGTGAAAATCCTTGTCCTTTCAATGTGGTCCGGAACCTCTAACGGTCGAACTCCTCCTGGGTCGAGACCAACGCGGCGTCCAAAATCGTCCCAGTGTGGCGGCTTGTTCCCTTTTGCTGCTGCTGCTGCTACTTGTGGAGCCTTTTCCACACGGCTGCTCCTGGCGGTCAGAATTTCAGATTTTTTTTTATAGTTTTGTTCGCGTCACTCTATCGTGGCGAATCTAAACTTCTTTTAATCACACGCGCTGGTTCCTATTATCTCAGTCCTGGCTCTGCCGGGTGCAGGTGAAAAAAATCCAGGAGATGGACCGGGAGTGATGACTTGCTGTCTCAGTACAGCGGTGTGTTTCCTTTTTGTCCAGCATCGAGTGATTAGCTGTGCTGGTGACTCAGGCACTCTTCTGTACGGCTGCAGTTGCGATTCACACATGTCATTTGAAGTGTTATCTATGATAACGTCCGATTCACTCTTACGTGTCGGCACTGTTAACACTGTTTTCACATTTTATAACACTACTCACCCCCGGTCCCTATTCGGGCGCCAGTTAATAAATAAAACTAACTTTATTTTGACGAGAGCGAGGCTCTTCGTTTATTGAACACTAAAAAGGGACTGGTCATTATATCTATGCTAGAGTCTTACAAAGCCTGGCTCTAGCATTATCTCATTTTTACACATTATCTCGTCTCGTTCTTATCGCATCTCTTTCGTTATCTCCTTCTGGTAACATGTGGCAGGGGTCTGGTTTTTATAACGGGTCGTTATTCCAGGATGCGTGCTGACGGAATGGTACAGTACCGATTGCTGCACTGTGTGTTAACTCCCGTTCGTTGCGTACCATTCCATAACCGTTTTGCTGTAATGGCAGCTTGCGAGGTCCGGCCAAAACATTACTGGACGGTCGTGGGCACGAATAAACGGCAGAATCCGTTTCTGTAGGCACTCTTTTTTGTAGACTTCTGATGTCATTGTCTTGTCAGTGAGAAAGATTTTGGTTTTCTGTCCACAACTGCATATCCCCTGCCCAATCATGTACTTGCGGGCGAATTTATCCGCAAACACGAACTTAAATTTTGCAGGTACATCCCCCCGAGCCGTCGCTAAATAAAATCTTTGACCTGAGATTTGCCCAAAGTCCGCCTTCACGTAGGTCTCATCGTCCATCAGAATACATCCGTCGAACTTGGTCAGCACTTGGTCGTACAGCTTTCGAGCACGGATTCTGGCCACATTGTTCTGCTTCAGCGTCCGATTTGGCTGTTTGCTGGCTCGGAATGACCTTATTCCTTCCCGGAGGCGAATTCGTCGCACCGTACTGTGAGCGGCCTGGAACTTATTGGCCAAATCGCGGTCTGAAAGATTGGGATTCCTCTTGACGGCCTTGATGACTTTCCCACGCAGTTTCCGGTCGACAGTTCCACTCTGACGCTTCGAATACGGCTTCCGAGCCGTCGTCAATGTTTCCTTGTACTGCTTGATAACACGCCATACGGTATTTCTGGGCATTTTAAGCTGTTTAGCTAGCTTAGATGCCGACAACAATGGATTTTCAAGAAAACTGTGCACAATTTTATCTCTCCGTTCGGCTTCCATGGCGGTTGTTTACAAAATGCTATCGTTTGGTGTTATGACATAAATACATGGTGAAAGGTAATGAATTTCCCGACACGTGGGTGAAAAAAGTTTCCAAATCCGTCCACTAGGAGCGCCACAATGAGCAAAACAATTTGTTCCAATATTAAATGAAGCAGACTTTATTCGCAAATAGTATCCGAAGTGATAAACCAACAAATTTTAAAAAAAAGATTGCGTAGTCCTACGTCCTAACCCCTAATTTATTAATTATATCTTTTTCTTTGAATAAATACCAATAACGTCTAAAAATACACCATAGCAATTACAGAGACGCGCACAGTCCAGAGTACACAGATTTTTCGCGCGAGTATAGGAGTGTTAAACGAAACGATATTTGTGGAAAGTTTTGAACCTCCACATGCTAGTTCTTGTACAACCACGGATTGCGTCTTCCGGTACTATTCACGATCGCCTGAGGGTCATCAATTTTTCCTGACAGTCTCGACAGATCGGATTACGGAAAGTGTTGATGACGACCACAAAAAAACCGTCGCATAATCTCGCCATCATCGCTTCGGACAGCCCCTCGTCGAATAAACCTATCGATTTTTCACCATCTTGCACACTTGCACAGATGGAATAACAGATTACCGCCGTTTAACGACAACTTGCTATCATTTCTCCGGCGAGACAACAGAAAAGAACCTGAGATCGAAAGAGATACAAGCGACCATGCTCATCAATTCTCTTCAACGCGAGGAGAGCGAGTGGCAGTCGGAAAGGACACAAAAACTGCGCAGCATCAGCAATTCACCTTTGCTCTCACGAGTCGAATTCCTCACCGAGAAGCAGCCCAAATACCAATATGAGCAGTGTTTCCTCTGGAGAAGAACCATTCATATGGGGGTGGAATTTACCCTTGAAAAACAGGCTTTCACATGTTCGAATTAAATGAATTTATCACAGCACACCAACTCGTTCCTCTTCGGAAGCTGAAATTGTTAAAGGGGTTAGCTTACGCTATCTGGAAATAATTGCGCGTAAAATGCTGCTTGCTTTCGCTCGCTTCCTCCTTCCTTCATTACGATTTGTGTCAAATTCCATGACGTAAAGTTACGACGTATTTTACATTTCACACATTCATCAGAAGCTCCTTCACACAGCTGAACGGTGGGTAGTTTTCACCTTATGGGTGGTTGGGTGGTAATTATTGGGTCTTCACCGTTTGGGTGCCTGTCAGTTACTCAACTACTACCTTCACACTTCCCCCGAAAGAAAATCTCGTGGAAAATGGCTGTGCGTGAGCTGTAAACAATTCCCGTGCTCGCTTTCGTCAGCTGTTGCTCCACCTTCACCGTTCGCTTTTCTCAAGATCAACCCCTCGGGGGAGAAAGGATACTAGTAGCTGTGATTCCCACACGTACGGTCTAGAAAAAGTATCGGATTAATGGGGGAGTTTTCGTTTCCTTCCTTCCAGGAACACACACAAACGACGCAAATTTAATGCATGCGTCAGAGGGCAAATGTGCGAATACTTTGCGTTCGCATCACGCTTCGGATAGCTAGTAACAATCATATGGGGAGGATGGCTTGATATCTGTGTTTTAACGATGCTTGTCTGTCATCCCATTTGTACATGTCGATGACAGTGAGTAGCGCTAATGGCAAGGCAAGAAAAAGTCCAATTATCGACTCAGAAATTGGGGAAAAACTGCAAACTATTATTCGTAGAAGGAAATTGCTGGCCGAATAATGGTGGTGGTTTGTCGTAATAGAGTCGAAATTTTAAGGAATTGTGAGCTAAATTTCGAGCAGATACTATAATTGTTGAATATTTTAATCGCCTCCAAGTTGCTGGGATCGTTACTGATAGACGTAGTCCTGTGTTCAAAATTTAAGCAATGATTTCCTAGGTTTTCGTTATTGCTACACTTAGAAAATAGTTGAAAATAAAGTAACATCAGATGAGTCATCCACCCAGCACACATAAAATCGTATAACTAGCGTATATACAACATCATATACCCCGTATTTTGGGTGACATATTAGGCTGTCGAAAAAATCCTGCGGTATTTCCGCGAGGTGTCGTTGTAAGCGCGTAGTTCTAGTTGTATTCATTGTATCGAGTCATACTATAGCTTGTTGGGAAGGTATTTTTGCGCGCTATAATATAGTCCTTGACAGTGTTTTGTTTGGTTAAGTCGTTCGTGAGTTATAGTGTCGCAAGTATGGATCAAAATAAAGAGAAAATCCGACATATTTTACAGTACTACTATGACAAAGGCAAAAATGCATCTCAAGCTGCCAATAAAATTTGTGCAGTTTATGGACCCGATACAGTTTCTATTTCCACCGCACAACGATGGTTTCAACGTTTTCGTTCTGGTGTAGAGGTCGTCGAAGGTGCGCCACGCTCCGGAAGGCCTGTCGTCGAAAATTGCGACAAAATCGCTGAATTAGCCGAGAAAGACCGGCATAGTAGCAGCCGTAGCATCGGCCAAGAGCTGGGGATAAGTCATCAAACCGTTATTAACCATTTGAAGAAGCTTGGATTCACAAAGAAGCTCGATGTATGGGTGCCACACACGTTGACGCAAAAAACATCTTTGACCGTATCGACGCATGTGAATCGCTGCTGAATCGCAACAAAATCGACCCGTTTCTGAAGCGGATGGTGACTGGCGATGAAAAGTGGGTCACTTACGATAACGTGAAGCGCAAACGGTCGTGGTCGAAGCCCGCTGAAGCGGCTCAGACGGTGGCCAAGCCCTCATTAACGGCCAGGAAAGTTCTGCTGTGTGTTTGGTGGGATTGTCAAGGAATAATCTATTATGAGCTGCTTCCCTATGGCCAAACGCTCAATTCGGACCTGTACTGCCAACAACTGGACCGCTTGAAGGTAGCACTCATGAAGAAGAGGCCATCTTTGATAAACAGAGGCCGCATTGTCTTCCATCAGGACAACGCCAGGCCACACACTTCTTTGGTGACGCGCCAGAAGCTCCGGGAGCTCGGATGGGAGGTTCTTTTGCATCCGCCGTATAGTCCGGACCTTGCACCAAGTGACTACCACCTGTTTTTGTCCATGGCGAACGAGCTAGGTAGTCAGAAGTTAGCCACAAAAGAGGCCTGTGAAAATTGGCTATCCGAGTTTTTTGCCAATAAGGAAGCGAGCTTCTATAACAGGGGTATTATGAAGTTGGCATCTCGTTGGGAACAAGTCATCGAACAAAACGGCGCATATTTGACTTAAAACAGATGATTGTAACTAATTTTATGAACAAATGAAAATTCAAAAAAAATACCGCAGGACTTTTTTGACAGCCTAATATGATGCATGTAACTAACATATATATGCAAAATTTGAGGCGATATACACACCACACCATATAGACATAGAAAAAAATACAAATGGCGGTAAATATTTACGTAAAATCTTAGCGTCACGAATCGCCATATACGAAAACATTTATGTTGGTATAAATAGAATTTTTTCAATTGAATTTTGGTGGGAGGGGGATATAAATGTTCAAATCGACGATTATCTGAAATATAATCCTAGAGCAATTAAAGCTCGCAGGGAAACCGCGGGTAAGACGGACAGTGTGGGTATGATGGACAGGTGGTTGATTTGTATAGTTGCATTATGAATTTTAAATTTCTGTTGATGGGAACCCCTTCTACATGCTATTCTAGAATGTTTTAACCATCCTATGACAATGAATACTGATCAAAAATGAAATAGGGAAACAAAAACCGAAAATCAAACATGATTCCGCGTGTGGATATAATTTTTGCGGCTTCGATATTAAGCAATAAGGGAACCATATTGAACTCTTTTTTATATTGCTTTCTCTTTTTGTTCTACAGTTGAATTTCACTCGTTGGGCTATCTTTAGTTGGGCTTCGATTTAGTTGGGCTCCCGTTCGTTGGGCTATAGCCCAACTAAATCGAAGACAAACGTCAATTCTGACAACGTAAAATTTTTTTCGAGGGGCTCGTGGATGGTGTTTTTAGGTTTAAAATAAATTTTAAATGAATCATTGAAATAAATAAAATCGATTATTATTCAACAAAAACAATATTTATTTTAAACGTTTCAAACAAAATTAAACAAACCACGTAAATTCATTTTCAACAAAATGGTAGAGTTCTTCAACATACTCGTTTTAGCCATTCAACTTCAGTGATTTTCGAACGTAGCGCGTTCAAACGGCATACTTCTGCAACATCATGCTTCATATAGCGAACTAGGCAATCAATTGACTTGATTGCATCGCCAAAATCAGGATCTCCGGTACTAGTAATGGAAGTATCAAACGAATTACTTCCATCTTCTGTGTCTACCAACCATTCTTCTTGCATTTCAGGTTGATCTTTCTTGAGAACTGATGACAAAATCTCGTCATCAGAGAACACTTCACTGGTTACCCAATCTGGATTATGATCAGCATCATACACCTGATCTGGGGGGTCTCCGTAGCCACATTGGTTGCGCGTTCGCTTAGTAAGCGATCGATCGTGAGTTCAAAACTCAGGGCCCTCATTGACCATCTTTGTGTTATTACAGAATAACTACGTCCACGCAACAATCATCAGCGATGGAGATCGATCCACGGTCGAAACAAGATCGATTCATCCATACAACTGCTCTGCTCTGCAAGACACATCGGGCTGCTGTTCTATAAATAACTCAACAATGATCATATCAACTGTCTCCGCTGTCCGGTGGTCTAACTGAATAATGGAAGAACAGAAAGAATACTCTTACGCCTAAATGGCTACTGTGTAAAAATGTACCATATGCAATGGTATAGAAGGAATACTGGCGAATGGCAACTGTGTAATGTGCTATAATTATAGATATGATAATAACCATGTGACATGAACACGATTAAAATTCGGCTCTGTTACAGCTAAAAATACTAAGGAGCCTAAAATAAATAAATGGAATAAAAAAAAAAATACACCTGATCTTTGATCCACAGATCAATATCTTGCTCAGATGTTTTTGTTCCTGCCAAACTGTCAATCCTGGACACAAGCGCTTTGAAGTCATCATCGGCCGCTTTCGAGTCTACATTAACAGCATCCTCCGGCAAACCATCGATCAATTTCTTCCACGAATTACGTATAGTTTTGTCAGATATCTCCTCCCAAGAGGTTGCCAACCACGAAATACACTGTTGAAGATTAATCTTCTTCAATCGTTCTTCGAAACTAAAGAGGAAAGTACATAAATAAAACCTCAATTAGAATTTGAATTTAAATTTTGAAAAAGCACAGACGAAAAACTATCGTGCGCATAGTTTTGTGTTTATATTTGGAATTAATTACAAAAAATTAATGTTTAATATTTGGAAATTTACCTTAAGTGTTCGTTTTCCAGAATTAATGCGAGCATCAGTTTTCTTTTATACTTTCGCTTGATTGCATTGATGACCGCTTGGTCCATCGGCTGGCATTCAGCAGTTACATTTGGTGGGAGGTAGATCACTTGAATCAGTCCATCGTCACTCTGTAGAGATTCGTCAACGTCATAATGACTGGTGCAATTATCAAGAACCAGCAATGCCTTTGGCTCCAATCCTCTCTCGGCCGAAAATTTTCGAACAGCGGGGACAAACTCTTCGTGGAACCATTGACGGAACAACAGTCTGGTCATCCAAGCCTTTTTGGAATAATTATATGAAACGGGAAGTTCTTCGATGTTGATTCCTCGTGGTTTTGCAGCAGTGCAAATGAAATACAACGGAAGCTTTAGGGAACCATCTATGTTGGAGCAAGGCATAAACGTATACCTTGTCTTGTTTTGCTTCCGTCCGCTTGCCACGGTCTCATAACAGGTAACGACAGAGCGTGTGGCTAGGAGCTTGATGAACAAGGCAGATTCATCTGCATTAAAGACTTGGGATAGTGATAGCTGCATTTCCTGAATCTTCTTCTGTAGAACCTTCTTGAAATTTAGGTACGCTTCAACGTTTACCGATGCCTTTTCTCCTGTTACGGCTTTCACGCGCAATCCAAACCGCTGCTTAAAACGATGCATCCAGCCATCCGAAGCAGAAAAACCGTGCACCGCATAGAGCCCCCGGTCCTGGAAAATCTTAAACAGCAGCTCCGCCTTTGCTTTAAGAATATCCACTGTCAACAAAATGTTGGACTGCCGCTGCTGTAAAATCCAGATGTAAAGAGCTTCTTCCAGCAAAGGGAACGTCTGCTCTTTCAATGTTTTTCGATTACTTACACCATATTCCTTGAACTTGTCCACCGCCTCACGAATTGCTTCTTTCTTTTGGATTATTCTCGTGACCGTAGAAGATCCTACGCCGTACTTCTTCCCAAGAAAGTCATGCGTACCACCTCCTGCTTCAAAATCTTCAATTATGCGAACCTTCTCCACCAGCGTCAGGAAATTGCTCCTCCGTTTCCGGTTAACGTTCGTACTGGATCCTTGCAAACCATCCATTTTGAGCCTGGCGATCGAAATGAACGTATATTAAATCTACGCTAATTTTAATATCAAACTTCATTAAGAACTTACCAATTAATCCAACCTAGAACGAAACTCAACCACGAATGAAATAAACGTCAGTGGTGTGAAAACTTTTCTGCGTTTCCCATAACAACAAACAATCGGTGTGACCCTCGATCGATTTTCGACTTTGACAGTTCAGCCCAACGAGTGAAAGTCTTTCACAAATTGGGCTAAGAGCTTAGTGCAACGAGTGAAATTCGACTGTATTTCAGTAGTGGACGCGAAAACACTGAGAGAGAGCGAAATTATTCCTCTCGCGAGCGATACAACGCTTCGTATATTATTGACCTGTCCATATCCCCCCCACTACATGTCCATTATACCCGCATCGATAAAAATGCATTCTACTTTTCGGCTTGCTTTAGTTTCAGTAAAAAACATAAAAAACACATTTTAATAAAACATTTTGCAAATTATTTCGAAAACCAGTATATCGAACTGTAAGAAACTGCTTTTAAGCTTTGGAAAACGTGAGTTTCCAAAGATACAATTGAAGTTTTCCTTAACATGTCCGTCTTACCCCCATCTCCCCTACATATGATACCTGGGTGCCAATTGTGTTTTCCGCTATATCATACAATTTATATAGAAATTGTTAAGTAAGGCTCAGTACTACGTATTTAAAGTAATCAAATAACATGAAGTAATCATTTTCAATCAAATTTTGACAATTTATAACTGTAGAAGACTAATTTGCTTCCCTTAATGGATATCACCCCCAGGCGTCGACACTTTGCATACATCATCGCGAATCTTGATGTATCAAAATCGTAAGATGATGTTATATGTCCTCATATACGATTCGATATGTTAAATGGTTTTCACAGCGTTTAATACGATTTTACGCAGTAATACATTAATTTAAATTATACGTTTATGCGACTCACGAACTGCATCAGCCCGATATACATATAGAGCAATTCCTTACCAAACTGGCCGAAAAACAGCAAATTTTGGCGTGACCTTCTTCTGTTTTTTTTTTTTTTGAAACGTGGTACATATGATAGAAGCTACCCAAAATTACAATTTTCATCATCATATGACCAGTTGGAATTACGACTGATTTTTCAAAAGGAGGAAATCAAAAATCATTGATTTTTTCATTCAAAAGATAAAGTTGTTGGAAAATAATGAACTAACCGTTCTCGAGATCTAATCAACATTTCCCGTGAATTTACTTGTATAGATGCATAGTTCCTTCCAAATTCCATTTACGTTGTCGTTTCGTTGTGTTACACATCTAATTCTTGATGTTTGTAGACTTCCCCCAGCAAACATTAAATCGTTAGAATAGCCATAATTGGAGTCGATATACGTACATCCAAGTCACATTTAGATGACATATGATGCCCCAGCAAACATTAAATCGCATAACAAGCGTATATCTCAGCAAACATTAAGTCGTATGAATAGCTATAATTGGAGGCGATACACATACAACCAAGACACATTTGTATGATATATGAGGCAGATAACTAGCATATACACACAAAAGTGGAGGCGATATACGTATATGCCATATTTTGTACGCATATAAAGCCATATATAACGATATGCGATGCTTTTTGGACTGATATGAGATTTGATACGACAACGTTACCACTCAATCCATCGATGACATGGAAAATCGTGTTTTTGCATTTTATGCGATTTTAGATATATATGATCGAGATTTTAATTGATATTTTATGCGATTGTGATTTGATACGAAATTATATGTGACTTATCATGTGCAAAGTTATACGATTTAATGTTTGCTGGGATATAACATCATATGCCCTAAAATTTGGTTGGCATATAATGCGCCTAACTGGCATATGCATGCAAAAGTGGAGGCCATATACATACATGGCAAATGCTTACCGAATTCGTTTGGATGAATATGCAACTTTCACCGACTATAATAGTGATTATGTTGGAATTGAATTGCGATCTAATATGAATATATTCATGAATTGTCAAAGCACCAAATACGACTTTTGCCATACTTATATACGATTTATTACAGACATAGAAGAAAACAAATGGCGCAAAATATTTTCGTGAAATTTTTATTACAACCTCACGAATCGCCATTTTTATATATGAGTATTTATGTTCGTAGAAATAATAATTGTTTGATTGACTTGTGTTGGGAGTGGAATATGAATGTTTAAAATGCCACAGATTGATGTTTGGTGAAAACTGCTCCGATGTGGGTTCGAACTCCGGTCGTCTGGATTATCATCCACCAGCTATCTCGCGCGGCTATCTGAAATTTAATTCAACAGCGGTTAAAACTTTCGAGTGCATCAGCATTTCAATGACATTTCAATATGATGTAATATGTTCTTTATTAGGATTTAATATGATTTACTGTTTCATGATTTTCTTCAGCATGCAACTCGATTTACTAAAGTACTGAATCGATTTAAATTATACGCTTATACGACACACAAACTGCATCAGCGTAATATACGCATATGATGCGGATTAAATATATTTTACGACAATGTACATCATAAAATTGATGTTTATTATACCGAATTGCGACTTAATTTGATAATGGTATATAAAATCGAGTTTTTACATTTTATGCGATTTCAAATATACACGATACATACTTTGATTGATATTACATGCGATTATGATTTATTCGGATTTCTTGTAAGACTTGGCACGTGCAAAATTATACGATTTAATGTTTGCTGGGTCATATAAAACACAAAAGTGGAGGCGATATACGCATATGCCATATTTTATACGCATATAAAGCCGTATATAACTATATATGATGCTTTTTACACTGATATGTGATTTGACCCGACAATATCCTTATACCGATTTACGACTAAAAAAGGTGTTTTTGCATGTTATACGATTTCGGATACACTTGATGCATCCTTTGATTGATATTTTATACGATTGTTATTTGATACGAATTTATACGTGATCTAGCATTGCAATAGTTATACGATTTAACGTTTGCTGGGCCAGCTCTCCTTTTCTTTTCTGAGACTTCGGGCCTGGTTCGTTTCAGAAAAATCGGCCTTAAATGTTCCGCGAGGTGTATTTACAATGTACTTATTACTAACATTAATTGATTTCACATACATATATCGATAAACAATTTAAAAACAAATAATACGAGAAATTTAATACTTTCACACAATTTAGTCTTTTCTCTGGCCGTTTGGCAAGGATGTCCTTTTACCAAGGACTCAGGCCAATAGTGGGGAATGCCGACTGTTCTTGTTTCCTTTATCGCAAAGGAGGAAACATAAGGATTTTTGAATAACAATTTATTAGTCATTTTTTTTAATTAAAGTGGACATTTTTAGAGAACAAAGCAGTGCAGCAGTTCTTGAAGGGTCATCACCAAGTATGTCACGAATGCTCTAGTTGATCCCGTAAAAGCTCCTGAAGTTCTCCTATTTTAGGCAAACACAAACGATGTCTTCGATCGAATTGCGGATCTCACACGGATCGCAAAGATCCCCTGTTCAAGTCTAGACATGATTCGCCTCATCGCTTTTACATCTTCGAACCTGGCTATGGAACGTTTCGATTTTCCGGAGGAACAGCCTCGTTTCAGCAGACCATTCTTCCGCCCAAAAAAAATCCATAATTTGAGCTCGTCCAGTGGCACTTAACACCTTCGAAGCTGTCCAACGGTCGGCCGCTTCATTCCCGGTTCTCTCTCACTAAGTCCGGCTCCTATACTCAACCGGACCGACGGCATCGATGGCGCTTATCAAGATTGATTTGCTTGACAGGATAGTAGCAGCTTCAAAGATTCCTGGAGATTTGGTCCAGAATTCCTGGCAGATGCCGGCGAGTTTTCTTGCTGGAAATTAGAATAGTATCGTGAGCGTTTACCGCGAACCCAACTCCTTGCATCCCTTTGGATCCTCCAATCATTGGTTTCAAACCAACCAAAGCTGTTGACAAGGGGTGACAGTAGCCATTCTCGTCATACGAAGGAGAAGAAAAAAAAATCGTCTTCTTGAGGGGATAGGTGAAGCAACATGAAATATTCATCGTCGTGTTGCACACAAACGATAAAGATAGTCGTCCGGCCGCGAGTTCCGACTATTTCTGTTCGTAGCTGAACACAGTTTTTCTCGACAAACGAAGGAGAGACGAAAATAATATTCTTCGTGCTTCATTTAAGCAACGCAACTACCAACAGACATCGTCGTGTTGCGTCGTGAAACGAATGACAATGATGTGGTTTCGGGTGGATAGAGTGGATGGGAGATGCAATTTCGGATGGAATGAACACACTTGTACCGCTTGATTGCCGGGAGCGCTTCCTGTTTTATTTTATACTAGCTAACCCGGCAAACTTCGTCCCGCCCATTTACTTGATTAATTCTCGAGTAATGCAGAAATTTGTGTTTTATTTATATGGCAGCCACCCCTAAGAGAGAGGGGAGGGGTATCTAACCACCATAGAAACATTCATTGCACCCTAAAGTTTCCATATGCCTAATTTGGTTTAATTTGCTTGATTAATTCTCGGGTAATGCAAAAATGTGTATTTCATTTGTACGGCAGCCTCCTCTAAGAGAGGGGGAAGGAGTATCTTAACACCATAGAAACATTTATTGCATCCTAAAACCTCCACATGCCAAATTTGGTTTCATTTGCTTGATTAATTCTCGAGTAATGCAGAAATTTGTGTTTCATTTGTATGGCAGCCCCCCCCCCTTTGAGTGGGGGAAGGACTGTCTAACCATCATAGAAACATTTATTGCACCCTAAAACTTTCACATGCCAACTTTGGTTTCGTTTGCTTGGTTAATTTCCGAGTAATGCAGAAATTTGTGTTTCATAAGTATGGCAGCCCCCCCTTAGAGAGGGGGGAGGGGTCTCAAAATATTACGAAAACCTTCCCCGGCCCCAAAAACCCCTACATACCAATTTTCATGTCGATCGGTTCAGTAGTTTCCGAGTCTATAAGAATCAGACAGACAGACAGACATCACTCCATTTTTATATATATAGATAGATTATTTCATATATTTTTTTAATGTTCGTTTTATTTCATCATCAATAATTCATAAATTCATAAATTCATAAATTCATAAATTCATAAATTCATAAATTCATAAATTCATAAATTCATAAATTCATTAATTTATAAATTCATAAATTCACTGTCATTGCGCGTCTTTTTCACTATATGTCAAAAAGTTGAAGCGTAAACAACAATCTTTCTTATAACTCCTACCTCAACTAGATCGCACTCATATATGAGATATAACTACGCACGAACTATTGAAAAAATAAAAAGTTTCTTTTTCCCAACATAATATTTTTTTTAGTGAAAGACAAGTCACAACATAACAATATAACAACCTAACAACACAACCATTAGTTGGATATGCACTTATGTAAACTTTAAATGCAATGGTTAATGCATTATGCTAATTATAATGGAGGATGATTGTTTCAAGATGAGAAGGAGACCTTTTCAGGTCACATTTCAATATCTTCAGCCGCTACGAAATGTATTTGATCAAATCACTACCATAGCTACGATCGTTTTTCCGAGGAGGCCTTTTTAGGTCACCCTTCTATATATTATGTCGCTACGAAATGAGTTTAATTTACGAGTTCTCATTTTGTCTAGTGGTCAATAGTTCCGTTCACATAATCATATCACTTACCGCAGTGGATCCTGATTTTAAACCTTTCCCAAAATCCATTTTAAAGCTTGAATCACAGAAAATTGCACAACGAGAATGATTTGCCAGTCCCAAGCGTCATTCTGTGTGTTCTTTGTGCAATTTGGTTGGTTCAGGTCAATCACGGAGAGCACCTACGAATTGTACAGTCTACCCAAGCCCAAGCTCAAGCTCAAAAGTTGAAGCGTAAACAGCACAGTTTTTTGCCACTTCGAATACGTCGAATTTCGTACCAACGAGAGTGTTTTTGCAGGGAGTGTTACATCATTACTTCAATATGAAGAAAAAAACTGCGGAAAGTCATCGCATTTTGGTGGAAGTTTAGGGTGACCATGCTCCAACTGAGCGAACGTGCAGACGTGGGGCCTGATCACGAACGTCACTTCACGGTGAAAACGAAGTGAATTGTGTACAACGTTATTACGGCTGTCACCGTGTGTGTAGAACCCCGAAGTGTTCATCCGTCGTCACAACTTTGATGAACTCGGTGTTATTATGAATACCACGATACTGTCATGTCACGAAGAAAAACAAGTACATTTGTCACTTGTGTTTTAGGTGGTAGAGGCTAGTCACGCGGAATGGAGTAAGTTTAATTTCGTATTTTTTTAGCTTTTTTAGCTAACATTTTAAATCTTGTTTTGCTTTTTAGGAAAGAAAAGATAAACAAACAGCAATTTACCCGCCAGGTGGCATTTTTAAAATGAAATTCAGACGTATCCAGAGGACGTAAATTTGTTTATTTGGATTCGGAAAATGCGCTATGGGATGTAATTAAGGACTAAAAATGTAGTTCCCGTAGGCCCATTGAAACATGGCGAAAGGTCTACTTCCGATTGTCCTGAATGAATAGAATTTTTTTGTTTCTATTCTTAGGATTAGACTAACAGAGAATTGCAACACCATAAAATGGCATTGGAGGCCACTTAATAATCTATTATTAGAAAGAACGATCATTTTTATGATTGGTTATGTATTGTAACATTGATTTGTTGATATTTTAAGTATTAAATAATAACTGTGTTGTAATTTTCGGATAGTTGGATCGAGAACGAAGTAAAACACGTGTGATTGGTTTGAACTTTTACAAAAGAATGACATTTTATTTGAGTGAAAGATAAGTCAATGACATACTAGCGTGATAGACTGGTTACATATGAATTTAATTATAGCAAATTTATAACATTTTTCCTCCCCTAACATCTAATTCATTGCTTGAATGTGGAATGTTAGTAAGTTAGTAAACACAAAATCAGAGGTCCAGTTTGATCGGAGGCCTTCTTATTCTATTAGATCGTCTCCTATTCTCATAACCAGGTTCCGTTGTTCTATTCGACCCCGTCTCTGATTCAGTACCATGGGTGTCGCTGACAGGAGTAGATGGAATTGGAATGGATGTTGAATGGGTGAAACATGACTTAAATGAGCTGTGTTGTTCATTTGATGTAAGCGGCTCTGATTGTGAGGACGAAGTGGGGTTAGGGGACGATGAAGAAACAGATGTAGATGTGAGAGAAGAAGGTGTGATGGAAAGTGCTTTGTTACGAATACCCATTCGCGGAAATGCGTCTTCGTATGTCGGTCGATATACAGGTCCAGGCGGCAGTTGGTCTATGTGACGCTTCCATATTCGTCCATCATCAAATTCTACCATGTAATGTAGTTTACCCATCTTCTCTGATACAGTGCCAAATCTCCACTTCTCCGAATTCGAAAGAAAGTCTCTTGCTGCAACCCTGTCGTTAATTTCAAATGATCTAACCGCTTTTTCCTCACCAAGAGAAGCATATCCTTTTTCAAGCGAGGGAATCATTAAGTCAATCCGAGATCGCATTTGTCTTCCAAACACAAGCATAGACGGGCTTTTCCCGGTTGTCGGGTGAACGGTTCGCCCATACGCCATCAAAATTTTGCACAATTCCTTCTGAATTTCAGATTTAGAACACCGGAGAGCTTTGATCTTGTCCTTGAATGTTTGTACATATCTTTCAGCCTTTCCATTCGTGGCTGGATGATACGGTGCACCAGTTTTGTGAACGATCCCGTTTTTCTTCAGAAAAGATTGGAACCCATCTGACATGAACTGAGTTCCTCGATCTGTCACCAGCACTGACGGTAGGCCAAATGTAGCGAAGAACTCCCGCAAACGATCTATGGTTGTTTCAGTCGTCATGTCAGAAATCACTTTAACCTCCGGCCACTTACTAAAAGCATCCACGATGATAAGGAAACATACTCCCATGAATGGACCCGCGAAATCTGCATGAATCCTCTGAAAAGGTTCAACTGGTCGTTCCCAACAGTGTATTGGAACTCTAACAGGGTCATTCCTTGTCCTAGCACAGTTAGAGCAATCTCGAGCTAAATCAGCTATGTTCCGATCGATTGTTTCCCACCAGCAATATGATCTAGCAAGAGATTTCATTCTTGATACTCCAAAATGACCGGAATGCAGCTCCTCCAAGACTCTAGCACGCAGCTGTGATGGAATATAGACACGGATACCTCGCATCAAACATCCGCTCTGCAACGAAAATTCATTTTGATCGATACCAAATCGATCACAGCCATCGATAGATCTGCCTGACTTTAACGCTTGAATCAACTTTTGTACTGCAGTATCTCTCTTAGTGTGCTCTCGGAGTTCTTCAACTGAAACTGGTAACATCTGAATCTGGTTAACTTCAACAAAATCAATCTCATCAATTCGATCCTCGGTAGTTGTGTCCGGCAGTGGTAGGCGTGACATTCCGTCAGCGTTTGCATGCTCCTTTGAAGGACGGTAGTGTATTTCGAAGTTGAACGATTCCAAATATACAGCGTAATGTTGCATACGAAGTGCTGATAAAGTGGGTAATTCCTTGTTTGGAGAGAAGATTTGGGATACTGGTTTATTATCCGTCACGAGCACAAATTTTCGACCAAAAAGATATTGGTAAAATTTTTTTACGCCGTAAATAATAGCGTAAGCCTCTTTATCAACCTGAGTATAATTTTGCTGTGTGGAATTCAGGGTCTGAGATGCATACTGTATAGGATGTTCACTTCCATCAAGGTAGATATGACTCAAGACTGCCCCTACGCCATATGGTGATGCATCGACAGCTAGAATCAGTGGCAAAGTTGTATCATAATGGACTAAAACATTGTCAGACTGCATTTGCTCTTTCACCCATTTAAAAGCTCTTTCGCAGTGACTGCTCCACACAAACGGCGTTTTGTTTTTAAGCAAGTTGTTGATAGGATAAATCTTGGTACTTAAGTCCCGCAAAAATCTTCCGTAATAATTGACGAGACCAAGAAAAGCACGTACTTGATCGCGATTTGTCGGACGAGGCATTCGTTGTATAGCTGCAACTTTGCTCTTCATTTTGTGGATACCGTGTCTGTCGATTACATAGCCGCAATACTCAATACTATCACTGAAGAATTCACATTTTGAAATATTAACTCTCATGTTGTTTTCATGAAACCTCTTTAAAACTTCTCTCAATCTGTCCAGATGCGATCGATCATCAGGACCAGTGATTTTCACATCGTCCAGGAATACCAAAACCCCAGGGATACCATGGAGAATCTGGGATATCTCTCTTTGAAAAATCGCGGGAGCAGATGCTACTGCATACATCAACCGTGTTGGTTGAAAAAGTCCTAGATGTGTGTTTAATGTGAGTATTGGTTGATCTTCCTGTCTAACAACCATTTGGAGATATGCTTGTGCTAAATCCAGTTTAGAAAATTTCTCGCCACCGGCCATGTTGGCGAATAATTCATCTATGGTCGGTAAAGGATGTTCGTCCACTAACAGATTCTTGTTAACGGTCAGCTTGAAATCCCCACACAGACGCACCTTGTTGGCGGACTTCATCACAGGCACTATCGGAGTCGCCCATTCACTGTGGTTAACTTTCAACAAGATCCCCTTTTCCACCATCCGATTGATTTCGTTTTCCACAATATCTCGAATAGAAAAAGGTATTGAACGAGATTTCAAAAATACAGGTTTGCTATTCGGTTTCAGGGTTAGCGAAGCTTGGACTTTGGTTAAACCATTTTACTCTGTCAGCAAGCCCAATCAAGGAAACTGGTGAACCACTGTCTACCTCAAATTTCATCAATACGTCGTTCACTTTAAGTTTCAAAAATATTTTCGAAAGAGGTTCTGCTCTAGAATCATCAAGTTTACCACCATCAACTACACATATTTCATCAATCTCTTCTTCTGAGTCTGACTCATTACCCTCCTCAACCAAATTTGTCTTATATTTGTATTGCTTACTCGAATTAATATTGTTTTTAATGTTGTGGCCCGGAAAGCTGAGACACACCCTTTGCAAATGACCGATTTTCTTACAGTGATTACAAACTGAGTTCTTATGTGAACATGCATTAGCCAGATGCGCTTCACTACCACACCTGTAACACTTAGGGTTAGTAGTATTAGTTACTTTATTATTACCGAAAACCCCAGAGATTGGCGCCGGTTGACGCTTCGATTTCTTCCTGTCCATCAGGTTCACTTCATGCATCCTCCGGTTGAGTACTTCAGCTCCCTCTCCAGATGCTTCCATTGATAGGGAAATCTGTTTCGCCTTGTCGAACGTTAGATCCCTCTCTTCTATTATCCGTGTACGGATCCGTTGATTGCGAAGTCCAAATACCAGCTGGTTTCGCAATGCATTGGGTAAGTAGTCGTCAAACTTGCAGTACTTCGCTTCTCTCTGCAACGCAGTGATAAACTCGCTTATAGTTTCACCTTCCTTCTGCATCCGCGATCTGAACTTCCACAGTTCAACCATCTCCAAGGGTACTGGATCGAAAAAATCTCCAAGCGTAGTAACGATTTCCTCAAATGTTTTCGTTTCGGGCTCCACGGGAGACAAATGGTCACATAGTATGTTGTACGTCTCCGAGCCCATGTAATGCAATAACAAGTTCTTTTTGCTGGTTTGTGGGACTCCGAAAATCTCCATGGCTCCTTGCAATCGTTTCACCCATCGAGACCATTTGGATTTGTTTCGGTCAAATGGCTCAAGTGCAAATGTGGGTGGCATAACAACAGCAGCAGCAACATTTCCTCCAGGCTGAACACCAGATTCGGTCATTTTCGCACATGAACAGAAATTCGCTCTCCAAACAACGTATAAGCAGCAGTAAATTGGCACCAAAAACAGTTATCTAGTGTGTACTAGTAGTAGTGACTTCAAACAGCAACTCTCCGAACAGTAACAGCGAATTACAAGCGGCAGCAGTAACAGCAAATAAAAAATCGTTCGAACAGCAATAATGCATAACAGGTGTATGTGTGTGCGTTCACCAACAGCAGCAATTCCTTCATGCCCGACAGCAGCACCAAAATCAATGCCAACACAAATAATTCGATTGGCATGAACCGAGGCCCCCAGCTGTAGCGCCAAGTTTTCCGGCTTCCACTAATTTGTATCGTGCAGGATTCGTATCTCTCGTCGCCAACTGTTGTAATTTTCGGATAGTTGGATCGAGAACGAAGTAAAACACGTGTGATTGGTTTGAACTTTTACAATGGAATGACATTTTATTTGAGTGAAAGATAAGTCAATGACATACTAGCGTGATAGACTGGTTACATATGAATTCAATTATAGCAAATTTATAACAAACTGTTGTACGAGCCAGGTGGTCATGGATGCTGGACCGAAGGTGTTTCTTCGCCGTCGAAACGGCTGCCAAAAGGGCTAGCGAAATGGTAGCATTTAGTTTAATTTGACCATCTACAGCGCACAGTAGATAGTTGAGGAAGGGTAAATTTACTTCTGCTTTCCCACTTTTTCAGCAAAGTCGCGGACAGATATCACAACTATTGTGAACGAAAAAACGACCGTGTATTTCAACAAAACCAGAAAATCTGTCTCTTTTAGATGTCGAAAAAATACGTCAATTTTGTAATTCAAACATTCGCAATTGGTGGACGAGACCCGAATCAGAACGATTGTTATAACGAATAAAGGCATTGTTTTTTTCTTTTTGCGTAATAGATATTTTCAACGATATTGTTTTGAAGACATTCTTTGAATGAAAGAATATGAACAAAGTGATAATAAGTTTCAACCAAGGAAAAAATGAGTCTATCATTGCAAAGCATTCACAAGATACTGTTTTTAAATTCTTCTGTAGTTATTTTTCCATAATTTTGATATCCGTCTAAAGAAAATCTGCATCACTTTCTGCTTTTAGAAAATTCTTTCAAATCCATCAAATGTTTTATATGAAGATTATGTTTCTGACCGATGCTGTAATCCAGTTTCTGTTTAAACAATTAAATCAAACCTCGTTTCCCGTATATCAAATCACGCGAGAATAGGAAGGATTAAAGGTATGAAATTCAGAATCACATATAGTAGTAGCAGATTATACTGATCGTAAGGTGGATAAATTTAGGTTTTCTATGATTTGAATAAGGTATTATTATTCAACAAAATTGTAGAAATGTATCTAACAAAATGATTCTGGCCTTGACCTATATTGAATGCTTCTCACTATTCAAACGAGTAAGACAGAGCTAAGAAAAACAATATGCGAGATGTTCATTATTATACATAATAGTCATGTTTTATCTCTAGAGTAATTTATAGAAGGGAAAATAAAATTACATGCCCATATGTTCAACAACTACATCATTCACGAGCAACCATGTATTCCTCCTCATCTTTAAGCCAGCATTTAATTCAACAAACTAACGCACCAAGCAAACGAATCATGGGATGAGTCCTAATAGTAGAATAGTCATACACTGTATTAATTTTTCCTACATAACGTTCAAACGTCCGAAATTATGCAACCGACATGTCTTTTATAAACGGGAATGAACTCTTTAACTTCACGGAGTTTATTTTTACACGCAACTGTCCGTGACAATGATGATAGACACAAAAAGATCAATAAAGTATAAGTGACGCGAAAGCGTATGTGGCAGTGATGTTCGTGATCAGGCCCGTGGTTTGCACGGTTTAAAAGTGGTAATTTTAATTTGGAAGACGAAGAACGTCCCGGGCCGCCAAAAAAGTTTGAAGATGAAGAATTGGAGGTTTTACTCGATCAAGATCCGTCACAAACGCAACACAAACTTGCAGATACAATTGGAGTAGCTCAGCAAACCATATCCGATCGTTTAAAAGCAGTGGGAATGATCCAAAAGATAGGACATTGGGTGCCGTATGAATTGAAGCCACGAGACGTCGAACGCGGTTTTTTCACGTGCGAAAAACTGCTCCAACGACAGAAAAGAAAAGGTTTTTTTTGCATCGAATCGTTACTGGCGATGAGAAGTTGGTCCATCACGACAATCGTGAACGTCGGGCAACGTATGGATACCTCGGCTATGCATCAACATCGACGGCCACGCGGAATATTCGGCGCCAGAAGCTTATGCTGTCTCCTTGGTGGGACCAGCTACGGGGGACCACTACCGACGACAATGCGTTTAAGCCGTGCACTGGAGGAAAAACGGCCACAATACGAGCAAAGACACGATATAGTTATTTTGCAGCACGACAATGCTCGGTCGCATGTCACGAAACCGGCCAAAACATACTTGGAAACGCTGAAACGCTCCGTCCGATTACTACCGATTACTTCGATCGATGCAACATGGCCTGGTTGACCAGCACTTCTCCAATTTTGAGGAAGTCAAAAATTGGATCGATTCGTGGCTAGCTGACAACCCGCCTGATTATTTCCGCAAAGGGATCCGTGAATTGCCAGAAAGACGGGAAAAAGTTGTGACCATCTCTATGCTTTGAATATTAAATTTGTAACCATTTTTGCAGAATAAAGCATTAATTTTTGAAAAAACGAAGAAAGTTACCGGTACTCCTATTAGAATAAAGGGTGTGTCACATCAAATTGCATCACGGAAAAAACGCTGTAGAAATTCGCCCAGTAGACCGATCCTTTTGAAAATTTTAGACAGTAAAATAAAAACTATTAAACAACTTTTGGCATTTTCTTTTTATTCATACTTCGAGCCCAAGCCCGTATGCTTGCACCTTCCTCTTTACCCCGTCCATAAGGTTCTGTGCAACGTCAGGTTGTAGTTTTTTTTTTTTTGAACAGAAATCCATTTTCACTTGAAGTCCGCCTCCGATTTGACAACTTTTGGGTTCTTCCGGAGGGCCTGCTTCAAAATCGCCCAATATTTCTCTATTGGGCGAAGCTCCGGCGCGTTGGGCGGGTTCATTTCCTTTGGCACGAAGGTGACCCCGTTGGCTTCGTACCACTCCAACACGTCCTTTGAATAGTGGCACGAAGCGAGATCGGGCCAGAAGATGATCAGGCCCTCGTGCTGCTTCAATAGTGGTAGTAAGCGCTTCTGTAGGCACTCCTTAAGGTAAACCTGCCCGTTTACCGTGCCGGTCATCACGAAGGGGGCGCTCCGCTTTCCGCAAGAGCAGATCGCTTGCCACACCATGTACTTTTTGGCAAACTTGGATAGTTTCTGCTTGCGAATCTCCTCCGAAACGTTGAATTTGTCCTCTGCGGAGAAGAACAACAGGCCCGGCAGCTGACGAAAGTCCGCTTTGACGTAGGTTTCGTCGTCCATTACCAGGCAATGCGGCTTCGTCAGCATTTCGGTGTACAGGATCCGGGCTCGCGTCTTCCCCACCATGTTTTGCCTTTCGTCGCGGTTAGGAGCCTTCTGAACCTTGTATGTACGCAGGCCCTCCCGCTGCTTGGTCCGCTGGACGAATGAACTTGACAAATTCAGCTTATTGGCGACATCCCGGACCGAACTTCTCGGATCACGTCTAAACTGCCTAACTACGCGCTTGTGATCTTTTTCACTGACGGAGCATCCATTTTTGCCGTTGTTCACCTTCCGGTCGATGGTTAGGTTCTCGAAGTATCGTTTTAGTACTCTGCTGACCGTGGATTGGACGATTCCCAGCATCTTACCGATGTCCCGATGTGACAACTCCGGATTCTCTAAATGAGTGCACAGGATTAATTCACGACGCTCTTTTTCGTTCGACATTTTTCCAAATTTACGAAAAATTGACAGTAAAGCATCGCCAACGTGATCTATACACTCTTATCTGATTATAAGCCAAAGCTGAAGATATAATTCCTAAAAATTAAATTTCTACAGCGTTTTTTCCGTGATGCAATTTGATGTGACACACCCTTTACTCCTTTAATGAACCGTCCGGATTCAAAAGCATCACACGCTTTTCAAATACATGTGTTGACATCTTCCAGAGGAAGGGAACTGCCAGAGATGACTCTCGAATACTATTAATATTAAAAAAAGAGTCATTAAAATTACCCTCATCCCCTTTAAACTCACTGCAATTCGGATGAGCGACCGATGCTTTGTTTGCTCGAAACATATCACGTTTCTGCTGAGTGACTGCAAGTGGGGCAAAAAACCTTGTATTCTATTCACCGGAACGCTGCCAAAAAATGGGGAGTAAGATGTTTGGTATATACACCGAAGAAAAAGCGGAATAAACAGGTGGCATCGTTTGCATTCGGAGTTATCTCTCACCTTCACGGAACACCGCGAGTCACCGACGAACGAGCGGTTGGGTGAACATAAAAAGAAAAACAGTCACTTTGTGTGAATTTTGGGGCCACATAGTTTCCCGAGTTTCAACGGCTTTCTGCTGTGTTTTGTCTCCGTTCTAGGTCGTGCCACGTACAAAATAACACCAAACCGTGTTTCCGATAGCGCTTTCCCCGGTTTAAAGTTTACTTTCCATTTTTTGTTGGCCCCATTCTTCAGCGTTAATATTTGCGTTATCTAACGAGATGCTATCGGTCCTCCGCGTTGCGTCGGATGTCTAAACGTACACACGCCTTCCCAGGAAAAGGGAAAAAAAACCAACGCGAAATTATTGCCGCTGAAAATAATGGAAAAAAATGAAAAATTTTCTCATCGTTTATTTTATCACCTCCTGAGAAACGGCCCGGCGGATAGACGGGGTCTTTTTTCTTTCTCGAGACAAAAAAAAACAAGAAAATGGTAGCCCGTGGTAGATTGGCCGGGTGAAAAATCACCACCCAACGGGTGGTGGTGACGATCTGGTGAAGACGCCGGGTGATTTATAATGCCTCGGGTGGGGCTAAATTTGAGCTGGGCCTTTCCTTGCTCGACGTTGGCTGTGGAGAGCCGCGCGCGGGTTACAAGAATCCGATGGTAAACATTCGAAGGCAAGGCAAGCGGATTTGGTTTTTTTTTTTGCTCCGCCGATGTGGTATCGGAAAAGGTTTTTTTGTTCCTCAGCGATGGGTTTTGACATCCACCGCAACAAATCCGATGCTCGATTAGTGAATCGTAAAATTGACCCGTTTGTTCTGCTGCTAGACGGTAGAAAAAATGGTCGGCCACTGGTTGCTCGAATGTTGTGGTTCGGTGCACAAGTTTCACTAGCTAATTAAATTTGGTTTGAATCCATTTCGATGAAGGGAGCCCTTCAATTTCCCGGGTTGCAACAATCACGAACCCAACCTCATCCGACCCCATCGCGTTGCCATAAAAAATCGAACAGTATATAAACGAGTTATGGCTCGGGACCCGACTTTATGCTCCACCTCCACCGATGGCACTCCGCTCCAAATGTGCGGCAAAACAACACTTTGGATGGTACCACATAAAGACTACATTATAGGGATTACTGCCGTAAACCCGCTGGTATGGCGATTTGGGTTCCCGCTCACTTAGGTTAACTCGGCAGCTCGTAAACCTGGCCCTCGAACGACACGGGTTGTAATCCGTTAAAAGGCGGCAAATGAAGCACCATAATTTACACGCGGCGAAAGCGTAAAATATCGGTTGAGTCGATTTTAGAAGATAGCGATTTCCGGCGGCAAGTTTGAGCGCGATCTTCAAAGTTGATGCCAAACGGTTTTTGGAGATGACAGAGAAACTTTTTTTCCCAAGGAAATGACCGCAAAAATGGGCCGAGATGAGAAGTACTTTTTCTATTGTTATACTTTCCATAAATTACGAGAAACGTTGTCGGTAAGTACTGAAAAGGGGGAGGGACACGAACGTTGCGACAATGTCCCATTCTGAAGTTTTGCTGCGAACAAGGCCCAGCTTTTTTGTGTCCATTTTGCTGTTACTTGTTTAGAAGTTGTGTCGTGTTTCCCAGCATCTGTTGCTTGCTCGGTCGGTCTATTCAGCACTAATGAAGGGCAGAAGGATTTTGTTTCCTCCCTGCCGATCTCAAAACTACCTTTCGCCAGTGTTGCTCGTGTCGTTCATGTTTTAAGGGACACAGTTTTGTGTTCAACCAATCTGCGCCATGGAGTCAATTTCCCAAAATTGCTGGGTCCTTTTCTTCCTCACTGCACACAGCTTCAACCATTCCAGCTCCTCCAATCAGCCCGGAACGTTGCAGCACACGCTGCTGGTTCTTAAATTATGAGAAATCGATTTTCCTCGTTACTCATACATTTTCCCCGCCTCACTTTCGCCACGGCCCCAGAGTTTTCGGAATGTGTTCGCACAGATGGGCAGCAGCCGTGCGGCGGGAGAAGGAACGGAAAGAGCGCGAGATCGCTGCTGTCGATTCCTGCTCTAGCAGAAGGGAGAAGAATCACTCGGCAGTATTTCCCTTGAAATCTCGAAAACTTCCTGTTTCCACTCGTGGAATGCGAGCGTATTTTACACGAGCCTTCTTCCCATTCTGTTCTCTTTTTTTACTCCAGTTTTCGTTCCAGCTTCCGTTCGGTTCGTCCTTCTCCTTCTCCCCCTCCTGGGGGATTGAAAAAGGGAAAACGCATTAGCTAAGGAGGTACACTTTCATGGACTCTTTAAATGTCTGCTCTGTGCGGAGGGTCTGATATGTCGTTACGTCAAGATTGAGGTGCGCAGACGGGATACATTCGGAGCGCTTAATGAGATGGAATGTACTTTTGTCATAATTGACAGTGGTACGAACGGAATTCATATCTGTTTATGATGGAACTGCAATCCATGTTAGGGCAATGGAACGTTACAATCAAATTCATATTTCTTATTTTTGTTGGCAATACCAACCCTCTTTGTGATACTCATTTATTCTTAATGCTATTTGAAAAAGAAAATCTCAACGAATCTTTTGTCGCAAAAATTGTTCGGATACAACCTTGTGATTAATTAGAAGAAACAAAACTTCTAATACTGTGAAACTAGGTTGACCAAACGTGCCGTTTTTAACCAAGGCTGCACTGTTTCATCAATATCACTGACAACCGACGAGCCACTTCCTACTGACAAAAATCTTGATCAAACGTTGACGGACGGCGAGATGAAGAATAGAAGGTGGGAAGATTCACGGGTTTTGGTTGTGTTGAACTTTGATTGTGTTAGTAGCCAGGAAGATAGGAACAAAATTGAATGTGTCAACGAATAACGTTGAAAGAGGATATACAGAAGCTAATTATAGATTTCCAAATCATATTTTTCGCATCATGAAAAAAAAACGAAACATATCACGAACTAAAATGTTTAATTATTTCTTTGATTTCAGATATAGTATTCTAATGTCTACTATGTTTGGATTCTAGAGCAACTTCATGGAAGTTTGACATTTGTCAGCAATTGTAATTACTTTTTCACAATTAAGGTGCTAAAAATTTCAGTCGTCTAAAACTAAGACGCAAGCGGAAAGTTTTTCGTCTCAAATGTTTATCCGTCAAAGGAACAAAAGATTGTATGACTCTGACTTTGTTCGTTTACGTTTTTGGTCGACGTAACGAGAAGTAAAATTGAATTGAAATTATGTTTAGAACACTTCAAAAACACTGAAATTTCAGTTTCTGTTAAAATGTCGGGCCCTTGTGATTTTGAACGCTAGCATTGATTTAGGAAAAAAGTAGTTCATTTCATTTGTTTATTTTTACTTTTAATAACAACACTTTTCCTATGTAGTGGACTATTATAAGAAAAGTAACATACATCAACAAAATCTGTGACGTCACAGTTTTAAAAAATATTCCCACCTTTCATTTTCCATCTCGGACTGACGGAGTACGATGCAACACTATGCATGTTACTGAGCTTTGTCAATACGCTTTGACCGATCAAGTAGGCGGTAAAATTGTACGTAACGAATTGATGGTTGTCGCAGATTGCATTTCATTTTCATCGAGCAAAGCTTCCATTTTCGTTCCGGTTGTTGTTTCTTGTATCTATTGCAGTAAATACTATGACGAACAAGCGATAACGTGTGAACGATAGTAAATAATTCAGGAAACGGAATATATAATTGACCAAAGCTTGAACAATCTTTACATGCTGCAAATAATGAAGAAATTTCTCTCTTCGTTGAAATTTCTGCCCGATATCGAAATTCACGTATTTGAAAGTCCGTTTAGACTCATTTATATCCTTTGTTCCCTCGAAGTTTTCCCATTGTATATTAGAATTGTATTCAGGTAGCTCAACGTAAACAAATGCACCCTGATAACGTGTAAACTTCCATTACATCAAGTGATCTGGTATTTCTCGTCTTGACGATCATATTGCGCTGACTTGCAACATGCTTTGATGGTCAAAACACTCTGACAAACTATTTAGCATCAAAGAATGAAGAATTTGTTTTGTCGGTTTATGTCTTGTTGCACGTTGTTTGGTGGTAATGTTGCAATGGTCGTCATACAGCAATTCTAAATGAAATCGACAAATGACAAAACATGAGTATTTTTGATTCGAATGAAATGTGTATTCCGTTTAGAGACGAATGAACTCTCTGAGTTTAAAGTCTCTTTAATTCAATACCGTTACCGTGTATTCCGTTTGGGTTAGAGGAAATATGAGTTTTCCACAGCAATTGGGAATTTTTTTTACTCAAGCGTAACTTTTGAAAAGGGCGTATCGATTTGAGTAAGAAAAATCTTTGATAATTTATATCTCAAAAATTATGAATCGTACCGAAATAGTGTCTTAGAAAGAGTTACAGGGAAACTTCGATATAACGTACCCTCGTTATAACGTGCCATCGATATAACGTACATTTTACATCGATATAACGTACACATGATCAAAGTCCAAAAAAATATTTTTTTTAATATTTTTTTTCTGGAAGAACAATAAATTATCTGTATTTTGATACTAAAGCTTGTGTTGTAACTTTAACCAATCCCGAAATACTACTGTTTTGTGATTCCGGATTCTGAATAAATCAAACTTTAATCAACAGAACGATGGGAAACATCATGAGAAAAGTTGGCTTCGTCTTCTTATTGATTTTATTCATCAACCTTACTCAAACAGCAATACAATAAAGTAAAATAAGCTACGTTTCAGAGTTCTTTATTATGCTTCGATATAACGTACATTTCGATACATCGTACAATTTTGAAAGTAAAATGTACGTTATATCGAAGTTACCCTGTATAGAGTACTGATGGTTGAATATGAAAAAAATGTACACTGAGAAAAAAAATTAATACTCTTTTTTTTATTTACAAAATAAAAATTCAATTTGCAATATCCAAAATACATATTTTTTATTTTTTTTTTTTAATTTTTTCATACAAAATAGAAGTCATGCAGAAAATTTAAAAAATGGGCCCAAGATGGTAAAACTATTTTTGACGAAATTTATGAAACATCGAATTTTTAGGAATTTTCGAAACTTCGAATTTTTGTACGTTAACAATAATTTTTGACCACAAATTATGAATTCTGATGTGATTTGAAAAAAAGGGTAATTATCAATCTCCTTCTAAATGTAACCATTCTCGAAATATTTGAAAAAATATTTCTAATTTATTGTCTTTTTTATAGTAAATAATCCCTTTTAATATGTTTGTCGTGTTATACCGTCATGTTCATGAAATTTTATGAATTTGCTTATAACTTCCAAGAACTTTTCCAAATACATCATCATGGATCATTTTTTGACTCAAGCGTAACATTTGAAAAGGGCGTATCGATTTGAGTAAGAGAAATCTTTGATAATTTATATCTCAAAAAATATGAGTCGTACCGAAATAGTGTGTTAGAAAGAGTTATAGAGCTATAGTGTGTTAGAAAGAGATTATAGAGTTGGCTTAATTTGAAAAAAATATACACTGAGAAGAAAAATTAGTATTTTTTTTTTATTTACAAAATAAAATTTTAATTTGCGATATCAAAAAATATGTATTTTTTTATTTTTTTTTTATTTTTTCATATAGAATAGAAGTCATGTAGAAAATTTAAAAAATGGCCCCAAGATGGTAAAACTATTTTTGACGAAATTTATGAAACATCGAATTTTTAGGAATTTTCGAAACTTCGAATATTTGTATGTTAGCAATCATTCTTAGCCACAAATTATGAATTCTGATGTGATTTAAAACAAAAAAGGTTATTATCAATCTCCTTCTAAATGCAACCATTCTCGAGATATTGAAAAAAATATTTCTAGTTCATAATCTTTTTTATAATAAATAATCTCTTTTAATATGTTTGTCATGTTATACCGTCATGTTCATGAAATTTTATGAATTTTCTTATAATTTCCAACAATTTTTTTTATTGATTGAAGTTTGTAAGAAGATAAAACAGATTTTTTAGTTTCGCTACATTTTGTTTTAACCCACATGTCTTCGAATGTTTCGTAACGTAACTCCTAAACATATGTATTTACTATAACCATGTGTTTGGAAAAGTTGTTGGAAATTATAAGCGAATTCATAAAATCTCATGAACATGATGGTATAACATGACAAATATATTTAAAGAGCCTATTTACTATTAAAAAGACAAGAAATTACAAATATTGTTTTTAAATATCTCGAGAAAGGCTACATTTAGAAAGAGATTGATAATAACCTTTTTTGTTTTAAATCACATCAGGATTCATAATTTGTGGCTAAAAATAATTGTTAACATACAAAAATTCGAAGTTTTGTAAATTCCTAAAAATTCGATGTTCCACAAATTTAATCAAAAATAGTTTTACCATCTTGGACTCATTTTTTAAATTTTCTACATGACTTCTATTTTATATGAAAGAATTGAAAAAATATATATTTTTTGATATCGCTAATTAATATTTTATTTTGTAAATAAAAAAAAGAGTACTAATTTTTCTTCTCAGTGTATATTTTTTTCAAATTAAGCCAATAATACTCTATAACTCTTTCTAACACACTATTTCGGTACGACTCATATTTTCTGAGATATAAATAATCAAAGATTTCTCTTACTAAAATCGATACTACCTATTCAAAAGTTACACTTGAGTCAAAAAATTAACCATAACGATGTATTCGGAAAAGTTGTTGGAAATTATAAGCGAATTCATAAAATCTCATGAACATGATGGTATAACATGACAAATATATTTAAAGAGCCTATTTACTATTAAAAAGACAAGAAATTACAAATATTGTTTTTAAATATCTCGAGAAAGGCTACATTTAGAAAGAGATTGATAATAACCTTTTTTGTTTTAAATCACATCAGGATTCATAATTTGTGGCTAAAAATAATTGTTAACATACAAAAATTCGAAGTTTTGTAAATTCCTAAAAATTCGATGTTCCACAAATTTAATCAAAAATAGTTTTACCATCTTGGACTCATTTTTTAAATTTTCTACATGACTTCTATTTTATATGAAAGAATTGAAAAAATATATATTTTTTGATATCGCTAATTAATATTTTATTTTGTAAATAAAAAAAAGAGTACTAATTTTTCTTCTCAGTGTATATTTTTTTCAAATTAAGCCAATAATACTCTATAACTCTTTCTAACACACTATTTCGGTACGACTCATATTTTCTGAGATATAAATAATCAAAGATTTCTCTTACTAAAATCGATACTACCTATTCAAAAGTTACACTTGAGTCAAAAAATGAACCATAACGATGTATTCGGAAAAGTTGTTGGAAATTATAAGCAAATTCAAAAATTTTCATGAACATGACGGTATAACACGACAAACATATCTAAAGGGATTATTTACTATAAAAAAAAACAATAAATTAGAAATATTTTTTTAAATCTCAAGAATGGTTGCATTTAGAAGGAGATTAATAATAATCTTTTTTGTTTTAAATAACATAAGGACTCATAATTTGTGATTAAAAATGACTGCTAACATACAAAAACTCGAAGTTTCGAAAATTCCTAAAAATTGGATGTTCCACAAGGTTTGTCAAAAATAGTTTTACCATTTTTGAATTTTCTACATGACTTCTATTTTGTATGAAAAAAATTTAAAAAAAACTTTAAAAATATGTATTTTGGATATTGCAAATTTAATTTTTATTTTGTAAATAAAAAAAAGAGTACTAGTATTGTTTCTCAGTGTACATTTTTTTCATATTCTACCATCAATACTCTATAACTCTTTCTAAGACACTATTTCGGTACGACTCATAGTTTTTGAGATATAAATTATCAAAGATTTCTCTTATTCAAATCGATACGCCCTTTTCAAAAGTTACGCTTGAGTCAAAAAATTCCCAATTGCTGTGGAAAACTCATATTTCCTCCAACCCAAACGGAATACACACTTTCATTGGAATCAAAAATACAAGTATTTAAAATCTGCATTTTTAGGACGATTTCATTTGGAATTGCTGCATAGTAGCCCATATAGACGCAGTGGCAGTGACAAATTGCAGCTCTGTTATAACGGGACAGTACCGTTTCTTCGACCATTTTCCCGTTTTTTTATTTAATCCGTATTTTGAGTATAAAAAATATATATTTATTTCACTATCATTAACATCAATATTTTTATTTCGAATGAACTGATTGGAATTTGCATTTTAACTTTGCACAGAGCGTTCACAAGAAAAGAGTTTGTCTGTCAATTGTGTATTAATGTACAGGGTTTTCCATTTCGGGCTTCCGAAAGTATACAGCCCTGCGCTGACAACCGTTTGACATAGCTGTCAACCAAAGCATCATATCGTTAGTTGAATGTCTGCCATTTTACAATATGGATCGTTTTAGCATCGCACAAAGTGTTAATTTTGTTAAATTATACTATAAAAATGATGAAAAACCGGCAAATGTTTTTCGAGCATTACGGACAATCGCTAATGTAGTGCGTAAATTCGAACAAACTGGATCCGTAGCGGATATTGTGAAACCTGTGCATCATCGTAATGTGCGTTCGGCCGAAAATATTGCTGCTGTTGCTGCCAGTGTGGAGGATGACCCGAATGTTTCGATTCCACGGCGTGCTCAGCAATTGGGCTTGTCAAACACATCATTGTGGCGAATTTGGCATTTGGACTTGCACCTACATCCATATAAAGTCCAACTGGTACAAAAATTAGAGCGTGGTGGTGACCATGGAATGCGTCGGGCATACGTCGATTGTGTGAACGAACAACAGTAGCAAAATGCTAAATTTTCGCATCAAATTTTCTTCAGCGATGAGGCACATTTCGAGCTCGGTGGCTATGTGAACACCCAAAATTTCCGTATATGGGGCTCAGAAAATCCACACGTGACTGTTGAGAGGCCATTGCATAAGCCAAAAGTCACTGTTTGGTGCGCATTATGGTCTGGTGGAGTCATCGGGCCGTATTTCTTTGAAAATGAGGACGGCGAGACGGTAACTGTGAATGGTGAGCGATATGGCCGCATGTTAACCGATTTGATATTTGAAGATATGGATACGGATGACATGTGGTTCCAGCAGGACGGCGCCACGTGCCACACAACACGACCGAACATGGCCATATTGCGAACGAAAATTGAGGGACGCATAATTTCGCGTTTTGGTGATGCCAATTGGCCGTCCAGATCATGCGATTTGAACCCGCTAGACTTTTTTTTGTGGGGTTATGCGAAAGACCGTGTCTATGCCAACTCTCCGCAAACTCTTGAACATTTGAAAGACAACATTCGTGAAGTTATGACCGAGATACCGCCCCATATGTGCCGAAAAGTCATCGAAAATTACCTGTTCCGGATCAGGTGTGCGAGGAAGCCCTAGGTGGACATTTGAATGATGTTGTATTTCACACTTTAACTTTAATTTGAAATAAAAGTTTCATCGAAATTAGAATTCTAAGTGTTTTTTATTTCAATTTACTTTCGGAATTTAAAGTTGGAAAACCCTGTAGAATAATTGAAGTGTTCTTGCAAATTGGTCGGTAAACATTATGCAGTATCACTTGAATATGGTAGAGCACTATTCCTTTCTCTTGGATTTACTATCGAGAGGATTCTCAGCGTTCCTTCCTTATGTTGCTGAAATTGATGTGTTTTTTTAAATCGTTTATTTCTACAGACTCATTAATATAAGTTTGAAGGAGCCAAAATCTATATCTTATTTAGCTCTAAAGCATATTCACAATTTTGCTTATTTTGCTTGATAGGATGGAGAACCGATTACTCGCAGACGACTCGAAGTTAGCAAGATAACAAGAGATTGATGTTATTTTGATTATTTTAGTAGAATTCTTCAACATACAAGAAAAGAAATGTTTTTTACTAATGAAATGGAAAAAAAAATCCAGTTGGTTCAGGTGGAATACAGGAGGTAAAATTTCTTAAAACTGTTTCAAAGTAGCATTAATGAATCTCTTTCTGTTCAAATAGATGAAAACGTTTTGTGTGATAAGTGGACAATGATTGAAGGAATTATGATCAACAAGATAAACAGATGGAACAAAGATCCATGTCAGTTGTAATTACTGAACTTTGATCTGGAATTTATGATGAAATTTCCAAAACTCATATTCTTTTTCGTAAAATTGCTTTTTTATCTGAATACACTTTCGATGTTGAGAAGTCTAGAAATTCGAAAAAAACATTTAAAAAATTCTTTATATCTATGATGTTTAGAAATTCAGTTCATACGATGAATCAGTTCAGTTCATGCGATAGCGGCATCTTTACTGATTCAGAATTTGTTCGATTTATTGTTTCCGGCAATCAGAATCGTGTACGTCATGGCAAAACTTTTTTTTTTTGAAGCCCATCACTTCATTAGCTCGTATCTGTTTAAAAAATTAATATTTTATTTCCGTTTAGTTTTTGTTTTATTGTTAAAAAATAGGAAAACAAACAATGATATAATCGATAGTAAAAATATTCTTCGTTTTTGTTTTTTCGGAGCTCGAGAAACGTTCGAAATTCGTGCTTCTACACTAGTATACCCGTTTAATTCGTTCCGTTTCCACAAAATGACTCAAGGTGCTATAAATAGACGGTGACATATAGTTTTTGCTGAATCGTAAAGTGTTAACATCCAAATGATGTTTTCATGTTATTGGGTTTTGTACAATATTTACTGCGTTGAAAATGTCGAGTTCCGTTGTAAATAAGCATGCGGGAAGTTTTTGATTTTCCGTTTCCATTGGAAACTAGGCTGGTTTCCAGAGAAGAGAGAGAGAGAGAGAGAGCTAACACATACACAATAAAAACAATTAAAAAATTGATATGATGTGATATGATATGTCCTCCTATTCCTTGGTATCAGGTTTGGCAATTACATCCAAAATATGTTATATGAAACCTCTTTTCCATCAATATAAAAAATATAAAGTTGGTGAACTTGGGGGGTCTCTCAAACAAACTAGAAATCAGGTGTGTATTTAGCAGTTTTGAAATGATTCAAATCAATTTTATGTACTTTTTATGTTCATAATGTTCACACCAAGTAAGAATGGGGCTGTATATAATTTATATTCTGCATTCGAGGGAGAGTGTGGTTGGTAATGAGTTGGTAATGGGTCATACGGTTAGAATAAATTTGGTTGCTAAAAAGAATCCAATAGAAATGTCAAAACAGACACAATAATCAGGAGGGATTTTGGATTTGTGCTTTGATATTAATAGCTAGAGAAATAATTTATCGTGTTTTTAATTATATAAAATTATAAATAAGAAAAAATAAATAAAAGTGTTGCTTTTCTTATAATAATCCACTACATAGAGAAAGCATTGTTATTGAAGGTGACAATGCTCGCATTCATAAAAATAAACGAACTACATTTTTTCATGAATTAATGTTCCGGTTTCAAATCATAAGGGTCCATAAGGGACATTTTGGCAGATAGTAAAATATCAGTATTATTGACTTCTAAACTTAATTATAATTCAGTTTTATTTCTCGTCAAATGATAGGTGTTTATTATTCTGAACTACAGAATTATATTATTTTTTTATTCGTTTTTAAGCATATTGTTGTATAACTCACAATTTAATTAGAAGTAGATAAAAATTGTATTTAGAATTCAAAAATGAGTTGTGAATGCCTTGTGAAATATTTTTGAGCTCTAATCGATAAGTATGTAGAGTGGGGAAATTTAGTTATCCATATGTTTCTCTTTCGCAAACGATCGCTTCTCGATCGTGGCTCAATATTCCGATCACAAATTTTGGACAAAAGCTCGAGCTCTTCGATCAGTTGAATATAGATCGCAAAGCACACACGTAATGTAAAAATTTACTTCAATAAACGTTGTCGAAAAAGATCAGTTTTCTTTAAATCTCGTAGTTCTGTTTCTCGGGAGTGGTTTCTGGACAAATATAGAAATCCTTTGTCGTTGGTCCTGATCCGCTCATAGTCATCACCGTATCTGCTGCTGCCAGGTTCGCCAACACATACATTTTTGGTTTTTTGAATATAAAAGAAGAATTTAATTTTCGATTCATCCTTTTAAAGTCAGAAAACATCTTTCTCACATAAAAAAAAAAATTATCCAGAATCACTCAGGAGGTGCGATGGTTATATGCGATGGAAAAAAACCTTCTACGCATATGTTCGAATTTTAACAATGACAGAGTTATACAACTTTTTTTTTGTTTCGGACTCTGTTGCCTCAAACTGGCTCTGCATCTGTTGCCTACGTTTGAAAGATGAAAAAGATAGTACAGGATATAGTAGTGGAAAATCTGAAATAGTGAATTTGATTAACATTTTGAAAGTGAAAAACTAAAAAGTAAGTATCTTTAATGTGTTATTATTAATTTTATAAATTCATATTAAACATGTCTGTTTCTATCAATTAAATTAAAGCTCTCTAACCACCGCTCTACAATTCGTTCTTTGACACCGATCTTCTATCTTTCTTGATTTCGTTGCAATATCGATATAGACAATTCCTGGTGAAAATTCAAGAAAAATCTCGATATTTACCCTGTCACATCCCTATCGGTCGACGCTCCTCATCGAAGCAATCTGGATCGTGCAGCCATTGGGAGAGATTGAAACGTCAAGGTGAAAAAATATCATTGTCACGATTTGGCCATTACTATCCATTACCTGAAGAAATTTATATTATTATTGAATTAGAATGCAACGATTATAAGAAATTATGAAGAGAAGAAAAATAGAGACAGAAGGAGAGAATAAGGAAACTAAACGTAAGTGAATTAGAAATGAAGTTGTTTCAGGGAGAATAATATGAATTGTTGTCTGCAGGAAATTTTTAATTTTGTGAATACAATACAATATTAATTATACAGAACCCGCCTTATTCTTTCGTCTAACGAGTAACATACCCCATTGTACATATAATAGCCACTTAAATTTCACCTTAATGTTGAAAGGTTATATTTTTTAATGATATAAGTCATATTTGAAATGTAAAAAAAAATGTTTTTTCAAACGGTATATAATCGATTCCAAAATTATTTACAATCGAGTCTGTATCTAATCGAGTCCGACGTGTATATGAAAAGTACTTAGTAATTACTACGGGGTTTTCCCTGCCACTCCGCTTTGTGTTCTTCGTGCACTTCCATATTTCTTATTTGAGTGTTTACTATGCATTTCCAGTATCCAATCAGGTATTGTGTGGCAAGCACAACGATAGGCATATTGCCTAAGGGCGAAATGAATTTCCAATCCGAAAAGCAGTGGCGCGATTCCAATCCCCAACCTCCGTCTCGTATAACCGACGCGTTTACCATCTGCGCTATTAAGTTTCCAAGGTTTCCAGAAAATGATTTGCCTTTAAAATATACTGACCAGACGTCCCGCGTTACGCGGGACAGTCCCGCATTTCAACAGAATGTCCCGCGTAAGATTCCGTCCCGCATTTGGCAAAAGAAACGAAAATGTCCCGCGATATCAATATATTTCAATATCACAATTTGATCATGTTGATTTTCTTAAATGGATGAACCTAAAAAAAACTTTTATTTGGCAGACTGTTCAAGAGCGCTTCTAATGCATCCAAAGATTAATACGTTGAGCTGGTTTCATCGCACCGATATTGGGCTTTTTGTTTAGAGAGTGTCAACTGGAAGCGACAGCAACAAAATTGGAAAATGATTTTTATAAAAGTCCCCTATTGATCCGCAGGGACCAACGTGAGTCAGACTGTTACGGACCCGCTTAGATGGTAGAATTAGAAGCACAATCAGGCGCAAGTATAAATTAAAATTATAGCGCAATAGGCGCATTTTAATTAAATTCAAATCAAATAAAATCAGCCAGCAAAATACATGTTTCTCCCTTCGGCGAGATTAGCTCGCTAGGCAAAAGAAAAACAAACAAGAGCCGAATGAGGATTGGGCAACTAAATAGGACGCTGAACGCATGTGTTCAAGCGATAAGAGCGCGCATGATTCATGGCGCTAGAAACATGTAGAAACAGAATGCTATGCGAAGAGAAGCATAGCAACTATCAATAAACAAACCCAAGCGGGCTGTGTTTGAGTTAGCTTGGGCGAACGGTAATACGTTCGATTGGTCTAGGTCCTCTTTCTACGGTAAACACAGATACCGGCGGGAAAGATGGAAACAAGAATGAAAATGTTTGTAGATAAGACCCTAGACGAGAGCACTCAATATGGGCCACCCAAGAGGTGATAAAAATGTATGTTTAGGTCTCGTCTTCTTATGACGCATGAGTAGGCATAGAAAAGGCTGGGAAAAATCCCACGCAGAGAACAGGGAGCAGATAACCACGTGGTTGGTTATCTGAATGAGTAGGAAAGGGAGATTGATTCTCTCTTTTTAGCTAGGCTTAGAAATGTATTATAAGCTCTAAGTTTTGTAGAATTAAGTTAGTTCAAGTGTGTAATCGAAGAAATAAAGTTCGATGTAAAAGTTCAACGAAAAAGGTTTTCGGTTTCGCTAAGTGTCTCAGTAGTAATAGTAGTACAGCGTTGGTTTTGTTCGGGTTACATTTTCACGTGTTCTTGTCGCCGCGGTGCCATTTGGCTTTCAGTGAAAGCTTATTCAGCGAAACCAGTGAGCAGCAGCAGCAGCAATATTTTCCGCCTTCGCGCGTGTGCATTTCTCGCGCTGTTCAGGGAATTGACGTCAGAAAGTGATTGAATAGTGCCTTATGTGAAGACAAATCAAGCTGAAAAATAAGCAAGGATAGTGACTGACAAAAAGGAAGAGGGTAAAAACAAGTGGTCATCGTCTCTAGAGGTTAACGTGGCAATATACCACCGGAGCAACTCACGCCAGCGATATATATGGTAAGCCGAATTCCCCTTTTTTACCACATTAACAGGTGCGTGAAAGAAGTCTTGCTTGAAGCAAGCTTCTAGGGAAATAATTCCCTAGAATAACACAGACGAAAAGTTCACCTTTGGTCCCCTAGCTCGGTCAGGGCTTAACGTTTCAAATAAGCCGGAAGAATTAGTGTATACTCGACAGGAAGAGGCAGAGTTGTATGATGAATTATCGTAAATGAAGCTCTGGGCGGTCTTACGGAAGTTGGCCGGAACCTGAACCATGGCCGATGAAAAGATGTTTTTTTTTATCTGTATTATAGTAATTTTCAACTCATTAGGCTGGTTCGTCACTTTTACTTCCATTTTTTGGAAGAATGTCGGGAGTGAGAATTGAACTCGTGACCTTTAGCGTGAGAGGCATGGATGTTACCACTACGCTAGATCGCCTCCATGAAAAGATGTATATCGGCGTGTTATTTTACCTTTTCGTGGCTTTGGTGGTCGTCTGTCTCTCTATTTTGGCCATTCGCCCAAAAGTTTTCTATCGGGCGCAGCTGGGGAATGTTGGGAAGGTTGGTGGTCTTCGCGACAATGTTTATCTCCAGCCGATCCATACTCCAGCGATCTTTTGGCATAATGAGCTGATCCCAGGTTCGGCATAAAGACCACATCACCTTCCCGACTCCGGCAAGCACTTCGTACTACAGGTAAACTTCGATATAACGTACATTTCACTTTCAAAATTGTACGTTGTATCGAATTGTACGTTATATCGAAGCATAATAAAGTACTCACAAACGTAGTCTATAATACATTATTGTTTTGCTGTTTTAGTAAAGTTAATGAATAACTTCAATCAGAAGACGAAGCCAGCTTTTCTCATGATGTTTCCCTTCGTACTGTTGATTAAAACTTGATTCGTTTAGAATCCGGAATTACAAAACCAGCTGTATTTCGGGATTGATTGAAGGTACAAAACTTGTTTTAGCATTACAATACAGATATTTCATTGTTCTATCAGAAAAAAAATTGAAAAAAAAATTCCTTTACACTTTGGAAATGTGTACGTTATATCGAGGAAAAATGTACGTTATATCGAGTGACGTTATATCGAGGGTACGTTATAACGAACGTTATATCGAAGTTTCCCTGTATATATCTCCCCGTTCACCATATGACTCGAAAGAAGAGCAGCTTGGACATTCCCTTCACGTCTGTCAGAGAAGGACCTTCTTCGAGGACTTAATGTGAATGATATATTCGATATCATCGCTTACCTGGGGGACGTAAAGTATCCGGTCCCCTGCCATTCGTTGAATTCTAGCATCAAGTACGTCTCGTTTTTCATTATGAGTACGAAAAGAAGTTTTTCACTGGTTTCGCCGGAAAGAAGTTTTTCACCAGCATCTCAAGCTACTCCTTCTGGGTGATTGCCTGCTGCTCAGATACGGCCGGTCTCGTCTTGACGCTTCCGCATAAAAATGTCCATTTTGGCCAGATTCTTCTCCACCGTTCGAACGGTTGCTTCAATCTCCCGGCTTAAGGAGCGACAAAGAGATGATATTGTAAATACCAGATCGGCTATATCTGGCTTACACAAAGTGCCTCAGGATGTCCAACTCTTTCGCTGTGGGTTGGAGCTTGCAGTATGGAAAAATCATCAAGTTGCTTGACAGTGCTGCTGCAGCGAATCAACAGCCTTGAATCATTTTCGTTGTAGACTTAATAAACGTAAGATTTAAAGAAAATTTGTTCCTATAAATTATCTTTCATCGCCATCCGAAATTAGTCCATTTTTTTTAAATGCATACGTTAACACTAAAATCGATGAAAAATGAATTGGAATTTTCGAGCATTCCATTCGGTAATTTGAAGAAAATTGTAGAATTTGAATCGTGCTTACCAGGCGTAAATGCTTTGATTGAGCGGGTGATTTTCGGGCGTAAACAAAATCTAAACCACCGAAAAATCCCAACTGAGTGCCGATACTCAGAAAGAAATAATACTGATCAGTTTAAACTCGCTAAACTATGGTTTATGTTCACATAAGGTATATACATAACGTTTTATTTTTTGTGTCCCGCGTTAGACCTCTGACCATCTGGTCACTTTACTCTATAATCGTTTAAGTAATGTCACAGCTGGAACATCCTTTCCCCTCCCTATTTTGTATACCTTTCCATTGACTTTCGCCCTTTTTATGACTTCTTACGATATCGGATGTAAACAATGAATGAAATTGTATATCTATCGCAGCGTTGGTGATAATTAGAAACATTATTATTGAACATGGATTTATGGGGTTTCTCAAACGAACGAATATTTGCAACCCTAATTTAAGGGGGTTTGTAGAACTAACTTTTTTCTGAAATTTTGATAATCGATTATCGAAATCAAAATTAACTCAAAATCTGCCAAAAATTAAATTTAGATAAAAATGGACCCATAGTTACTCAAACAAACGATTAATTTATTTTCTAACAGATTCCTTGTACTACGTGAAGTAGAGCTGAGACCCATTGCAGACCTCGATTAATACTTCCCATTTAAGAACATCATTATGTTAAAATAGCGCTGGGTTTCATTTGTTCCAGTTGGGGAATCTAGCAGACAATGCAAACGTGTCCACAGTTATATTTTTTAATCCGGAATCACATTTAGAAATCAATAAAAAAAAAATTAACGCGAAAAGTAACAGTCAAACTGTTAACAAGGATGGAAATCCCTTTTGAACACTGAATAAATAAGAAAATAATATTATGTAAAAGCTTGGATATATCAATTGTAGGCATGTTTCCTTTTAAATAGCGCCAAGTGAAACGTGACAAATACACAGGTTTCAAATCTTCTCATGCTATTGTCAATCTGTAATCATGTAATCGCCATCAGTACAACTCCAGCATACAAAAACTTTTACACTTTTGTCTTTTATCATACAGCTTCCCATCCTCCCAGCACCCAATCCTCTCACAAAAACTGCCAATTCCAATTAGTTTCAAAAGTGTTCCTCTTAAATCTATTTTTAGCAGCCCACCAGTCGAAGGATGTTCCTGCTGAGGTTTCTGTCTCGACCCGCACCCGCATCTAGGGCAACCCTCGGTCTCTTTGGCACCGCTATGGTGGCAATGAATCTGCTCACCACATCCAGGTTAGTGTTCAGTCCGGAAGAAGTGAGCAATAGAATCCATTTTTAGGCACACATTTTACCCCTTTTCCGATACAAGCTTCTTACGGTGGTTGGAGGAACACGATGCATTTAGAAGCATTTCTCGAAAGAAGTATGGATAATGGCATTCCACTTGCCGGAGGCAAGTTTAATGCGATTAGATGATTACCGGCAATTTATGATCCAGTCCTAAATGCACTGATTTCCGTCCTCCCAGAGAGCACTGTAACGTAGAACCACTAACAGAGAAGCCACAAAATTCATCACAAGAAGCTATTTCATATTCCTGCGGCCGTAATCTGGCCGTAGTACAATGGAAAGTTTGAGGATCACGAATTTTCCGTTGCTGCCATCTTTTGCCAACGTGGTGCGGTTTCCCTACCCACTACTTCTGAGTAGCAATTTCGGGGCTGGTCCAACGCTTAATTTCATCCCTCCTCGCTTCGCTAAATGATGATGCCAATAGGAAAGCGATTCTCCGCCCCAAATTGCCAATTTGGTTCTTTATTACGACCGGCTCCCGAGCAGCGGGGGTAGGAAAAATGTGGAACGGGTAAAACTGTAGCTTTTGTATATAGAGAAGAAAGAAAGGATGGGCGAACGTATTTCTGTTCGTCATCGATTAGTATTTTTACGAGTAAAGTGCGTCAGTGCTATTGTTGATATTATCTTCCAGTGATCAATTCTTACTGGAATTCAATTTAAAGTTAGGAAAAAGCCCATTAACACATATAACAATGGTGGATACACAAGAAAAGCACGTCTTTCGTGTTTAGCACACTCTGACAACACGCAACGCGATAAATCACGCCCCGGACGCAATGCTTACATTCTATCTATTATTTTTCCAGCATGGTTCTGGCATGTCCATCATCGCAACAGCCCGCTCCATCCCCAGCAGGAAAGGGGGCCCCCGGGTCGGTGTACGACTTCAGCGCCGTCGACATCGATGGCAATATGGTAGCCCTTGAGCGCTATCGGGGTCATGTGCTCATCATCGTGAATGTTGCCTCCAAATGTGGTTACACCGATGGACATTATGCCGAACTGAACCAGTTGTACGAGGAGTACAAAGATACACAAGGTCCCTCAATATATCATAAGGCCTCCAATTTGGTTTAAAATTAAACGTTCCTCTTCTTATAGGTCTACGCATACTCGCTTTCCCATCCGATCAGTTCCATCAAGAGCCGGACAGCAATGAGCAGATAAAACGGTTCGCTCGCGAGCAAAAGGGTGCAAAATTCGATCTGTTTTCAAAGATCTACGTGAATGGGGATGAGACCCACCCGCTGTGGAAGTATCTGAAGCAAAGACAAGGCGGCACCCTGTTCGATGCGATCAAGTGGAACTTCACCAAGTTTATCGTCGACAAAAATGGGCAACCTGTGGAACGCCACGGACCCCAAACTAGCCCGCTGCAGTTGCGCGAGAATTTGGAGAAATACTTTGCCAAGTGAGTCTGGAGACTATGAGTACGAAGGATGATTTATAGGATGGTTTCTTTCTGCAAGCATTTTCATAATGGACGTATCAAATATTAATCCTTATAATCCGAATAAATAGTTATTCTGAAAAAGCGCTTTATTTTTTCCGAAAATCATAAGTAAACTTTCCCCAATTTTTTTTCGAAATATATAGAGTAACTCATCTGTACTAATGTACACTAAATCTTTGGTAAGTCATTTTTCAAACGACCGTCACCCAGCCGTCACTTTCGAAACAACAGCGTTATGCTTCATGGGTCAGCGCGTAATGTAAATAAAAAATTAAATGCCATAAATATGGTTGCCAAATGCGGGGAAATAATATCATTCTTAGTGAAGGATTGTAGCACAGCAGTGGAACTTCATACAAATCAATCGTCGAAAAGTGTCTCCTTTTTCACCGCTTGTTTACATCGACGAATATATTTTTTTCCACTATGTTTCGTAGGAGAGTGTATGCATACTAACAGATTTCTACTACGAGGTGTTTAATGAAGGATGAAAGGTGGGAATGTTTATGTTTATATATGATTTATCCCACGATTTAATTGAATGCATAAAAGTTGTCAACAAAACTGGAGTTAAGCATATTTTTAAATTTGAACAAATATTGATAAGAGATTACCAGCAATTCATGATGTTTATTGCGTGATTTGGTTACTGTATAAGTTGTTTGAAACGAAGGTTTAGTATAATGTTATTTTATTTTGAGGATTATATTCACAAACATACGAGTATGATTAATATAAATTGCATGTATATGATGCGCCTAGTCAGCCCATACATGCAAACGTGGAGGCGATATACATACATCCTATAAAAAATAAATCGTATAATTATCGTTTCTATTACATCATATACCCCATACACATGTCTATGGCCTCCAATTTCATATGCATATGCCAGTTATACACATCATACAAGTAATGTGTCTTGGATGTATGTATATCGCCTCCAATTTTATATTTTTGACGTAGGACTACGTCTTACATTAAGGGTGCCAAATCAGAAAACAAGTCTTGTTTTTATGAAATAAAGTTAACGTTAATAACTATTTTTGCTACGAACGGATTTAAACGATTTGCATACCAATCGAATTGAAAATTTTCTAAGATTTGTTTGATATGCTATACATTACAATCCCATAGTCTGTATATGGTTTAAATTGATGAAAATTGGAAGCATTCCCATTTTCCCATATACTTGTTCTGTCCATTTGTGTGCTTTCCCGAACAGAGCTGTCAATAACGGGTAACTTATGCAGCCGCTAGAATAGAAACAATGAAGGGGGATAGCGAAAAGAGAATATTTGCGAAGTAAAATCCACCCTTGCATAGTAAGTAAGCTGTCGCTAGCGTATAAGTATTGCATCTCCTCTGAAGAAAATTCTCAGAATTTTTCTGTGCCCGAAACAACAAGGTCGCTTATTCTGCTTGTTTTGTGTTTTATGTTTCCCCTCGAGCTGTGAACGCTAGCGAATATTTCACTTGAAGTGCATCTGGCATTGCAATTAACACAACCATCCGTGTCATGGCAAAGCAGGCAAAAAAAGGGAATAGTGCAAAAGATTATAGGTCGCTTCTAAACATCAGTATTTGGTTTTGTGTGTGTTGCTTGTTTTCGTTGCGCGAAACTTAGAACTTGTTCATTTCCTGTACATGTGAATTGCACTCCTTCGATACTTTTAGTTGCCATTCGTATTTGGTCTCGTGCGCATCTGTTTCTGTCCTAGCTTTGTTGACGGTTTTGACCGAGAGTCGAGAAACGATTTTTCATAAACGGTCATTCTCGCGATGTTTCATTTTTAGCATTGCAACTGTGTGCATCTGTTAGACGCGTGTTTGATGTTTATTGAATGGCGATGCACCTCTTCTTCTTATTCTTCTTTTGAACTATAGAGACTTGAAACTCAGAGAGTTCATTTGTCTTTGATGGCGATGCACGGAAGATGCCTCTCGTTAATATTCAGTGCAATGCGTGCATTGAAACAAATTGCGACATATGAGCAATTAGTGCATTGTTCTCGCAAAGGAAAAAAAGGATCGTTGCTTCTCGAAATGATTCTACAAAACTACGCAAGCCATTAAACCTTTTTATGAAATTTCGACGTAGTTGCAAATATTCGAAATGTAAACCATCAAATTTCAAAAGAAAAAAGATTGCGTAGTCCTACGTTCTAAGTGGTCGTGTCTTGGATACAACCCCTCAATTTTTTTTACGATTTAATGTTTGTTGGGCAGGCTCGATGGCAGTTTTAAATTGTTAAAATATGAATGAAATTCTTTACTTCATGTAATTTGATTACTCGAAACATGTAGTACTGAAGTTTATTTAACCATTTCTATATAAATTTTGCGATATTTCCACTAAAGCACAATAAACAATGACGTATGACGTATCCGATTACAACACTTTCGTATCATATGTAAGAGCTTCAATTACCCTAGAATCATATTTCAGATAGTTAATAGTTTTTTTGAGTTAAGTGCAATAGAATGACGAAGTTGAACTAATTTATTTTTGTCACTATGTATATCAGAACGCAAAAGACCGGTAAACAGATAATCTTTCGTTATTAAAAGTTAAAAATAACAAATAGCAACTTTAACTTTCACTTCTCTTGAAACCGGAAATATTCGGACTTAAAAATAATTTTTAACGTAATATTCCAAACATACATGTACTTACAAAAATCTATAATAATTATTATAATTATCAAGAACGTTGGGGGGTCTCCGTAGCCACATTGGTTGCGCGTTCGCTTAGTAAGCGATCGATCGTGAGTTCAAAACTCAGGGCCCTCATTGACCATCTTTGTGTTGTTACAGAATAGCTACGTCCACGCAACAATTATCAGCGATGGAGATCGATCCACGGTAGAATAAAGATCGATACGTCTGCTCTGCTCTGCAAGAAACATCGGGCTGCTGTTCTATAAATAACTCAACAATGATCAACAATTGTCTCCGCTGTCCGGTCTAACTGGATAATGGAAGAACAGATAGAAAACTCTTACGCCTAAATGGCTACTGTGTAAATGTGTACCATATGCAATGGTATAGTAGGGAATAGTCTAACGCCGAAAAATGGCAACTGTGCAATGTGCTAATTATAGATATGATAAACATGTGACATGTACACGATTAAAATTCGGCTCTGTTACAGTTAAAATGCTAATGAGCCTAAAAATAAACAAAAGGGATAAAAAAAATCAAGAACGTTTTCCGCTATTCGTTTTTTATTTGTACTCTGTGGTAAATCGTATATACGCATGACAATAGTCGTACTAGATACATGTATAAGTCGTATATTCATCCATCCAATCATCGTGAATACTGTTGCAAGTGGAAAATAAATATGTGTTCGTTGCTTATGATGCGAACATAAATAACAATATAATACAGTAATTTAAATTTAATACTACATGCCGAGGCCCCACTCAGTGTCGCTTTGGAAGAGATTTTGGCCTGTAATTGAATATGGCGATGTGAGTGGACGTCTGGTGGCAACTTTAATGTGGTGCCATAATTTGGGCCTCGAACTCGATGTTTACAAAAATGTCCAATAAGAGATAAAAATGTCCAATTAAACGTGTCACATTACAGGTCTGTCCAATTATCTAAACGTCGCATTAAATGTAACTTACTGTATATAAACAATATTTATTCCCAGCTGTTTTGAGGCATCTCGCACAAATTGACAATATCATTCAGTTGTCAGTGCAAGTCGGTGCAATTTTTAGAGTGTAAAAAAAGTTCACTGTTTACATAAAAGCAATCTCGAATTGGTCCCACTTTTTTGCTTGAAGTTACTATCCCCTGATTGTAGGCAACAAAATTTCTTCTGAGTGACAACATAACGTTGTTGTTCGAATCAAACAAATTCAAACATGTTGCGACAAGTTGAATCACTTTCTTCGCGACGTATAAATTTCTTCTTCTTGCGGAACACACTTCAAGTCTATCGGTTCTGTAATCCGGTTCGCATAGGACCAAATTATGTTCGGATTCGGATCTAAAAATCGGTATTCGGTTGTCGGTTTTCGGTAGTTTTACTTATTTAATAAATAGATAACTTTAAACTAGCTCAATATTTTACATTTTGTGTAGATTAGTGTCAAATCGAAAATAGTATGTTTTTCACTAACAGTGCTATGCTTCCGTTAAATAAATCGATACTTCAAAAAAGCTATATCGATGAAAAAACACCTCCAGATATTAATCTCACTTCTCTTGAATGGCGTTACCGTTCCCTGTGGAACTTTTGCCGTCTCAAGCATTAACTAGCGTCACTTATTAATACTTAGTTGAGATTTCTTAAGCCAGATAATACGCCTTAAATGTATTCTTAGGGGCAAGCTCTAGAATACGCGTGACCACATTACAAGTCGAAGGAAATTTCTCTGACGAAAAATCCCCCGACCAGAGCGGAAATCGAACCCGAACACTCGGCATGAGAATGTGAGACGCTAACCACTCGGCCACGGGTGGTATTATTGGTATTCATCTCTCATATATCTTCAAAAAATCATAATATTGATCAATTGATATTAAAGCAAGAATGTTGTCTTTTATCTATGCATACGAGGTCTGTGAGGTTTCCACGGGTTAGGTATACTCGATTTTCAATTTTTTTTTTGTGTCGTTATGTTGGTACTCATGTCTCTCACTTATGTTGACTAGTTCGGCCATTTCGAATGTCCAGTTAATTTTTGAAAGTCGCTTCGTTTGCACTTCGCAATTTGGGTCGTCGCGGACAAAGTCCACCAGCTCATTAACAATGTTCATGCGATGCTGAATTTGGTCGAAATTGAGCAATTTTGGGACGAACTTTGCGGTGACCCGTCTCATGCCTAAATCATTGATAAAAAAATATAGAAGGTTGTGTCCAAAATACGAACGCATTGTTGACGTAGAACTACGTTGTTATTTTATATAAGTAGCTTGTTTATAACTTCGGTTATTATTCCGTCGCTTGTTCATAACTTCGGACGCTATTCCGGTGGCCTTTTTTACAATTTACATTGACTCGGCTACAGTCGATTGTATACACGTTGCACCAGCACCATTATTCCACACTTCATAATCACATCAATATATCTTTGGCACCGCATGGAAACAACAACAACGACAATACTTGCAAGTGTCAAATATCATGCTACATGTTATTTAGTATTGCCTCAGTGGAATCGCATCTTTAAGCATCGTTCGTACAACGTAAACCAAGCGCCAAACAAGCGTTCGCCATATCATGTATACAGAGCCATAAATTGGTGACTTGAAGCTACTAAGAATACAAACACTTCATACTTCATTTTGCAGTATTCTCAAAAGAAACGTTTCTGTTAATATTTTGTCGTCGGGAAAACTTGTATTGCTTTTTCATGCTCAAGATAAGCGCAGCTGTCATCCTTAGTGGAGAAAGTTTTGCTACTGACAAGCGAAACCCAATCACATACAAAATTGCAGAACAACACTTACTCTCTTGGTGACTAAAACGAAAAAAACTCTTTCTGATAATCTCAACGACCTTGAAAAGAGTAGCATTGCTTCATTATGATCAAGATTAGCGCAAATACAATCCTAGTTGAAGGCAATTTTGCGACTGACACGCGAACCCAAATAACTTATAACATTCCAATGCGACATTCAAGATGCTTGGTATTCTCCAAATTATTGTTCGGTGCACAACCTTAACGCGTGCTTCGCCATAGCGTCAGTTAAATACATTGATGCAATGTATTTAACGGAAAACGGAAAACAAACAATGTTAACTGTTTTGAATCACAGAGACTTTAAACTTTTTAGTTCATTCGTCTCTAGCCTTGAAAAATACCCTTGGAAAACTTTACTTTACTCGTCTCTAGAAAAGTTTGAATTGAGTTTATCCCACTTTTTGACTAGAAGCAAATTTGCTCCTGTTTATATCGAAACATTGAAAGAATTTCATTTGGCATCAAATGGAGTCATTAAACGGTTGGAGATTGCTATGGGGCTCTCCACATACCACGTGGACAGAAAAAGCATGATTTTAGACACCCCCCTCCCCCTCCGTGGACAAGCGTGGACATTCCTTATACCCCTGTTGTCCACGTGGACATTCCTCCGGTTTTGAGGAAAAAATCAAGAAATTCTATTTTTCGCTTAAATTTCATTTCAAGTTTGTTTCTATTTTCTATTCCATATTTTTATTGATTAAAATTATAACCTTACCAATGGTAACGATTTGTCTTAAAATCTTTAATTTTTTCAACATTGTCCGGGAGCTCATTAGTTTCTTCCGAATTCCATTTACGTTATCTCCATATCCATTTTAAAATATCGATTGTGAACTTATTCTCGAGTTTTTATTAAAGCTGGCTGGCTGTTTGAGTTTTTAACAAATCAGACAATGAAATCAGGCACTTTGTTTGAAAACAGAATTTTCTCGTCTAAACTTCAAAGACTTTCGCTTTTACAGGCTCGGTAGTGCCTGATATTTTTTTCCGTTCAATTTTTGTTTTATTGCTGAAAGATAGATAAACAAATAGTGATATAATAGATGGTAAAAATATTCTTTGTTTTACTTTTTCGGAGCTCGAAGAAACGTCCGAAATTCGTGTCTCTATTCCCCTTAATCTGATCGAGTCAAATCCTATCGGATTGGTTCCGTAATATGGATTAATATGTAGTCCATGCATTTGCAGCGTTGCAGCGTTTTTCGTGATGTTTCGTTTCTCATGAACGGTGATTTTCGACATCTGTAGCGAATCGTCTAATTCATGTGCATCAAGGATTAATCTTTACTTTTAATTAATCAGCAGTAGCAGCATGAACTTTCCAGACAACCCAAAAGAAGCGTATTACAAAAAATACCAGACATCAATGAAGAACAACATCATTGCAAGAAATAGATCTCCAGAGATACGGCCCGTACACTCATGGAAGAAGTTGATTCGATTTCAATGTTCAGAGATCCTTGAGAGATCTCGAAAAAAAAACCAAACAGTTTTGTCATCAAGAGCAAAAGCTGAATTGAACCCACACTTAAGTCGTGATTTTTAATACTACAAAAAATACACCATTCTTTGTGTTATTGGGTGTCTTTATCCTGATGGATTTAATGGCCCGCAATTACCGATTGTAATTAATTGATGGATCCTAGTTCATGTGCGTTACTTTCAGAATACACATTTCAGGTAAGAGGTTCAGTCATATGAAAAAATATGGATGTTTGACCGAGCAGCACTCTCAGGCAATTCAGTTTTTTTTATTGATGAATACTGAGCACTCAGGGCGGGCGTGAAGTTCAAAAAAATCGTGTAAATATAAAACAGATCTCATTCAATTTTGACTATTAACTCTTTGGGGTCGTTTGTATAACAATTTATCAGTTCCAATTTTTTATAAATCAATTTTAATATCTAGTGAACTTGTTCACGGATCAAAACGGAGCTTCTACGAATAAATAATAACGATACTCAGTATAAACAAAAGTTGATACCCATGCTGGAGGAAAGGCTTAATGCAACATTTCATGCATTGCGGTACTTTGTAGATGTGGAGAGCATTGTTCTGTGTGTTCAAACAGAAAGATTAAAGGTGAAAGACACCAAACTAATTATTTTTGTGATATATGCGAAAACCAGGGCTGCATTTAAGGGTCTGTTTCGAAAAATATCACACGAAGAAAAAATATTCTTTATATTCAAGAAACACATTGAAAAACTTGTTTAGTAAATACTTATCTGAAGTTTACAAAAACATTAATTAGGTTAATCTTTCATAATCTCTCAAGTTATGAATATAGTGCATAAAATCTCACAAAGTTATACATCACTGCTTTTCAAGTAAAAATAATTACGACCAGTACGATACCCATGTTCAAATTTAATACGACTGCAAAGGGTTAACTTGAATGTTTTACTTTAAAAAAGACTTAACGTGTCCACGTGGACATTACCAAAACCCCCTCCCCCCTCCCCATGGACAAGCGTGGACATTATCGTAACCCCTACGGATCAGTTTTCACCAAACATCAATCTGTGCCATTTAAACATTTATATTCCGCTCCCAACACAAGCAAATTTAATAATTATTATTTCTACAAATATAAATACTCATATATAAAAATGGCGATTCGTGAGGCTATAATAAACATTTTACGAAAATATTTTGCTTCATTTGTTTTTTTTTCTATGTCTGTAATAAATCGTATGAGTATGGCAAAAGTCATATTAGGTGCGTAGAAAATTCATGAATATATTCATATTAGATCGCAATTCAATTTCAACATACCCAGCAAACATTAAATCATATAATTTTGCACGTGCCAAGTCTTACAAGAAATCCAAATAAATCAGAATCGCATATAATATCAATCAAAGTATGTATCGTGTATATTTGAAATTGCATAAAATGTAAAAACTCGATTTTATATACCATTATCAAATTAAGTCACAATTCGGTATAAGAAACATCAATTTTATGATGTATATTGTCGTAAAATATATTTAATCCGCATCATATGCGTATATTACGCTGATGCAGTTTATGTGTCGTATAAGCGTATAATTTAAATCGATTCAGTATTGTAGTAAATCGTGTTGCATGCTGAAGAAAATCATGAAACAATAATCATATTAGATCCTAATAAAGAACATATTACATCATATTGAAATGTCATTGAAATGCTGATTCACTCGAAAGTTTTAACCGCTGTTGAATTAAATTTCAGATAGCCGCGCGAGATAGCTGGTGGATCATAATCCAGACGACCGGAGTTCGAACCCACATCAGAGCAGTTTTCACCAAACATCAATCTGTGTCATTTTAAACATTCATATTCCACTCCCAACATAAGTCAATTAATCAATTATTATTTCTACGAACATAAATACTCATATATAAAAATGGCGATTCGTGAGGTTATAATAAACATTTCACGAAAATATTTTGCGCCATTTGTTTTTTTTTCTATGTCTGTAATAAATCGTATATGAGTATGGCAAAAGTCGTATTTGGTGCTTTGACAATTCATGAATATATTCATATTAGATCGCAATTCAATTCCAACAAACTCGGTAAGCATTTGCCATGTATGTATATGGCCTCCACTTTTGCATGCATATACCAGTTAGGCGCATTATATGCCAACCAAAATTTAGGGCATATGATGTTATATATACACTTGTTATGCGATTTAATGTTTGCTGGGTGTATTGGAGCGATATTATTTCGAATAAATAAAATGATTTCTGTTCATAATGGGACTTTCAATGTTTGGTTACTAAACACAAGTATATCTAATACCAAATACCAAATTGAATAATTTTATTGTAATCATATGAGTTGAAAATTTCTGTGAAAAACTAATTTCCAATCTCAATTACAAATGATACCACTGCGAACCAATCTGGCCACCATGAAAAAAAATTGACGGAAAACCATCAGTTGCGCAGACGTCAGAGCTGCGCGCTGTCAAACACAACAAAACTACGTTCCTTTTGTTTGTTGTTGCGGTCAACAGGGAAAATACAGAGCTATTTTCGATTTATTGCCAGAAAAAAAAGAAAAACAAAAGTCCGCATTCGCAGGAGTGTGTGGTGTGTTGCTATCGCGGCTAAATGCTCTACGGCAGGACAGTCTACCCGGCGGCAGCGAATCTGCGATGAATCCAGTCAGTTTATACATCACAACGTCACGGCTAGTGTTCCAGAGCGGCTGTGGCGGCGGTCCTAGCGAAGCGGCAAACCCCACCGGAACCGATTCGCTCGGTGATGCATGTAGCACTAACAGCAATAGCAGTGCCTTTGCCGATCTCAACCGGCTGCTGCCGTACCTGCGGAAGAGTCTCAGCTGTGCGGTTTGCTGCCGGCTACTGCTCGAGCCCCACACTCCGGCCGAGCTGAACTGTCAGCATCATGTTTGCCGCGGGTGCGTCGGCGAGCGGAAGAAACTGAAACCGTCCTGCGGCTCGTGCAAGGATTACAACCGGTACGTGGAGAACACTCAGCTGCGCATGCTGCTTCAGTGTTACAAAAGCATTTGTGAGTACATCAAAACGAAACCGTTCTTTGCGGAAATTCGGCTCCAAGCGACGGGGAACTCGTCGGCGATGAATGGAATGTCGTTGGGTGGCGCCGCAGTGGGCCAGAATTTAGCGGGTGGTGCGATGAACGCCCACGCAATGCAACAGCACAACAGCAACAATTCCGTTCCGAGCAACTTGTGGGAGTTGATTGAGGAAGGAGCCCGATTTCAGGACAACTACCGGTGTAGCTCCGGACTGACGAAGTCAGCTTATTCCATCCTGCCTTGCATATACCCAACGCCAACGCCTGTCGCAGTGAGTGTTCCGTCGGTTTCGGTGAGTTTCTGATAGCTATCTCGTTTAACAGGAAATAAGGAAAAAAATGTTTTCTTTCAATTCAGCCAATCGCAACGGTGGGTCAGCAGCAAAGCCAGCAATTCCTGATGACATCCAACAGTGGTAACGTCCAGATGCAAACCAAAGTCCATCCGGTAGTGACCGTTCTCGAGAAATCTCCGTATGTAGTCAGCATAGACAAACCTCAACCGAATCAGATTCGACACCACCCGCAGCAGCAACAACAGCAGCTCCAGCATCAACAGCAACAGCAACAGCAGCAGCAGCAGCAGAAGGAAATTAAATTCCGCTCGGCACCCATCAAAACGGTTTCCAATGGGTCCACCATGTATTCTGTTTTGTACGCGGGAAATGGAAATAAGATTACTATCAAGCGGAAAACCGACCCGCCTCACGTGCAGCGGCGAGCCACGATCCACACCCTGGACAAGGACGGTCAAATTAAACTAGCGAAAACTATTGCCGAGAATTCTGCGTCGATATCCGGCTTTAAAATGCCCCAACCGACAACGACGGCAATAATAACGCCCACTGCGAATACTCCTGCGGCTCAGATGAGCGCACTTAGTAAGCAGAATGCGAAACAGCTGCTAAAACGGCGCGGTTGTCGTTGCGGTAACGCAACAGCCACACCGGGTAAGTTAACGTGTTGTGGACAACGGTGTCCCTGTTACGTTGATTCCAAGTCATGCATCGATTGCAAGTGCCGCGGCTGTCGGAATCCACACCGAGCCGATGGCATGAAGGTAAGTCTGGGGGCGGCTCGAATCGTTCGAATGAACACCATTGTTAACTGTGTTGCTTCTTTGCAGGTTCGTCCTCACATTCCAGAGCTTCAGAATCTAGAAATCAACCTCCACAATGCAACCGATTCCCTCACAACAGCCACAACGACCGTTCTGGCATCTCATGTGTCCTCGGTGGGTGGTAGTGGTGCCGGTGGATGTGGCCCCGGTGGAGGAGTGACTACCACCCTGGGATCTCTCCACCAGCCACCAGCAGTTGCCAGCATTAGCAGCCAACCGTCGAGTTCCGGTCTGACGATAAACAACACCTCAACGCTGGTTAGCACCAGTGGTGGTGGTGGTGGTGGTGCGATTGGGGGGAAGGGTTTCGGTCAGTTAAGTCTCCTGGGAACTAGCGGCAGCCACGGTACCAGTATAGGTGGTGGATCGACGCTGAAAATCACTCCAACGTCGCTTGCGAACGTGTTGAGCAGTACAAATCAAATCGTGACCACCACCGATGGGATGGAGCTGGGACCGAGCGCGGGACTGCTGGATGCCAGCGGATTCAGCTATCTGACGCCAGCGAGTCTGGAGACGGCGACTGGAGGGGTTAATGCCACTGTTGGTGGGACCACCACGCAGTACACCGTTCCGGGGAATAGCCTTACTAACGGCGGGACGATACATGGTAAGTGGTCGTAGTTTGCTTGACGTTTGTGCCGTAATTTGTACGGATTTAGGAGGTATTATTTATGCTGTAAAGTTGTAAAATATACAATCAATAGTTCAAGATATTGAAGAACAACTAAGAGATTAACACATTACTCTGTTTGGTTCGGGATCATAGTCGTATCTCGGGAAGCGAGATAGCTGACCGGTTTGCTAACGAAGGGCGGAGAAGTTCCACTACCAGTATGGGTAAATTTGATAAGGACCACATTAGAGAGCGGACTGTTCCATTCTCTCAGGGAAAGGCGAGTGAAAACGCGATAAGGATATTACAGTTGGTGCGTCAACCGTTAGGTGGCTTGAACACCGGAGCAATACGCAATATTATCGCCAATGAACCCTCTGCTCGGGTTCTCAACAGTTTCAGGTTCTCTTTCGGACATGCTACTATAGATATCGGTCATTCGCAAGCGGAGTTGATGTTGACTCATATGTTTCTGTCAGAAAAGTAGAATCTCCCAGCTTTGTGTGTTTGACCAAAATATGCAGGAACAAGGAAGGAGGCATCTTGACGAACGAACGCGATGTGATCGAAAGGTTGAAGCAACACTACGACGAACACTTGAAAAGCGCGCAGACAGGAGACCAAGACGGCGTTGAGCAGGACTACACCGGTGCAGTGAACAACGAAGACCCTCCTAAGGAGAGTTAAGATATGGAGGCCATTAATCAGCTAAAGAATCACAAAACAACCGGTAAGGATGGCCTCGCAGCGGAGCTCTTCTGCGGTTGATAATCAGGATCTGAAACACGGACCAGCTACTGACGGAGTGTAAAGAAGGGGTAATCTGTCCCATCTATTAAAAGGTGAAAAGCTGTTCAGTATCTGCCGTGCAATCACGACCACATTATGCCGAATGATGCCGATCGGCCTATACCAGGCGGCATAATCGGTTCGTTATGTAATGTGGACGCCACATCGGGTGCACGAAGCCGAAGCCTCATCGGATGTACGAAGCCGTCACGAACACACGAAGCACAATGTCGTCAACGCTAATTTACTTCGTTTTGTTTTGGTTCGACTTTCTCGAACCGGACCCACTTGTTTCGGGTTGGGTTCGGTTTGTTTCGAGTCGGTTTTCGGCACGTCGGCAAGCCCGGGCGGTACATCCACATTTACTCGGCTTTACCGGGCGGCCAAGGCCGCTCGGCGTAATGTGGACGCGTCTCAAGAAGCTATCAGGCCGGATGGCTTTAGCAAATGAAAAATATTACTCTAACTAATTATTTCTCTCAGTGTGACGACTGATCGATTAATCGATTATTTGGGGTGATTATTCGTATCGAATAACAAACTGCTGAAAAATATTCGATTAGTTGATGAACGATTAATTTCAAATACCGGGGATCACTAGCTGCAACCGCAGCTCACTTCGCGTTTATCTATACCAGGGATGGCCAAACGGTAGTCCGCGGTGTACCGGTCGCCCGCGTTGATATTCCTAGGCGCCCGCCAGCTTGTCTAGGATAGCGTCACCTCCAAACGCAATGGATTAGATAACCTTCTACTCTTGGCCGTGATCGTTGAATAAGGTGTTTATGCTAACTTCAATAAAATATATCAGATTAAGCAGTAGATATTCCATTCCGTTTTAATGTTTTAGTTCAGATTTTGAGTAATTTAATACTAACACATCCAGTTGTTCGACCATAACTTGTAATAAAGCAAAAAATTGTCACTAGGGCCAATTTAAATAATATTTTTTCCAGGCATATCATTTGTTAAATGACCAATTGAAAATGCTAGAAACATCCGGAAACAAACACAATTGATTTTCAAAACCTTTTAATTAATGTAAACCAAAATTTTGTAGAAAGCTTCGCCTCTGAAGACTGCGAATGTGGTTTTAATGAAGTATTGTTATTTAAATTTCAAAACTATACTAAGTAATGTGAATTAATTGTGTAGATTTCTTTCAAGAAATAAAGTCATGAATAGAACAACTCTCGCGTAACTTTTGAAAAGGTCCAATGTAACATTTTCGCCAACTCGAGAAAAACGGAGTTGAAGACCCGAACATTATTTCGCGAATTGTCTTAAAAGCTATCGATCTTTATCACTGTTTTCACCACTAGCTGTCCAGAATAACTCCGCAAAACCAATCGTAACTGTTGATCCGTGATTTGAGATTAAGGTTGAAGCCTCGGAGCGAAAAATGTTACATTGGACGTTTTGACTGCCCGCGATTGCACATTGGACATATTACGTTGCACTATAAGAATTTGAAACTAACTAATAAACAACAATCCAAATATCAGCATTTCGTTCTAAAGACTGATTATTATTGTTATCGCTCGTTGAATTGCACTGAAATCGATAACAACACCTGTAAGAAACGAATTCCAAAACGACCGAAGTACGACTGCGAGTTGTTTTGACTGCTTTGTTACTTCGGACGTTTCGGCCGTCGGAGGAAAGTGGCGTCCGAAGTAACAGCCGGGTGCTTAAAATCCGAATCTGTACATTGGATATTTTTTGTATCGGCGACAAAAAGATGAAGAAGATAGATACGTGAACGATTGTTTTTGTAATACATTCAATGATTAAAAACTAATAGCGTGCGTCCATTAACTCGATTTGTTTACATTTGTTACATAGGACCTTTTCAAAAGTTACGCGAGAACTAGTGAATAAGAAATTACAAATTTCTAAAATTAGATATTGGGCCCTATTACTAATTCAAGTTGAACAGAATTTTGTTCGTTAGATCTATTTTGCTGTTATAGATACGGTCGGCATAATTTTTGGAAGTGTTTGGTTTGCTTGTTGCATTCCTGATGTTTTTCTTTGGGAAACGTTTCCGCCAACTTTCGAGAAAGAACTCGATTCGGTGAGATTCGAATTACAATTACAAAATACGAAAATTTGTTCGGTGTGATAGTTGTAGGGATCGAATCGACCGTTCGATTCAATTTAGGGTAACACGGGGTGAGTTGGACATACGGAGTGATTTGGACCACCCCTAAGTACGGCTCAACTTGGATTTTTTTATAGTTTTTGCTCCTTCTTTTGTTGAATCGTACGTACCTAATGTAAAATAAACTTTAGTAAAATTTAACAGGTGGAGGAAAACGGTAGTATGAACACATCAAGCACTTTGATTGTCAGAACATGTGAAAACTCATTCGATCGTGGTTTTAAGGTTTTTTTCCGCTGATTAAACAAACTTTTCGTGTATTGTGCAGTAAAGTTCTGTTCGTCTACAGAAGAGGAACAATTTGATGCAGCGAAACAGTAAGTTTGATAACAATAAATGAAATTTGCATGTTGTGTGGGGTGACATGAACCCGTTTTTGTGGGGTGAATTGGTCCTACAGGTTTAAAGCTTTTCTTTGGTCTAATTGATTCCAGATGTCGCTGAATTACAAAAAAAAGGATGGGCAGACAACGGTAAAGAAGTAGGAGCTTGAAAGAGCAACGCAGGTCATCAAGGACGAATTTTCTTTGACCAAGCATCGAAAATATTTGAAAATGTTCGAACAACAGTAAAAAGATTCATGCAGAATTCGAAATGATCTCAATGCAATTTCTCTGGTCAGGAATCTAGCCAAGACACTTGGTATCGATCCCAGAATATTGTTACTGATTCGAATATTATCTTGTATTACTTTACCTAAACATAAGTATGTTTTTTTCGATGAAATACACACTGGACCAAATCACCCTGCATCAAATTTTTATGTCCAATAATCATCTCTCTTATTTTATTATATATTTGGTAGTTTGAAGCTTGATATGATATGATATTAACGTTAATGATTGAGAGAAAACAAGTGTAGCTAAGTGTGCAATGTAATTTTTTTTTTATTTAGACCGTATTGGTTTGGGAATATTAGGCGATTTGCTTAGGGGGTCCAAGTTCCCTCCATTTCCTCTACATAATAGGGACAAATACAGTAGAACCCCGATTATCCGCGAAATAGTCGGGCTAGATCACCGCGTATAACGAAAATCGCGGATAACGCAATAAAGGGCTAAAAATGAGGTGCAAGCAGGGAAAAAAAAGATATTCTTAGCATGAAAACTATGTTCTATCAATACAGAAAATATTGAAATATCCATCTGTGAGGTCGTGTACATCAGTGACCAGATAATGTGAAAGCCATGACCAAAACAAAAGAGCAGGATTCTACCACTCACTGACAAATTTCGGGAAGGTTTATAAATATATTAGGGAACTCGTAGTCGGGGATAATCCGCTCGCGGAAAATCGAGGTTCTACTGTATTTCTGATAGATAGTTTCATCAAGGACCTGTCACATTTTTTTTTAATAGAACACAGTTTTTTTGTGATTGAGAGTTCAAATTTATTCTCAGTTCGTTTGACAACACTGCAAGGTTGCAAACACGCTTCATCTCGGTCGCTATTTACGAAGTTAATTGCACCGCGTTTTTTTCAATACTTACGAAAAATATTTGGTTCGAGTTGGATAGTTCAACTCCCGACAGCAAATTTAGGCATAAAAATGCCTCCGGGATATCCAATATCCAAATCAGATATGATTACGATAAATCTCTAAATAACCTAACCTCCGTTGCTGCTATGAATCCGGAGAGTTTCAAACGTCAAAAAAGGAGTCACTCAGAACTCATGACATCACCATCTACAATTGTCGCCGATGATTCCAAGTCCAACAATACAAACCTGAATACAATGCTCAATCAAAACAATCATTTCAGCTTGTTAGAAGATAATGCTTCAGAAGTCAACACAGAAAGGGAAGCAAATAAATCCACTGGAGCCAATGAGCTTAAAAAAATTAGAAGCCCTCCTATTACTATTGCTGACTTAAGCACACGAGATATCCGTGAGTTTTTCTCGTCGCAACATATTCCGCAGGACAAATACCACATGAAGACGGTTAAGAATGGTGTCCAATTGATCATCGGTGATAAGCAAATTTTTCAACAAACAGTCAGCACACTAAAACAAGCCCAAGTTCAATATTACACCTATGTGCCTTCCGAGGAAGTACCAGTGAAGATAGTGCTGTCTGGTTTATCTCTATTCGATCTCGCTGAGTTAAAGAAAGAGCTTATTGATTGTGATATTCATCCCATCGACGTTAAAATACTGTCGGTGAAGAACAACAATGTGGAGGATAATGCTTTGTATCTTCTACATTTCCGTAAGGGGACAGTGAAACTCCAAGAGTTGAGCAAAATCAAAACACTTTTCAACGTCGTCGTTAAGTGGAGATACTTCGTCAAGAAAACTTCAGATGTCGTTCAATGCCATCGTTGCCAGCGTTATGGACACGAAAAAGCCGTTGTAACATGATTCCTCTGTGCGTTAAATGTGGAGAAAAACACGAAACCACCAACTGTAAACTGCCTGCGAAAGCCGCTCTGCAGGAGAAAGACCGTGCAAACCGAGCTCACGTGAAATGTGCCAACTGTAGCGGAAACCATACGGCTAATTTTCGTGGTTGTCCTACCGGATTAGAATATCTGAAGCAGATTGAGGAACGTGCGTCAAAGAATAAGGGACATAATTTGAGCAAAACACCACATCGCAACGAAAGCAATAGAAGTAGTTGTCATGAGGTCCGATTAGGAAGCTTGGTACAAAGTGATACAAACTTCCAAAAGCACAAACCTCTCTATTCAGATGTCATTCGCAAGCAAAATCAACAGCTACATGGAGAAATAACTTCAGACCTATTCTCAATCTCAGAGTTCCTCTGTTTGGCACGTGACATGTTTCAGAGACTGCAAGGGTGCAGAAATAAACAGCAACAATTTCTAGCTCTATCGGAGCTTATGATCAAATATATTTATAATGACTGACCAGCTCAAACTTAGAATGCTTAATTGGAACGGTAGATCCATTCTTCGTAAGCAACTAGAATATTTCGAATTTTTAAACCGTCATAACATCGATGTTACGAGTGTTACAGAAACCTGGCTGAGACCATCAAACTCTTTCTTTCACTCGAACTACCATAGCCTTCGCTCAGATAGATTGCGAGAGGACACTGACAGGGGTGGTGGAGTCATGCTTAATATTAGAAAAGGACTGATTTTCAAACAAATCGACATCAACACAAAGGCCATCGAAACATGCGGAATTCTTTTGAACGATAATGGCACTGCAATAAAGATCGTTGTTGCTTACTTCCCGGGAGATGATATCCCTACGTTCATAATAGGGGACTTGAACGCTCGCAGTCGTCAATGGAATTGCCACCGAAGTAACAAAGCTGGAACTCAACTCACTCAAGTGATGTCTGCAAGAAATTATTACATCCACGTACCAGATACACCAACATATCATCCAACAGGAAGAGGTAGATCATCTACACTAGACCTGACCTTATCTAACAATCTTGTGGACATGACAAATCCAGTGGTTCATAATGAACTGTCTTCGGACCATATGCCTGTTATATTTACGATTGATTCAAGGATTCCGTTTATACCAGTTGTGAAAACGACATACTGCTATTCCCGTGCCAACTGGCCAAGATACCAAAGAATTATTAACAACAGTTTCGATCTTAATGCCCCAATAATCACGGAACTCAATGATCCGGCATCAATAGATGCTGCCATAGAAAATTTTTCTTCCACTATTCTGAGTGCAGAAACCATAACCGTACCGAAAGTTCCAATTCGGTCCCACGATGTTCCAGAAATCACGCCATATACGAAAGCATTAATCAGAACAAAAGATCCTTTTTTCGAGGCCATCGTAGAATCTCTCAACAATCGGATCCGTGAAGAGTGTGCAAAGACGCGTTTCCAGAAATTCAGTGATACACTGAATACATTAGAACTTAGAGATGATAAGCTATGGAAAATAACACGTGCTCTTCGTAAAAATTGCAAGTATAGTCCCCCACTGAATAACGATGGACTCCTGATAGCGTCTCCTTATTCCAAAGCAGAGGTTTTAGCTGAGAATTTCTTGAAAGCGCATAACAACACTCTAGAAACCGATCTTCAAACTTCTAATGCGGTTGCGGACTCGATCCGTCATATTAGCGAACTATCAAACCCTTTTGACACCTCATATCTGGTGAGACCAAAAGAAATAAGACAGATTGTGAGACTCTTGAAAAACAAAAAATCCCCCGGTTATGACAAAATCCGCAATCAATTGATGAAACGCCTGCCACGTAAGGCTCTGATTTTCCTAGCAAAAATATTCACAGCATGCTTACGTATTTGCTATTTCCCGGATGCCTGGAAACATGCTGTTATTATTGCGATCCCAAAACCTGGAAAAGATGTAACAAATCCAGCGAACTTCAGACCCATCAGCTTGCTCTGAACCCTAAGCAAGCTTTTAGAACGTATAATTCTAACACGAGTAGAGCGACATTGTGAGGCGGCTCAAGTGATTCCTGATCAACAATTTGGATTCAAGCGGAGACACTCTACGAACCATCAACTGTTTCGGCTAATAAAAGACGTTAGATCTGGTTTTGGTTCCAAGAAATCCTCGGGAATGCTGCTTTTAGATGTTGAAAAGGCGTATGATTCCGTTTGGCAGGAGGCCATACTTCATAAAATGGTTGTCTCAGGATTTCCAATTCAACTCATCAAAATTATCAAATCGTTCGTCAAAAATCGCAGTTTCCAAGTAATGGTCGATGGGATACTTTCTGAAATGAGAAGCATATCATATGGAGTACCACAAGGCTCAGTTTTAAGCCCAACACTTTATAATATTTTTACAGCTGACATAGTTATGATTGATGGTGTCCAGTACTACATATTTGCAGACGATACCGCATTCTTGTCCACCGATTCAGATCCGGATATAATTATAAACAATCTACAAGCCGCTCAAAATACCGTGGACGAGTTCCAAAAAAAATGGAAAGTGAAAATCAATCCTACCAAAACCCAGGCAATCTTTTTCACAAATCGACGAAACTCGAGATTCCTCCCGAATCGTGGTGTTGTTACTTGCGGGCACGAAGTAGAATGGTCCAAAGACGTAACATATTTAGGACTATACCTGGATGAAAAACTAAAATTTGGAGTTCACATCCAGAAATCACTGCAAAAATGCGATAGACTTGTCAAAAGTTTATATCCACTGATCTGTCGTCATTCCCGCTTGATCATTGTCAATAAACTTCTGTTGTACAAAGCTATAATTCGTCCAATCATCACCTATGGTTTCCCAGCATGGTGCAACTGTGCAAGAACTCATCGCAAGAAACTACAAATCAAACAAAATCGTTTACTGAAAATGATGTTAAACTTAGACCCCTTCCATCCGACCGAGGATCTTCATAGACTAGCAGGAATCAGTCAACTCGATGACTGGATACGCAGTCTGTTGCCTAAATTCTGGACAAGCTGCAACTCATCTCCGAACCCCTTACTGCATAACATCTCTCCATCTCTGATGTGATTTTTTTTTCTTTTGACGTAGGACTACGTCTAACCGGAAGATATAGGGGGTGAAATGGAAATCTAGGCACTGAACAAGTAGGAAAAAAATGCAAGATTTGGAACGCTTATAACTCGAGCATTTCTCAATAGATCGCAAAGGTTTTTGCATCAATTGATAGGAAATATATCTACGCATCTATCATAATGAATAATATTTCATTTTTCTTGAGATAAATAATTGAATAATTGTGAAATATCAAGCATTGTCAAAATGCATTATGTGCCCATTTTTGATTGGTCCATTTTGTGCTCCTCAAATCGTACCGACCGAAACGGGCAACCAAAGCAGCAGCGAAATAGAATGAAGCACGATTGGAAAGGAAAAAGAATAAAATGAACGAAACATTGGTCGCAGTCTCACACATGCGTAATTCTCGAGCCAACCAATCAGCTTAAAAGCCATGTCTGGACATGGTAAAGGAGGAAAAGTGAAGGGAAAGGCAAAATCCCGCTCGAACCGTGTTGATCTGGAGTTCCCCGCAAGGGTAGCTAGGCCGAGCGCGTTAGTACCAGTGCACCAGTCCACCTAGCCGGCGTTATATAGTTTCGGCCACCGAAGTGATCGAGTTAGCTGGCAAAGCTGCTCGCGACGATAAGAAAACCCGCATTCGGAACAGAACACATTCGGTTCGGTGGACATCAAGACAACAGGCAGTTGCAGCGAGTGGCGAGTGGCAAACGCAATCGCAAAACGGCATTAGGTAGCAGAAGAAAAAAGTTTGTTCTTTATACAAACTGCTTTGGTGGCAAATCCAGAACAAGGCGGCATCGAGGGCGTTTGAAATGGTTTTTTTTCAAAACCACGAGTACTAAGTTTTCTAAATTGGAACCATTCCATAAAACAAGGCGCATTTCAGGGCCATTAAACCTTCCTAAAAAGAGTTTAGGAAATACAGTTCAATGCTTTCTAAAACATTATCCAAAATAATAATAAAACACAAATTGATTTTTTCATAATTTGTTTGCCAGGATTTGATGAGTATGTGAATTTGGCAGTTGTTCTGAGCTTATTGATAGTTGGGGACTTTCCTGATTATTCAATTTTCACCAATTCTTAATTTTTTTCCAGATTGAAAGTAAAGTAATTTACAATTAGTTCGACATTTAGCTAATTGGACGGACATGTAATGCGACTTATTTAGTTGAACATTTTTGTAAACATAGAGATCCAATTTATTACCCCACATTGAAAGTCGACACTGTACCACTGTCATCGCAAATGTTCAATTACAGGTTAAAATCGCCTCCAATGCGACACTGAGTGGCGCTTCGGCACGTCGCATTGAATGTAATTTACTGTACAACATGTCACAAAGCTGGATGGGAAGAAATTTTCCAACTGTGAAAGCTGTGGCGAGTGGCAAACGCAATAGCTAAACAGGAAGGTTTAACCGAACAAGATAGGAATATCGAGTGATAACAAAAACACAACACCAAAGGTTCTTTTCAGAACCATCAACATATTCATAAAGAGTAAACAGTAAACTAATCCATTTTTCAGGTAGATAGGTAGGTATTCACGTAGGAGAAGAAAATAAAACAATATATTTAAAATATATATTTAACAAAAGCTGTCCCCTTTGGTGACCGGAATAAATCGCCACAGTAAACAACTGCAACAGAAACAACCGCTTAGAAAAAGTGTAGTAGGCTAGAAATATTTGGCGCGGGAAAAACATCATGTGCCTCACATTTCTATTATAAATTTATTCTCTTGTTCTCGTTTTTCGAAATTTATTCTGAGGACAATGTAATGGGGACGAAGTCCCCATTTGGCGAGGATAAGGAATCGAGGCGGCCCATGCCGCCAAGATGACGCAATCCGAGTCCACCGCCGACCCGCCGTCGGAAGCGGCGGTGTCTCGCACGCAAACCTGGGATCCACTGATTGCCCGGTTAGTTTGAAACATAGGATACGATCCTTTAGCAATGTCCGACCGAGCTCTAGCGAGCGTCGGACGGTATACGTCTGCCCGGGGCGTTACGTTTGCCTGGGGCGATACGTTTGCCCGGTTAATTCTTGTTTTGAAATACAATACCGCGCCACAATATTTATAGCCTACTACACATTTTATAAGCGGTGGTTTCTGTTGCAGTCGTTTTCTGTGGCGATTTATTCCGGGAACCGTCCCCTTTGTATAGTCCTACGTCACTCCGGTTATGTCCCCGACATTACCCACCCGTCTTTTTTCCTCTAACTATCCATTTTACTTTTTATAACTTGTAAAGGTTTTTTATGTAACTTAGTTTTCCTTTAATGTTAATTTTGCACACTAGTACTTAAGATAACCATCATATTGAGGAAGATTCATATACTGTTGAAAGGAATTCCAAATCTCAGTTAAAGAAAAACAAATTTTGAATATGTTTAATGTAATGAATAAAATAAAATAAATAAATAAATAAATTATAGTCAATATTTAAAAAAAAAAAAAATTATTCTGGTTGTAATCCAACTCTTACATTTTAAGAATTGACTGATTTGGGTCATTTCGGATAGAATCACGTATTGCGGTTGCAATACTTTCATTGCTTCATGCGAAGTGGCTTTTCGTTTGCATGGAAACATCCAACATACTCAAATTTGGTCACTAAACTATGCACAGTAGGGTGCCAATGAAAATGGTCATCTCGAATTTCAAAAAGTTACCCTTAAAAAATGTTCACCATCTCGAAAAAAAAAAGTCATAGGAGGGTTGTGTTCGAGACACGACCGCATGGTTGACGTAGGATTCCGTTAGGCTATCTGTTGATTTTGGATATGCTTGAAGAACTCTGAAGAAAACTCCTCCCATCTTTCTAAGAAGGGAGCGGGGGGGTCTGCCATGGAAATGAAACACAAATTTCTGCATAACTCGAGAACTAATCAAGAAAAAGTAGCCAAATTTGGCATGAGAAGGTTTTAGGGGGCACGAAACGTTTCTATGACGAAAACATTCCTCCCCCCTCTCTTAGGGGGGCTGCCATACTAATGAAATACAAAGTTCTGCATAACTCGAGAACTAATCGAGCACAATTTGGGATGTGAGGGTTTTTTGGTATAAGAAATGTTTCTATGATGGTATGACACCTCTCCCTCCTCTGGAATGGAGAGATGAGACCCCCATAAAAATGTTACACATATTTCAACCAAAAACATTCCAATCAAACATGACAATTGAAAATTTTTCGAAAAGTTTGAAGGAAAAAGGGAAAACTCGGAAAATTAAATTCCCTTATGTTCTACAATTACATAGTGACAAGCGTTGTTAGTCCATTTGATGTTTGTTCTAACGAAATATCTTTATCATCTTCTATCTATACCAATAAAAATGGATTGCCGAATATGTTGATAAGAGCAAACCTCGAGGAAGGAATTGTCCGATTTAGGGCTGTCTTTATATCATATTTATATATATATATATATTTCATATTTTCTGTATCAAACATTTATTCCATGTAACGGAGAAACATGTTATTTGCAAGTGGTTGAAAAATCTTGAACAAGAATTGTGTCAGAAAATAATCTGGTTTTATAATGATGAGTTTGTGTACAAGTACTAGGAATTTTATAGCTGATTTGACAAAGGAGTGCTGAATTAGAGTATTCAAAAAAGTGGACAAACCATGATCATATTTTCAACTGGACAAACCAAAATCATTTACCTTACCAAAAATGGTAAATTTTCGCGAATTTATGACTGCAATGATTGAAAAAAGTGAGTAAGTGTCTAGCAACAAATTTGAGGATCTGAAAGGTACACGAAAAAAAACGCAAAAATAGTCAATGATTCTGGAATGTAATAACATTACATTGATAATATTACTTCTGCGTGATATATAACAATGGTGATATATTTACAGGTAGTTTAGGCATTATACTCATTAAAACACAGATAGATCGAGTAATAATTATGTATGTTTCAATTTATCAATTTCATGCACCTCAAGTTGAAAAAAAAATATCGTTTCGGATATTCCACTTTGGGTTGTTAGAAAAATTCCCCCTCAAAAATATTAATCTAATATCGTTTATTTTCTCTTTTGCCATTTTCAGTGGTCGGCGTGTACACGACGCATCTGGGCGACGTCAGCTGCAGTCCCACCCTGTCGAACATGATCCGCACGGACAGCGCGCTGAACAGTCTCCTCACCCAGAAACCGCCGGACGCTCTGCTCACGCAAACCCACTCCCTCAACACTCTGAGTCTCACAGCACCGACCACCCTGCTGGGTCATTCCCTGTTCAATCCGACCACGACGCTTGCCGCCGGCGGTGGGCTTTGCACAAGCAATAGTGGCGGTGGCGGCGGCGGCAGTATCGCGATTACATCCGCGACGGCCGGTCTCGAGCTGACCGGGATTGGCGTTGGCGACGGAACCACCAGTATCGACATCAGCGACCAGTTGGATCTCGGCGGAACGAACCTCATCACCATCGACGGCGCGCTGGATGACCGGTTGCATGCCGACGATGTCTAGCTGCTGGATGGAGGGAAACGCGAGGGAAATGGTTTCTTTGCAGTCTTGGTAATCGTATGTGTTTCCGTATGTTTTGTTCTTCCTGGTTTGTGGAAAGACGAAGGAAGGGTCGCTCCGTTTATTCGCAAGTGTTTTGGATCCTATGGGAGCCGCGGCCGGTTTAGGTTTAGTACCGACAGGAAATTTCTGTTCTAATTGTTTTGATTCGTTTGTCCGATCGTTCTCATTTGTCGATGTAAACATTATGCATAACTAGATTGTATTGGCTATCATTATTACTTATATATGTGTATATTAGAGGAACAATAAGTAGGAGAGCTCGAGATCGTCGTGCAGTAGAATGTGCTGTTCAATTATGTCCCCATCCGTTCGTTGTATCGAAATCCTGTAGAGTATACCGCAAATTTGTTTTCCCATACAGAACAATATTAAGCTTTAGTCCAGCGTAAGGCATTCTATTTTCGTTTTTTGTCCCCTTAGCGGTAGTATAGAATGCCGAAACATGGCTGAAGTGAAAAGCCGGAAAAAATCATGTACATAAGAACGATTAAATCCTTAATCAAGGGTATATATGAATCATTTAGACAAAAAAAAATATCTTGGAAGATTATTATTGTGTTATAGAGAAATTCCATTTGAAGAATTTGAATATCTTGGAAAGATCAAACTGATGCACTTTGAACGAATTCATTGGATGACATGCTCAAAAAATCTATGGTAGGAAACTTAACGAACCAGAAGACTCACAGCCAGTTCAGTACGCTTCGATGTGGACGACCATATAGTTACAAAAAAGAACCTTTGCAAAGGTATCATCCGGGTGATCAGGAACGCATGTTGTTCGTTTTTATGCGAAATGCATCGAAACCGTGCTATTTCAAAAAAGGCGTCATAATTTTAAAGTAACGATTTTTCTTTTAATTTAATTTAAATTCTGTTTTTTACAGGACTGCAGTGTGGACTGTTTTTGAAGACTGCCATGAAACAAGTAATAAATGACCAAAGCCTCACCGATTCTCGTGTTGATTCTTATCGGTTGGGTAGTCGTGTTGAACCAATCCGCCAACATTATAAGAGGATAACGGGGAAGACATCGTTCATGCAAAGAGAAACTAGCAATTGTGGAAACCTCTAAATGAAATATTGCCTATGTACAACAACTTAACGAATGCTCTTGAGAAAGCAATAATGTGTCACAGACATAACGTTTCCATTAAAAAAAATGGACAAAACCCCCCTACCCATGCAGCATTAATCATAGTAACCCATGAGTCAGCACAAAAAAAAAGACAGCTCTGTCAGTCGAACATCGAAAAGGACATCGTGCGGCACTTTGTGGACACCGGATACCCCCGTTCCGACATGTACAACATCTTGGCACTATTGGGCAACAATCAGAGCATCGAAAGAAAGCCCGGTTCCGGACGGCCGACGACCCTGAGCGCCAAGAAGCTCCAAAGGATGCTGAAGAGGAAGATCGAGGGAAAAATGGCTACATCGCTGTGTGCGCTTGGACGGGAGGTCGGTGCAACCGGTCAAACAGTGAAACAGTACCTGGCAAATATGGACATACATGTCAGGAAGCGGAAGATCCGTCCACTCGTCTCGGAGCTGCAGGCAATGACGCAGCGGCAGCGGCTGAATAAGATGGTCAAGTCGATTTTCCCGGCAAATCGCGACGTGACGGTGGTGATGGATGACGAGACCTATCTCAACCTGGATGGCAACGACTGGCAGGGCACTTCGTATTTCACTTCCCCCACGAAGAAAATGAGCTCCGAAGTGAAGTTTATTTCACGCACCAAGTTCCCCAAGAAGGTGCTGCTGTGGTTGACAAGCGAGAATGGGATGTCAAAGCCGCTTCTCCTTAAATTTATAGTACGAAGTGCCTGCCGGAAGTTGTGTCGTTCATCAAGAAATACCATAAGGGCAAAGACGCGGTGTTCTGGCCAGATCTGGCGGCAGCCCACTACTCGAACTACTCGAATCGTTAGAGGAGATGAAGCGGCTGAATATCGATATGGGCGAACTCGCCCAACGTCCCCTAGCTTCGTCCCATTTTTGTCGCGAAAACCGAGAAGAAATTGATAAATAAAACGAAGAAAGAACTCAAAAACATGCCTACACGCATGTTTTCGTCCGCCATGGCGCATGTTCCGGTTAACTGCCGGAAGGCCGCTCGCAAGGGATTTTTTTTGCAAGTAGACTAATGTAATTAACTTCCATGGGAAATTTATCAAATTCAATTATCTGTCTAAGTTTTTTTTATCGCCATCCAAAGAAAGTCCATTTTTTAATGCAAACATTACGAAATCACCAACACAAAGATGGGTCAAAACATTTGCAGTGAGCTGATACATCATCGCAAGAGATCTGAATGCGCGGCATGAGATTCAGGACAAACGGAGGCGAACCCGGAATGACATCCTTGCGAAGGATTTGAAATAGGGCCATAATAACATCTAACGAGAATTCCCAAATTTGGAGTTCACTCCATTCTGGATACTCATCTTCGAGGAAATATCATCCGACCACTACCCGGTGGTGTTTAGACTTTGTGCCACTGCTGATATGGTGGCCAATCATTTCCGACGAAACTAACACCGTACAAATTGAGGCAAGTTCCAGTGTGTTTTTGATAACAACATCTTCCCCCTTCAGCCTTTGGATTCCCCGGAGGATATCGGTTGGAATCCATTCAACGAGCAATTGCCATAGCTCGTGACAGGGCGGTCCCGGTTCAACAACATCAGGTGGGTACCTCTCTTCAGCACCACCACCAAATATTTTATTCGTATACGAATATGTATCGACGTCAGTAACAGTGTACTGGCGATCGGAACAAAAAGATTTCGTTGACCAATCTCTCCATGGTAATTCAAGAAAGAATACAAGAACTTCGAAAAAGAGAATTTCGTGATAAAATCCATCAATTTCCTCCTCATTCGAAACCTTTCTAGTCCTTCTCGTCTGGGGATTCATGTAAAGATAGCACATTATCAACACCCATGGAAAAAAACGGACGCGTTGGGGCAACAGTTATTGTCGTCTCACAACCTTGCCGAGCAAGCCGCCATTGAGGGAGTCTCCGTGGTAGAATGAGCGGAAAGCTTAATTCCAGAAGGGTCATGATTCACTGCTGATGAGCTGATAGGTCTTACCAAAGTGTCTAAGAACAGAAGAACCCCGGTTTATACAGCACTTTTAACATCGAGCTCATGCAATTAAGCCACGGCTAATTTGCTTTTGTAGAGAAAATTTGGGAACACAGCTACGTCCCTTCTGTGTAAAGCTAGCTAAAGTCAACTCTCTACTAAATTCTGGGAAAGATCTTTCTATTCCCAAGAGCTGTTGACCCATCAGCTTACTCTCTGTCCTCTCCAAGCTGTTCGGAAAGTGTCCTCAACCCCGGATTCTTTCTTTCGCAGATGAAGATGGTGTATTTTCTGAGGAACAGATTGGATTCCGTAAGTTCATCCAGCGGAAGAGGTCGGTATCCAAGACCACAGCAATGGCACTCATGGACATTGAAAAGGCCTTCGATAGTCTCGACACTTGTTCCGGCTGACAACGTGAGAATTCGATTCGTCGACTCTCCTATTGAATGGCCCAAAGAAATCACACATTTAGTACTTGCATTGGACAGTCATCTGGTTTTCAGATCTTTCGTTGATAGAACCGTTATCGCATGTAACATGGCTGTCTATGAACAGATAATATACCCTACCCTGTGTATGCGGTTCCTGTTTGGAAGGGCCGTGCCCGGACACAGGATGAGACTCCAATGCGTTCAAAACAAGATTCTTAAAGTCATCCTGAACTTGCCCCCCTGGATGAGAACAACACAGGTTCATGAAAGAGCCTGTCTGGATAACCTAGATGTAGAGTTTAACAATGGCATACAAAAAAGTCACAGGAGGGTTGTGTCTGAGACACGACCGCATAGTTGACGTAGGATTACGTTAGGCTATCTGCCGCATGCTGATTTTTTGACGTGAAACGTTCCCTGTTCGTTGCACATGGTCAAAGAAAATGTAAAAGTACACAATATTTTTGACGTAGGACTACGTCTTTCATTTCTATACCGGGGTGTAAAATCAAAGTTTCTAAAACGAAAGCGTTACGCCGGAGACCGAGATTTTGAGCATTAATAGCTCCTAAACAAATGAACGTAATGGTATGATGAACACTTCATTCGAAAGATAAAATGTCTACGCGTTATATACTTGTTACTTTTTGATCCAAAAACTTGTTTCAATAGTCTTAAAATTGATTTCAAAACAGGCTATTGAAATCACCAATCGGTATATAAGCGAGCGCCACTCGGAAATCCACTCAGTTCTAATTGAACAGCGATTGGAGCATGTTGTCGCTGTTGTGGTGAAGCTCTTCGTTTATCATGAAAGCGCAAATGAACGGTGTCACCAAGAGCCTGCTTGTGCACCTTAGGCCAGAAGGGAATCCATCAGGAGGAGAGTGATGCCGCAAATGGTTCCCCGGAATGAGATCGGAGCAGCCGCCACACACACACATACACGCGCGGAACTCTTCGTTTGGATGCCATTCAGCATCGAGAAAATTCCGGAAAGATTCAATCGTTGCTGAAAAATAATCTGCCAGTTCCCCTGGGATCTGAAAAATACATTCATGCGAAAGAGTTCATTTTAATGTTTTTTATCCATGTAACACTGCGACCAAATATTTTTCAATTAAGTGCCATTAACAGGTGGTTATCGAGTTAGCATTAACCACTGGTGGGCTTCGAGTATCGAGGAAAATCGGGAAAAATCTAATCGTTGCTGAAAAATAATCTGCCAGTTCCCCTGGGAATTGAAAAATACATTGATGCGAAAGAGTTTATTCTAATGTTTTCTATCCATATGACACTGCAAATACATTTGGTTTTGTGATTTTTCAATCAATCGCAATTAACAGAAAAGCTTCTGAAAAAAAATTTCTACTGATTTTCTACTGATGGGGAAATCAGTAGAAAATCAGTAGAAATTTTTTTTCGTGACGACATCGACAAGGCAACATCGTTATTGAACGAGCTGGACGGCGAGGGATCAAGAGATTCATTACCTGGCCTAACCTGACTTGAAACACATACAGTTTGTTTGGAACTTCCATCAGAAGAAGAGAAGACGACCGAGAAATTATCAGCACCGAAAAACGGTTCCATTTGAGATATCGAAGCGGCCGCCACAGCACTCATATATATACGTATGGAACTTCTTTCGTTTAAATGCCATCCAGCATCGAGAAGATTCCGGAAAATTATTATCGTTGCTGAAAAATAATCTGCCAGTTCCCCTGGGAATTGAAAAATACATCCATGAGAAAGAGTTTTTTTTTAATTTTCTAATATATAACACTGCGATCAAATACATGTGGTTCTGTGATTTTTCAATCAAGTGCAATTAACAGGTGCTTATCGAGTTAGCATTAACCACTGGTGGGCTTCGAGTATCGGAGATTATCTGGGAAGATGTTATTGTTGCTGAAAAATAATCTGGCAGTTCCCCTGGGAATTGAAAAATACATTCATGCGAAAGAGTTTATTTTAATGTTTTCTAACCATATAACACTGCGACTTAAATACATTTGGTTTTGTGATTTTTCAATCAAGTGCAATTAACAGGTGGTTATTAAGTTAGCATTAACCACTGGTGGTGGACTTCGAGAAGAGTCCGGAAAGATATCGCTTCTGCAAAATAATCCGCCAGTTCCCCTTGGCATTGAAAATAACATGCAAGCAAAAGAGTTTATTTTAATGTTTTTTTTTGTGTTTTTCTGCGACCAAATACAATTGGTTCTGTTATTTTTCAATCAAGTGCAATTAGCAGGAAAGCTTCTGAAGATTATTCTTCCCCATCAGTAGGATATTTTCATATCCAATATTGGATGCATAAAACCTTGTACCCCCAACGTAACGCTCTCGTTTTCGAAGTCCCCCAAATATTCATTTATTCTTTCATTCAGAATGGATTCAGATTCAACTTCAAGAAATGATCACTAAATCAACGATAGTCCTACGTCACCATTGCGGTTATACCATAGATATAACCCATTTCCTGTTTTTGATCATAGTTTTATATCATTTTTATGATAAGTGGAAAACAATAAATTAAACTCTTTCGTTTTAAAGCAATGTCGATAGTCCTGAAAAGGACTAGAATGGTTTGATGGGCTGTACGAAATCAGCTGCATGTTAATGTGATGTTTTAGTCGGATGTAGCAGTTGTTTACTTTTTGGCAGCGGTAGTTTTTTTCGGAGTCGCTGCTGCTTTTCTTGGCTTTGAGATCTTCGGCTTCTGTGCGTCGGTTTGAGAGGGTTTCGTTGACACCACCACGGCGAGCTAAACGACGGATGCGGATTTACCGCATCCAATGCACACTAGAAACAAACATTGTTTCCGATCCGTTTCGCTCCTCTTCTTTGGTTCCTTTGCCGCATTCAGTCGTATTGATTGATGAGGAGAATACCAGCAATGCACACTGGAAACCCAGCTGTTTGTCGATCTGAGCGTTGAACGAGAATGAGAAATCCACGAATGCTACGTCCTTTTATATCATTTGGTATGTGAGAAATAGGCTCCTCCCACTCGCTCTCGATGCAAATATTTTACTCGTCGGGGAACGAAAGAATCGATTCCACAGCAAAGCAATTATATGAGAGCAAAGATTGCTTTTACGAATTGGCCAAACAGAACCCGGAATTTCTGTTTAAATAATGGATTTTGTAAACAAATCAATTCTACACGGTTGTGAATCTTGTATGTGTCTACCAAATGTACTTACAGTACGTACACCCGCATTTGTAAAATATTGTAATATTGTAAAATGCCCCAACGAACATTCCACAATCAATTGAACGAAAATTTTAGACATCTCTAAAATCAAAACTAGACATTATTTTTGATCATAGTTCCATATAATTTTTATTTTTTATTAAATCGTTTATTTTTACAGGCTCAGTTACATATGTTTAAAGGAGCCAAACTCCTATCTGTATTGTTACAAGTATATATAAACATTTTTCATTAATTCTAGTGTTAATGAAGTAGAGAACCGATTACTCGCGGTTTGCTCGAGTTTAGAAGGGTGACATTTTGTTTCAGGAAAAGGATGGGATATAAGGATATGTTGACAATGTTCACACTCACATTCGCACTCACATTCATCATACTCAATTCTTAAGCCTATCTTATATCTAATATGTATTTACATTTCACCTTATTCTATTGTTAGTAAGAAGGGATTTAATGATATAATTTTTATGTTGAGTGGAAAACAATAAATTAAACTCTTTCGTTTCAAAGCAATATCGATAGTTCTGAAAAGGACTGGAAGGGTTTAATGGGTTTGTGGAATCTGCTGCTTAGTAATGTGATGTTTCAGTCGATGCTTCTTTCCAAGGCTTTGGTATCTTTGGCTTCTGTGCGTCAGTTTGCGAGGGTTTCGTTGTCACCATTACGGCGAGCTCAACAACGGATAGCGGGTTTGATACACTGGATGTTGTCATGTAGAACCTTGCGATACGCTCTTCCTTTACCGAGTCCTTTGTCTCCTTTGCCTCCATTACCACATTCAATTGTATTGGTTGATGAGAAGAGGAATACCACTGCTGCTGCTCTTCACTCGTTGTTGTCCGTTCCGCGTCCGTTGTATGAATGAATGAGATCCACGAATGCTCCTTCCTTTTATATCATTTGGTATGTGTGATGTAGGCGCCTCCTACTCGTTCGCCATGCAGATATTTAGCTTGCCGGTGAACGAAAGAATCCAATCGGGTGCGAAAAAGAAATGACGTCAATTTCGACCAATCAGGACTGAGTATCTCTGTTTGGATAGGGGTTGAGATTTTTCAATTATTCGATAGTTAGTTACATGATATATACTATTATATTCAATGTGAAAAATTGTTATAGAGTGCCGAAATCGTTTGATGCAAAAATATCATCAATCCATCATGAAATGAATGAGCAATAAGCGTTTGAAATTGGACATTATTCAGGATGCGATCGATTTTCGTTTTTCAATTTGTACCCCCATATGTTCCCGAAAGACGTAATCCTACGTCAAAAAATGAAAAAATGTTCTCCACTTCCGGCCATGACATTATACGGAACTTGTATACAGTAGTTTAACCTTCGGAACCTCTACGGGAAAGATCATTACGTCTTTCAACAGGACGGCGCACCGTCCAAGCGTGGTGTCGGGAGAATTTAACTGATTTTCTCGTTAAGACTGTGTGCCCTCTCAGCTCCCCGGACCTTAATCCCCTGCGCTTGTATGTATATGTTGTACATGCTGGCCAAGCAGAGCGAACACAAAGTGAGAATTTTGGACCAATTTAAGAATCTCATTTCCAAGATAAAAAAAAAACTAAATGGTCGATAACTTCATCAAAAATAACCTTTTTCATATATCCCACGAAAAAGGAAATCGTGCAACAAAAAATGACAGGCTATGACATAACCGCAAAGTTGACGTGGGACTACTTTTATCTTTGTAAGCATTTGTATTGTATTGATTAAATTATCGATTGAGTGAATTAATTTTTGAATTCAATTGAATTCAATATATTTGCTTTGTAAGTAAAAAGTTTGAACAGTTGTCATGTAAGATCAATTCATGCATTGTAATAGATTATGTTCTTCGTTACAAATAAATTCGATCACCGTCCTTTTACGTTTGATATGATGCATAGAACAACCAAAATATGTAAACGGAAGAATTGTCAAACGATCATTGTATTTTACATTTCCCTATGAAGTTATTGCATCTCTCATGTTTACGTAGTTATCAAACCGCGAAAGTTCATTCAGTATCTGAAATGACGATTGTCCCAGGCTTCTCAGTTTAGAAGTACGTTTTAGGTAAACATATTCCGGTCTGCACAAATATAAGCGTGTACAAGAGTACTCGCATCTTGCATATATTCGCAATGCGGATTCCCCCAGGCATCTTTGCAATCCATCTTAGGGAAACACATTTCGAAAATACCACCTACTTGCATGCAGTCTTCCGAAAAACACTTACACTTGTCCACGCGATGTGAAAATTCCATGTTTTTGTTTGAATTCGAACATGATTCTCGCTAGTGTTGAGCGTCTATCCCCAATACGAACAATGATACACAAACATAGACATGTGAAAACAAACACGATTTTTATAATTCAAGAACATCATGTACAAACATATCACCCGATGTCGCAGTATTCATTGCTTTCGTTTCGTTTCTTTTCATACACGGAAGGAAATTATTCATCCCAAAACATTTCTTCGTAGAATACTTTTTCACAGAAACGAACTTGAAACTTAGTTCGCATTTCAAAAATTGCACGAACTAAGAGGCTATAAGTTCATGCACCAAAATATATATTTTTATTAAGGCTCATATGGCGTCAGCCTAACGGGGCCGGGAGTTCAATATTTTGACAATGTTTGCTTTAGAGATGGGCAAAACAGTTCACTTTGATGAACGGTTCACTCACTAATCGTTCATCTAAGTGAATCAGTTCTTTTGAACCGTTCTTTCGCTCTTTCGTTCAGCGATATTAAGGACAGCATAGAATGTTGGCTGGAACCCAACATCAATAGACAGCTGTTAATTGATATCGTTGGATTGGATAGTGTACGTATGTGATTTATATTTTTGAAATTTAGTGGGGAAAGATAAGCTGCTTCATTGAAAGTCGCAAACTGTATGTGAAAATATATATATCGGTCGACAAAAGTTTATGTAATAATTTGATGTGCAAAAAATATGTGCAATTTTTCATATTCTCTTTTTGGACAACACACAGGTTCCATGTAAGATCATCACCCCTATTCTGCATTCCGTCGGATTTGCATTTCGTTCGAAACTGCGATCTCGAACGAGTTATAATTTTGCTTTCCCTATTTCGAACGTATTGCTCATTTCGATCGAATTATTTCAAACTGTTCGAAAGAAATTCGAACAGTTCGCGTTGACGACTCACCGATGCTGCCACCTGCAATCAATTGCTCTGTTTGTGGGATTGCTGTGAACTATTTAAATTACTATGGCAAAAGACTGTTTTCAATTCAAAAGTGGTCAGTGAAAACTGTTACCATATGTGTTTTAAATGATTGCAATATGCATTGCCATTCCTTTACATCTATTTCATATACAATATAATCGAAATGAAAAGAAAAGTTTATATAAATATTAGGAACCATCATAAATCGCTATTTATGCAAAATTTTATTCCACTAGTTCGTAGAGAACTTGTCAAACTATAGTGCAAAATACATTTTTAATACAGCCAACTCAATTTTCTTTCATAATTTTTGTTTCGATAATTCATATTCATTACGAATGCATCGTTTTGTTCAGCATAAAAATGGTCACCTTACGCAACTATCCTATATGTTTTGACATAATTAGCATTGGAGAAGATTACCCTTTCGTTTGATACATACTTTTATTATTTGTATCACCAAAATCATACAAAACTGCACGATACAAAAGTATAGATTTTCATATATGTTTTCCTCACAAATACCAAACGTCAAAACTCAATGTCGTCGAATGGCAAAATAAGCAAAATAAACCTAAAAGACAGTTGTGCCGGGTGCTGAAATTTAAATTTATTTGAATTGTTCTTCGGTGTGAATAGAAAATAAGTGAGAAAATAAATTAGCCAAATGGATTCCGCCTTATTGTCGGTATTGGCAGTGTATGAAGAAATCGGAATACTTCGTTATAATCGACGGAATCTGCGCACATCCGGTAATTTAATGGAGCTTTCAGACGATGCGTAAGTAAAATTTATTTGTCTCTGAATTTCTTAGATTTTTTATTATCGATTTTCCTCTACTATGCAGATTCATTAAAAGCTTTCGTTTGAATAAAGAGGCATTCCGATACGTTTTGGAGGAAATTGAACACGATTTTTCCAACACAAAGAAAAGTGGCATTCATGTTAAGGAAAAGCTGGCGGCGTGTTTGAGATTTTTCGCTGAGGGAAACTACCAGCTTGGAGCGGGAAAAGATTTCCATATTGCGATGGCACAGTCCACTTTTTCTAAGGTGTTATCTGAAATGCTGAACATACTGGAGCGAAGATTATGTTCTAAGTGGATATCATTGGAAATGTCGGAAAATGAACAGCGACGTGCCAAGCTTTATTTCTATGAGAAATCTGGAATTCCAGGAATAATCATGTGTGTTGATGGAACACATATAAAAATAATTCCCCCTAATCAGAATCGAAATTTAGTTTATAATCGAAAGGGGTTCTACAGTCTGAACGTTCTCATTGTAAGTACAGCATGCATTAAATTAAAAAATTGTATTTAATTTTTTTTGGCATTATAGGTTTGTGACGATCAGCAGAGGATCCGTTTCGTTGATCCTAGCTTTCACGGATCTAATCACGATGCCCATATATGGCGAATAAGCCCTGTACGAACGTATTTCGAGCAGATGCATCGAAACGGCGGAACACAAACTAAAATACTGGGTAAACAAAATTGTTTAAATTTCCTAGATGTGCATGATAAAATTGTTTCCCACAGGTGATGCAGGCTACCCATCGAAATCATGGCTGGTAACGCCATTCAGAGCTCCGGAAGAAGGCAGTTTGGAAAGCGATTTCAACCAGAGGCATGCTTTAGGTCGAGGCATAGTCGAACGAACAATCGGTGTTCTTAAAAATCGTTTTAGATGTTTACTTGGAGCGCGACAACTACATTATACTCCTACAAAATGTGCTCAAATTGTGAATGTGTGTTGTGCACTTCATAATATATGTTTGGAATACGGATGCTCTCAGTAGGGGGCATATTTTGATGAGTCATATCAATAAATTTTTATTCTTTCCAATACTAGCAACTATCATCTATTTTTACTTTTGTATGCGATAAATAAAATAATACGATTTGGTGATCTAATGTCTAAATCTTGTGTTTATTTTTATAATGCAATATGTTGATTGCTTTGGCGAATTGGCGTTGGTAATGTACCATATCATTGAGGTTTTTGTTTGAGGTACCCAACAGCGATTCCATTTCCGAGTGAAATTTCTGTTGTTGTTCAATTTGTATTTGAACTAAATTGAGGGCAGATAGCCTAGGTCTCTTTGGTTGGGAGCATTGAGGAATAGCCGTATCATTCGCATCGTCGGACTCGTCAATTGAATCGCAACTTACATCTGCATTAACCTCGTTGTTTTTTCCCTTAGGTGTTCCTTGTGAAGAACAACCTGGTATTCCTTCTACGGTTTCCAACAGTCCAGTTAGCTGAACCGCTTGCTCCTCTAGCTCAGACAAATGTATCGTTCTGTTGGGTCCTCCTCCAGTTGCCCTTTGCTCTCTTTTGTTGTGAGAGAGTCTGCGCTTCAACGCTGATTTATAATCCGCCCACACCTGCCGGACATTAAAAGTGAAATACATATGTATTATTTCGGAATAGTTTCAGTAAATACCTTTTTCCATCCAGACCCGTCACGGATGGGTGGTCCCAAACTGTTTAATTCAGCAGCACAATCGTTCGAAAATGGTCCGGAGTTACCACGTATAAATCCTTTTGCTATGTCGGGGTTCTTCTCCAAAAGCTGCACCAGCCGCTCAAACTGTTTCTTTGTTGTTGTTATGTTTTTGGTTTTATCCCTGTGAATAGAAATTTGATTAAAAAATCAATTAAAAGCAACCGATGTAAAACTTTACTTACATTTTTTTAGCAATCCGCAGTAAAAAAATATCGGGAGAAATTCGACTGCAAACCACCACTCGAACGAAATAAAGAAAGGGTTTGACATTCGAGTAGCGTCGAACGAAAGATGTTATACAATTCAAACGGAATACAGAATGAAATTTTTCAAGTCGTTCGAAATATTTCGAATCGTTCGGAATACAGAATCGGGGTGCATATTTCATAATGTTCATTCAGGGAAAAAATCAGCAGCGATTTTCACTAACAATCAGTCATACAAACAATCACGATAACACGTACACGCAATAAGCCAAACAATGAATTTAAAGTAACGAAAAAACTTTTTTCTCAACAAGCCCTCACTATAAAATTTTATGTTTACCTAATCCATGAATCGTCCCAGCTTCCCCCAGATTTTCTCTGATAATCAGAAAGTATATGATATGTATAAGAAGTTTTGCTTTTAAAACTACGAAAATCTAATTTAATTTTTAACCCAAAATTAAGAATACATTAACAAAAAAAACCCTGCGTTACATGCATTTTGCTCATTAATGACAAATCGTTTTATTTTCCTTATAAGCGTTCTCATTATATTCATCCATTCCGCCCAGTGCAAATCAGTTCAGCTGCACTCGTTCGTTCGCAAACAATTTGCCCGCAAACACTTCGTTCTCAAACAGTTCGTTCCAAAACAGTTCACTCTCAATCAGTTCTTTCCCATACAGTTCACTTGCAAACAGTTCGTTCACAAACAGTTCACTCTCCAACAGTTTACTCTCAAACAGTTGACTCGCAAACCGTTCTTACGGAATCAGTTCGTTAACAAACCGTTCGCTCGCAATCAGTTCGTGGGGAGAACTATCGTTCTTTGAAAAAGAACGATCGCTCGTTCACTCTTTTCGGCGAACTAGTTCTTTCGTACCGTTCGTGAACGGTTTGCCCATCCCTAGTTTGCTTACAACTATGTTAGTAATATGTAACCGATTACTCGCGGTTGGCTCGAGGTTAGTATTAAAAGTGTTCTCATAATTGGGATGTTGCAGTCTTCAGTGCTCTGTACGTGTGCCCGACATGGGATGCTTCCTATTGGGATGCAGCTGACCGTTAATCAGCAACGACCCCCTAGTCTGCACCCCATATCTAGCGTGGTGCGTCTTTTTCGACTCGAGGAATCCAGGATAGAATGATCACTAGCCGGCGCAATCATCAGCTCGTGTAGAGTTGTCATGAGCGGTACAACCTTTGGCTGTTGTTGAATCATCAGTGGACTGCACAACCTTCGGCCCGTGTATCTGTAAAGAGTGTGTGTATGTATTGCCGCGACTAAGTAAAAGTTTATAGATCGTTCATGCACATTTTGCAAGTCTGATTAAATAATCCTTGGTTTCGTTCAAAGAAAACATTCTCTGAATAGAAAGAAGCTTCCTATTTTTTTTTTTGCGTGCATGTTGGCAATTAAAGTCTGGGGAGCCGACTGCATAGCGGGCGACGTCGTACAAATGCTGACCAAAAAAATAAATACCCAAAAATTAGTTTTAGATGCAACCTGCACACATCAGAACCAGCAGAGAAATTTCAGCGGCTAAAACACACCATTAATTTCTCGATGTTATCACAAACTGAATGAAGGAAAAAACTAAAAGCTACACTTACACTGCACTACATATGCTATGTGTGCATCCGATTGCATCATCCTTTCTTCTCCTCTTCTCCGCTCGTTTTATAGTTCGGGTCGCGATCGTCGCGAACAAGCAGTATTGGCCATTTGTATTCAAAGATCCAGCCAAAATTGTTGCTCCCGTGGTCGAGTGGTTAGCGTCACGCCTAACATGTCACTGCTGAATAATTCAATTTTAGTACTTGTTCAAATAGCTAATAATAGCGAATGTTACATGAATTCAATATATAAATTGATGCGTGCACTAAATAAGGATATCAAATGTGAAAAACTCTCGTATCAATCGATGTTTATTTTGTTCAGAACAGAAAAAGAGGTTTATTTTATTTGCCCAATATTTTTGATGAAGCACCCATTGTCATGAAAGGAAAGCATTTTTCCATGTCAACATACCAATACACCACGCGTTGAGTGGTGGTGGTGTGGTGTCCGATTCGCTTCTTCTACTCTACGCACTGCCGGTGCTTGGGGTGAAAATGCAAGAGAAACTGTACACCATGTTCGAACATCATGTGAAACATTGGGATTAAACATCGTATGTCCAAACATACCACGAATACAAACATGTCACATTTTCTAACATAGGTACGAAAAAATCATGTTTGTACTCAAACACAAAACTGTGAACAGCAGCGTGGACATGTTTATTCCGGACGCAGTGTTTTTTGTGAAACATGGAAGACTGCTTGCATGTATTTGCAAGGCGGATTCCCACAGATACATTGATTTTGATGTCTATGTGGGGAAACTTTAAATCAAGCCAATCAAAACTTGGTAGTTGAGGCGTTTAGATAACGCTTGACATTTTACAGTTATTCAATTGTTTATCTCATGAAAAATGACACTTTATTAACCATGCGCATAGAATTTTTTTCTATTAATTGAAGCATACATCTTTCCGATATATTAAGGAATTTTCGAAAGATAAGCATTCGGAATCTTTCATTTTTGACGTAGGACTACGTCTTTCATTTCTATACCGGGGTGTAAAATCAAAGTTTCGAAAACGAAAGCGTTACGCCGGAGACCGAGATTTTGAGCGTTAATAGCTCCTAAACAACTGAACGAAATGGTATGATAAACACTTCATTCGAAAGATAAAATGTCTACGCGTTATATACTTGTTACTTTTTGATCCGGAAACTTGTTCCAATAGTCTTAAAATTGCCTTCAAAACAGGCTTTTGAAATCACCAATCGGTATATAAGCGAGTGCCGCTCGGAAATCCACTCAGTTCGAATTGAACAGCGATGGGAGCATGTTGTCGCTGTTGTGGTGAAGCTTTTCGTTTATCATGAAAGCGCGGATGAACGGTGTCACCAAGAGCCTGTTTGTGCACCTTAGGCCATCAGGAGGAGAGTGATGCCACAAACGGTTCCCCGGGAAGAGATCGGAGCAGCCGCCACATACACATACACGCGCGGAACTCTTCGTTTGGATGCCATTCAGCATCGAGAAAATTCCGGAAAGATTCAATTGTTGCTAAAAAATAATCTGCCAGTTCCCCTGGGAATTGAAAAATACATTCATGCGAAAGAGTTTATTTTAATGTTTTCTATCCATGTAACACTGCGACCATATATTTTTCAATTAAGTGCTATTAACAGGTGGTTATCGAGTTAGCATTAACCACTGGTGGGCTTCGAGTATCGAGGAAAATCTGGAAAGAACTAATCGTTGCTGATAAATACTCTGCCAGTTCCCCTGGGAATTGAGAAATACATTGATGCGAAATGTTTTCTATCCATATAACACTGCAACCAAATACATTTGGTTTTGTGATTTTTCAATCAATCGCAATTAACAGGAAAGCTTCTGAAAATTATTCTTCCCCATCAGTAGAAAATTTTCGTATCCAATATTGTATGCGCGCGCAACGGAAAATGTTTCGCATCGCGAAAAACATATAATTTTCAATCGATTATTGCTCAGTCGCCGAAAGTTTCAAACTCAGAGAGTTCATTCCCCTCTAGTTTGCCTTCCAAATTGCCATCGTAAACCACACCTTCTCTCTATTCAATCACGCACAAAAAGCATACTTAAGCGATTTACTGGTAGTGAAACGGAATCATTTTTCGTGAGGACATCGACAAGACAACATCGTTATTGAACGAGCTGAACTAGCGGAACGAGCTGGACGAGCTGGACGGCGAGGGATCGAGGGATTCATCACCTGGCCTGACCTGACACGCATTCAATTTGTTTGGAACTGTGAGAGAGCGCAGAAAAGCCGATTTATCAGAAGAAGAGAAGACGACCGAGAGAGTATCAGCACCGAAAAACGATTCCATTTGAGATATCGAAGCAGCCGCCACACACACACATATAAATACGTGCGGAACTTCTTTCGTTTAAATTCCATCCAGCATCGAGAAGATTACGGAAAGATATTATCGTTGCTGAAAAATAATCTGCCAGTTCCCCTGGGAATTGAAGAATACATTCATGCGAAAGAGTTTTTTTTAAATGTTTTCTAACATATAACGCTGCGACCAAATACATTTGGTCTTGTGATTTTTCAATCAAGTGCAATTAACAGGTGGTTATCGAGTTAGCATTAACCACTGGTGGTGGACTTCGGGAAGAATCCGGAAAGATATGGCTGCTGCAAAATGATCTGCCAGTTCCCCTTGGCATTGAAAATAACATGCAAGCGAAAGAGTTTATTTTAATGTTTTCTAAACATATAACACTGTGACCAATTACATTTGGTTCTGTGATTTATAATATCCGTAGGATATTTTCGTATCCAATATTGGATGCATAAAACATTGTACCTCCAACGTAACGCTCTCGTTTTCGAAGTCCCCCAAATATTCATTTATTCATTCATTCAGAATGGATTCAGATTCGACTTCAAACAAATGATCACTAAATCAACGATAGTCCTACGTCACCGTTGCGGTTATACCATAGATATAACCCACTTCCTGTTTTTCCTTCATGTTCTGTGTTTAGGTTTTCATTTCACCCACATATAATCCGGTTAGACGTAGTCCCACGTCAAAAGGAGTGCACAAAAACAAGCTTGTCTTTGTATAATTTGCAGTAGATAAATCGGTTTTATTTCGGTTAGCTCACAGTTCGAATATTGGGGGGTCTTACAAGGATGGTGATATGTGAATGAACGGCCTTATTCTGCGTGGCGTGTGAGGTGAGATGACAATTGTCACTTATGTCACGCGATTCCACCAGGCGTATGCCGTGAGAAATCTCACTTGAATGAACTCTCACTTTATTCCCGCTCTCAAATATACGTGACGATTGTCACATGAACTGGGATTTCTAGGTGACAATCGTCGACATGTCTTGAGGTGTCGACAGTGCATGAAAACAAATGAAAAAAGGAAGAGGAATAATAAGTCGGCCTGATTCTGCGTGGAGTGTGAGGTGAGATGACGATTGTCACTTATGTCACGCGATTCCACCAGGCGTATGCCGTGAGAAAAATCACTTGAATGAACTCTCACCGTATTCCCGCTCTCAAATACACGTGACGATTGTCACATGAACTGGGATTTCTAGGTGACAATCGTCGACATGTCTTGAGGTGTCGACAGCGCATAAAAACAAATGAAAAATGGAAGAGGAGAGAGTGTCTTTTTGGGTCGTATAGAATCGATAGTAATGGTATTGTATGTATCAATAAGTTCAATTTATCTTCAATTTTCACAGTACGAGCGACAAATTGCAAGTAGTTTGTTTTTTTTTTGTGAAAGCGGTAGTGAATCTGTTATCCCTCAATCGGACGAATAAGCACACCGGAATTATTTCCATTTTATGAAATCTATTTATTTTCTCTAAAATATATCTATCACATGGATCTTGTGTTTCATCTATTTAGCCGCGATTCATCGTCACCGAACTGCGTATCTATTTCAGAAGCCGTGGTATACGCCGGAGCCGGAGCTATAGCAACAATTCAACGCTGAGAGCGCAGAGAGCAGCAGCAACTAGGACCAAAACAAACAAAAATGTTGAACTTTACAGAATACAATCACCCGTTTCACTAAATCTAAATCAGATACCTGCAAATTCGGCAGAATATACACAACCTGATACACAACGAAATTTTTATGCTAACAACAGGCCAAGTTAAATCAGATCTATAGATACGGCACTGACTGTAGTAAAACAAATACCTGACCTCTCTGAGCGAAACAAATAAAATTCTGAGATGCCAGATGTTTTTTCTCAAATATATGCGATAAAAAATTGTTTATCATATGGAATCAATAATGTTTTGTCACTCGGCCTGATTCTACGCGGCGTGTGATGTGAGGTGACAATTGTCACGTATGTCACGCGATCCCACCAGGCTTATGCCGTGAGAAATCTCACTTGAATGAACTCTCACCGTATTCCCGCTCCCAAATCTACGTGACGATTGTCACATGAATTGGGATTTCTAGGTGACAATCATCGATATGATTTGAGGTGTCGACAGCGCATGAAAACTTATCAAAAATGGAAAGTAAGCATCATTTCTGGTCGTAAATAACCCAATAGTATTGGTATTGTATATATTCCATTTTTATTTAATTTTCACAATACGTGTGACGAATTGCGAGCAGTTTGTATTTCTTGTGAAAGCGGTAGTGAGTATCTCTCGATCGGGCGAATGAGCACTCCGGAAATCTTTCCATTATATGAAATGAATTTATTTTTTCTACAATATATTTATTACATGGGTGTTATGTTTAATCTATCTAGTAGCGAGCCATCAACACCGAACTACATATCCATTCCAGAAGCCGTGGTAAACATCGAATTAAACAGTGAGTACGCAGGAAGCAGCAGCAATTACGATCAAAACAAACGAAAGCGTTAAACTCTGTATGATGCTAACAACCGTTTCCGTCTGCTTGTTGGACGAACTAAATCCTAAACAAATGGTCTGATCTCTCTGAGCGAAATAAATAAAATTCTGGGATGCCAGGTGTTTTTTTCTCCAATTTATGCGATGAAAATCTGAAATATCTGTAAATATGTACTAGCGTCTGCAAAACTGGCCAGTTTCGTTTATCATTTGAAACCAATAATGTTTTGTTACTATTTTAAACAGCCTAAAGCAGGAATAAAAGGTTGTGACAAAAGTTAAATGTTTGCAAATTCTTAGACATATGTGCGAATGCAGCATCTCTGATCTGATTTGGCAACCAGCAGAATGAATACCTTGTCACTTGCTGTTCATCCTCTCACATACATAAAATGAACCTCTCACGGCATCCGATACGACTGTAGGAATAGAGTGAGGAAAGTTGCGTGATGGTGATGTGACAATTGTCATCTCACCTCACACGCCGCGTAGAATCAGGCCGACTATTTTAATCAACCTGCAGCAGGAATAAAAGATTGTGACAAAAGTTAAATGTCTGCAAATTCGTGAACATATGTGCGAATGTGGCATCTCTGATCAGATTTGGCAATCAGCAGAATGAACGCCTTAGCACTTGTTGTTCATCCTCTCACATACATAAAATGAACCTCTCACGGCATCCGACACGACTGTAGGAATAGAGTGAGGAGAGTTGCGTGATGGTAATGTGACAATTGTCATCTCACCTCACACGCCGCGTAGAATCAGGCCGAGTGTTTTTTTGGGTCGTATAGAATCGATAGTAATGGTATTATATGTATCAATAAATTCAATTTATCTTCAATTTTCACAGTACGAAAGACAAATTGCAAGTAGTTTGTTTTTTTTGTGAAAGCGGTAGTGAGTCTGTTATTCCTCAATTGGACGAATAAGCACACCGAAATTATTTTCATTTCATTAAATCTATTTATTTTCTCTAAAATATATCTATCATATGGGTCTTGTGTTTCATCTATCTATCCGCGAGTCATCGTCACCGAACTGCATATCCATTTCAGAAGCCGTGGTATATGCCCGAGCCGGAGCCAGAGCAACAATTTAACACTGAGAGTACAGAGAGCAGCAGCAACTACGACCAAAACAAACAAAAATGCTAAACTTTACAGGATGCAATCAACTGTTTCACCAAATCTAAATCAAATACCTGCAAATTCGGCAGAATGTCCTGATACACTAACAACAGGCCAGGTTAAATCAGATCTATAGATACGGTACTGACTGCAGCAAAACAAATATCTGACCTCTCTGAGCGAAACAAATAAAATTCTGGGATGCCAGATGTTTTTTCTCAAATATATGCGATAAAAATCTGAAATATTTGTAAATATGTGCTAATGTCTGACATACTGACCAGCTTCGTTTATCATATGGAATCAATAATGTTTTGTCACTATTTGAAATAGCCTGCAGCAGGAATAAAAGGTTGTGATAAAAGTTAAATGTCTGCAAATTCGTGAACACATGTGCGAATGTGGCATCTCTGATCAGATTTGGCAACCAGCAGAATGAACGCCTTGTCACTTGCTGTTCATCCTCTCACATACATCAAATGAACCTCTCACGGCATCCGAAACGACTGTAGGAATAGAGTGAGGAGAGTTGCGTGATGGTGATGTGACAATTGTCATCTCACCTCACACGCCGCGTAGAATCAGGCCGGAAATAATTTTATGCCGTTCAGAATGCGAGAAGTGTTCATTATTCAATGATATGTAGATGGCATCGATGATGTCTGGCAATATCTATTTTCCTCCATATTAGACTCTGCGTCCTCCAGACAGCAAATCTTCTACGGTTGATATTCCAAGCTGTCCCAAGCAGCTTTTATTCCGTCAGTGTTTGGAAATCTGTCAATATTCAATGAACCACAATGTGTCATGTTACTTACCATCCACGAATGTATAACTGAAAATAAGTGCATGATTCAGATACCTAAACAAAATAAAAATATTCGCTTTTGTTGAGACAGATAAATGAACGAAGCGAGAAACGATGTCTGTTGATTGCATATTCGAGCTGAATCATCTCATTGTACATATCGTGAACCACTGCTCAGGCGAGTGCCGAGCGAATAATGATACATAAAGAATTACGAACGTCATCGTTCGGTACTGACCTCACAACGCAGTTTCTTTTTTTTTTTTTTGAGGAACCTTTTTAGCGATGAGCAGCGAATGAGGGAAGAGCTAAAATGAGAACGATTTTGTTTCTTACTGGATCGATGTTTTCAGTAACACTTTGCGGTCTATATGAGTGTATATCGCAAATGGGATACTGTTGTCGGTGGTTCTATTGCCTGACACGCGAAAGTCAATATAGCGTGTTGCTTTTGGTTCGCATTTTTGTGTATCATGGAGTGCCTACCGAAACAGAGTTTACTCTCCGTCTGGTTTGTGTCATCATTCGTAGCATGTAACAACAAACAAATGCCACTGGGGGAAATGACTTCTGCAACGTTTAATCGACAAACACTGCGCTCCGTACATTGTTGAGGTTCACTGTATAGTTGAATGGAAATTTACGAAGTAGTTCGGTTTACCTTAGAGAGGAGACCCTTACAACTGTAGTAACGCTCTAGAAATCGTCTCAAATATAGAATCACGCTGGTTAAAGATTCCCAAGAACGCTAGGTTGAGGCATTGGAAATTCTCTAAACGAAATTTCATCTGACTGACAAGGCAATGTGATACCCACACAGGAACGAAACACAACCAGTCTTTTTTTTTTCTCATCCATATTTTCTTCTATAATTTCGTACGAAAGTATTTTTTTTTCTTCATTTCCTCACGGAAACATACAAGACCTCTGCCTTGCTCTGCTGACGAATTCAGTAGGTTCAGTTTTTTTTTCTTGTTTATTTCAAATGCAAATATGACCTCGCTTCTGAGCGGTAAATGCACGTGTATGTATGTGGTGTGTTTTTGTGTAATGTTTTTTTTGTGGTAGCGATGTGTGTTTGGTTTGGGTAAGTGTATAAGTGCAGTGCAATGAGATGCGATGCGTGTTCTCTCTTGTTGCGATTGCCACAGTTCTCTCAATCTCACGATGCATCTACGATGACCGCTTCTCTCTGAACGTGTGTGTAAGAGTGTATTTGTGTATGTGTTTTTGTGTGTGCAACGCTCCCCTCAAACTGTTATCGTGTTACTATTTTTAGTTTTACTTTTAGCTTCGTTATCTGTGTACTACATAGAAATAGTTTACTCTCTGTATGTTTTCTCTTTTACTTTGGGTTTTGGTTGAGGATTTTTTTAATTCTTGTATCTTTTTTCTTACTAAGATCGGTAATATGATTCCACGATCTTTCTGTTTCTCTCTCTCTCTTTTAATAGTGAGCGTGTGTTGTTTACTTTTTAATTTTATTTCCTATTTGCTTTTATGTCTCCTGTTTTCGTTTTTTCTTTGACCTTATTGTTTCACTCGATCTCACACAAGTGATTCTCTATTCATTTTTCGTCGTCTCATCTCATATGCGTATGTGTTTTTGGGGGAGGATAGGGGTTGAGGATGACGGAGAGAGGAAATATCTCCATTTATCGTTATCTAAATATGTGTTCCATCATCTCTCTACAAATTGCTGAATGAAAGGACGATGCTTCATTGGATGCGCTCTATTATGTATGTATGTTTTTTTTTCTTGTAAATTCTCGGGATGACATGAAATACTACAGTGTATGGAGTGTTATGATTTTAAATTTGCAACAATATATACTTTATTATTATTTATTTGCCAGTCAGTTGTTTCTCGTTTTTTTTTTTTGAATAAAGTAATTTCTGCTTCATCTTATCGAATACAAAAATAACACGTAAATGTCGTTAAGTGTTTTACATTCGCGTCATATTCATTTTTTTCTGTTTATTGGTTAATCTCGCTCAATCTTCTTCTTTTATTAATCTTTGCTTTCATGCCGGGCGCTCGTATGGCTCTAAACATGAATTCGAATTCGAAAGTTGCCTCTATTTCTTTTATTAAATAATTTATTTTTTTCAATAATATAATATATTTTCATTTAAATATTTTATTTAATACATATCTGCCTTTGTTCCAAATATAAATCTATTATAAATGCTTTTTTTTTTATTTTAATACTTTTATAATTCAATATTTCTCTCTGCTCGTGTGTAAGTGATTTTGCTTCTCGCGAGTAACCATTACTACATTGCTTTGCTCTCTAACACACACACACACTTTCCCTCTTTCTCTCTTGCTTTTTTGTTTTATTTTCTCTCGTGCGTTTTTTTATTTTATTTTTGTTTCAACTTTTTGTGTTCGAAATAGATCCGATCATTTTTGTTACTCGATGTCTCTCGATCTCCGTAAATATCAGCTTTGTTGTTTTTCGTTCCTCTCGCCCTTTCTCTTGTATATCTGATGTGTTTCTGTGTTTAGGGATTAGGAAGAAATTCGCTTCGCACACATACGGAATTGTTTTTGTCGTTTCCCAGTGCGACATTGCATTGTGTATGTGTGTGAGGGTGGTCATCCCTGGTTGGCTTCGATGGATTGTTGTGACGATATTTGACTTTTTTTTGTTCTTGATTAGTTTTCTTTGGGCAGTAATGCGCTTTATTTTTTTTTCTCAACTGTGGGTACTGTGTATGATATTGGTTCTCTGTTGTCGATACAACGAAATTAGTCGCGATGACCTGCAATGGTGTAGGAGAGACGAGCTGAAAGAACTGAATGTCACTGTGTGTTTCGTTGGTGTTGGTGGTGAGATGTGAAATGTATGGGGGTATGCGTGTGTGTGTTCTGCAGCCAAAAAGATGCGCTTGTGTGAGCGTTTTTCTTTTTGTGATCTGTGTGTATCTCTGTTTAGGGGGATAGGTATATCCTTTCAATAATTATTATAATTGTTTAATAATATTTATTAAAATGGGGGGTATCTCATTTTGCTCATCCGTTCTCATCACCTTGCGTTATTATTTTTCCCCGCGAAACGCCCGATTCTGTTTGATATAATATCAAGAGAGCCGCCTCGACTTTAAATATGTATATATATTTATGTGCATCATCTTCTCGTGGCTGACTTCCGGTTTTCATTTCCTCTCGATTTAATATAAATTTTTAGTATAAAATTGAGCTCTTAAACGTACGTTTGATAGTGACGTGTGTATGTGATTAAAATATATATTACTCTTTCTTTCTCTCTTTCAGAAATGCGTGTATGAGTGTGTGAATTTTTTAAAATTCTCTCTTGTTTTTAGTGGAGGGAAAGTGCGAAAAATGTTTACTACCTGTTTTTTTTTCATTCGTTTTATGATTTGAAGAAAAAGAATAATGAAAATGTTTAAAGTGCAAAAAGAGTGCGATTGGAAGATTAATTATGCGCCCATCAACCCTCAAGGAGAGACAACGGGCGAATGAGTTTATTGCTCTGACGATCGATTTTTGTTTCTACCACTACCAAAATTAAAGTGAGTAAAACAATTGTGTATTTCTGTTTGAATTGATTTTTTTCTTTGCAGCAGACACACGCAACATTACAACCAATATGGGCCCCAGACAATGCTCAGATGTAGTATAACACTCAAGTAAGAACCTGTACGAGCCGGTATCCAGTATCGCTGTTCAAGTCCACCCTACGACAACCTTTCCATCGTTTCCCCATGATGATTAGTGATCAACGTTAAATTGTGAATACTGATACGCGCCTCATCGAAGGATTTTTTATGATGATACTTCAAAACAGCTATGGAACATCCAACGGTAGCTGAATAGTGGGCAGCCATTGAACGAGAAGTATGAATTCTCGGTCATCAGTGAGCGTCTGTACCAGAACACGACTAGTCAGTACAGAGTTCATCTGGAGCGCTGTACAAATCCATCCAACATCAAATTTACATCGCTCCTCAAAAGAACTGAAAACGATAATAACTTCTCCGTCGACGATGAATTGTAAGTATTAACTCACTGCTAAGTTTTTAGTGCTACACGTAACGCATTTAAAAAAAATGGACAAATTTTGGCCAATTTTTCATGCGTTGTCCTTAACACCTGGCGATGAGACCACTTGTGCATCGTCGGTCATAGTAACCCATGAGTTTTCAAACAAAATTTGACAGCGCTATCCGCAGCGAACTGCGGAAATACCTAGCGGAGATGGACATCATCATGCGGAAACCTAAGTCATGACCGTGTCGAAACTGCAAGCTGTGACCCAGAAACAAAGGATAAAAGTGAGGAAGAATAAATTTTCCCCGGCGAAGTGAGACGTCACGGTCGTCATGGACGTATTTAACGCTGAATGGCAACGACTGGCAGGGAACTAGTTAATTTAAGTCCCCCACCAAGGAGGTAAGTTCCGACGTCATCTCCCCCATCAAGCTCCCAAAGAAGGTGCTGCTCTGCCGTAATCTCGCAAAGTGACGCAAGCGCCAGAGGGAGAAATTTTCAGTACGAGACTTTTCGCAAAATTGCATGTATAATCAGCATATGCGTACATTGCGAAAATCTGATCTGTACAAATTGTGTACAATTGATGGAAAAACATTGCCATCTGCTCGATTTTTGAAAAAATGCAGTTTTATTTAAGCTATGTTACCAACGCCAGTTTGTTGTGGAAACAGCAAATTTTAATCGCTGTTTCCACAACCGATTGGCGTTCATCCATCAAAGTATGGGAGAATCTGTTTCCAAATATTTTCTACAACATGCCACCGTTGAGTGGAGCAAGAGGTAGCATCAGAGAGAAGAGTTCTGCACATTTTCCGTCTTTGTAGCGTGTGTCGAGCGGGCCAACGTAGTTGAGAACCCGATTGTAATAACTATTGACAGCATCTTCTATTCCAATCCAAATGCAATTGAAAACATCCGTGTTGAATAAGATAATGCCGTCCGAAATTATCCGATGTAAAGCAAATACAGTTTACGCGAGGATGTTCTGAGTTTTGATATAAGATGCGTTTCGATGGAGATTTTAGACATTACCCTTCGATCAACTCTCAGCTTCAATTCGTCCGAAAAAGACATTGAGCAAGTGAGGTAAGTGAACATCGTTAAGATGCTTTGTCCCTTGATTGATGTTGTTATTTGAAATGTTTTGTCTCTTCTCGTTCATTCTATGCCATCAGAACGGATTAAAAATCATATCGCATAAGATTCCAAATTACGTCACATTATAAGGGAAATGGCGCTTGCGCCACATCACAGTGGAAATGGAGCTTACGCCATTCCGTTTTGAAGCTTTTACGGGGTCATTTTTCCACATTTCTATAAAACTTCACAGTCGTTTGAAAGGATTTGGTATTCTTTATCGATTTATAACATAAAAAGTAAAATGTCAATTTTGGCGCTTGCGTCACTTTGCGAGATCACGGCAGTGCTGTGGCTAACAATCACATGCTGAAACTTGCTTCCTTCATCCAAAAATATCATCCGAACATGGATGTTGTGTTTTGGCCAGACCTGTGCTCTGCCTATTACGCGAAAAAGTCGCTGGAGGAGATAAAACGCTTGAAGATAAATATTGTTCCGAAGTCTACCAATCCTCCAAACGTCCTCCAGCTGCGTCTCATCGAGAATTTCTGAGCAAACCTGAAGCGGAGGGTCTACTCCCACAATTTCTTGGCGAAAACAGAGGAGGAACTAATAAATAAAGCTAAGAAAGAACTGAAAAACATACCAACAAACATGTTTTCGACAGCAATGACAGCAAAGCCGCCCAACAGACCATAAGCATTGCTTCTACCACTCCAGAACTTGCCCCGGCGTAGCGGTGGAAGCTGTACGCGCTTTGGTAAAAGACAGTTTAAAAATCGACAATGACTCACTCGACCCCGCAACTTAACCTGAGAGACTGCTTTTTCGAGATCTTCGGATGACTCTCATCACCCGAGTCGTAATAAATCAAGCATTTCGTTGTCATTGTCAGAGGCATACGCACCAAAATTTCGCAGTTGCGTTTGTTCTCTTCTAACCGCAATTACGATTGCCTGGACTTCGCTGAAACCAGGCTTCGAGTAGATATTAATAATGCTGAGATTTAGATCGTTTACATATTCTATCGTTGCGGTCGAGAGTGTTGCCAAGCCAGCACTCTCGTGGAGGACGAGTGTTAATCGCAGTTTAAGCTCAACTCAACTTCGAGGCTATCCCACTAAAGAACTGTGTTCACCTCGATCAATTTGCTTACGACTACACCGTAGATCTCTCTATCTCGTGGTTATCTATCTACCGTGCTACCGTGTCGTTGTATTGATAGGCGACTTTAAATTACCAAACTTGCGTTGGCAATTGAACGAGGATACTGAAGGATTTATGCCCACAATTTTTCTCCTGAACATGAATGGATACTCTTCTTCTTCTCCTTTTTTTTGGTTTTGAGAGGCTTTAAACTTTTCAGTTCATACGCCTCTAGCGAATGGATACTCATCGAAACAATGTTCGCCATTGGACTCCAAAAAACCAGCCGATATCGATCAAGCATTTGTTAGCCTTACAGAGCACTTAGACCAAATCCAACCCAAATCGCCTCTGTTGGACAATCACCACGCACCTTATGTTCTGCTTCTACAATATCGACCTTCATGTGATCCAGTTTATCAAAAACGAAATTGTGGAAGCTATCGGTTACCTAAACATCAAGAAGGGATGCGGGACGGATGGAATGTCTCCCTTACTGCTGAAAAACTATCCAATCAGTGAAATGACCGTTACGGAGGCCTGGAAAGCGGGTTCAGCGGATGCAGAGAAGGCTTTTGCGCTTCGCCCTTAGACTACTTCCGTGGAACAATGCAACAGCATCAGGTCTCATATTATACGCAAGTAACACACTTGGGGATTTATCGAAAGCGCCCAGTGCCCAATGCCACACAAAATAGCGAAACGTCATGCTCAACATTTATCAAACAACGAAGCTTTGGGCTCATTTATGACCTTCCAATCAAACCGAAGGCGTCGGCCAGAATGATGAGGATTCAAATACACGAAGAAATCGGTTACCTGTACAGGAATCATCCACTGCTTTGTGTTCCGTGAAAAAGCGATTTAAAAGTGCCCATCGCAAGTCAAATAATAAATTCTACGCTTTGATCACCTTTCAGCTAATCCTTGCTTCACACGATCACCGTAGAAGCCGTAAAAAATTGGGTTTCTTATCACGTTTACGCAGAACTAAGAATCCTGCACTACGGAGCATTCTTCTATTCCAACTGCAGCAATGAGCTACGGGCATAACATCCTGTTCAGCGCGCGCCTAAATCCTTGCAGAACGTCATGCGCAACTTCGCTCGGAACAAGCTGGTCTTATAAATGACCTCCCAAGTACATTGTTCATGACTGAAGACGAGACAACTGATCGGAACGATCGGTCTGGACCTGGAGATAAGGGTGGTAGTGAAATTTATACCATCTGAAGAGTTCGTACCGTAGAGCTTAAGATGGTGCAGGAATCTATACAATTACAATCGCTGCCTGCACGGGCAGATCTATGAATGAATATCATGATGGATAGTCGCGATCGCTTTGGACTCACAAGCAGAGTCCAACATTTTCGAAAAACGAATCATGGGAATTAATTTTCCGCGCAATCGCTTCGTTTCCAGCAGGTTCATTTCCATAAACGTTTTGCTCTCTCTTGTTATTGAGTCACAGTTAGCGCATTCGCTGCCAAACATGACTCGTGCATCAGTTATTTCCGCTCTTAACGTTGGTCAATCCATTTTTAGTTGAAGCAAATGGTTGTTCTAATTGGCGTGACGAATGAATGTTCGCCATTCAATCATTCAATGCGACTACTGCTCCACCTCGGTGTGTACATCGTGATGCAAAAAAGCAGTTACACCATTAATGAATGGCTCCAATGTTTACCTACCGTAAACTCATCTACAATTTGAAAATGAGAGAGAGAATCGAATTCATTCTAAGAGAGGAGGGGGTCATTTCAACATGCCGTGACGTTCATTTGACGGTGTAAAATTAAATGAATACGGACGAAGTAAAAGTCGATAAAGCAAAGCAATTATACCAACAAAAAGAATCAATGCCGTCTTGTGCAATCTTGCTGGTTCAGGCCAATCACGAAGAGCAACTACGAAATGTATAGTCTATCCACTAAACTATAACTCAGGAGTAAATTTTGGCTGCTGTTGGAGTGTCCCGGTGGACTGTAAAAAGAGTTTTGGATCTGGAAAAGACAGGACAACTATCTCCAAGGATCTCCTCGATTCGCGATTCCTCGAGGTCAGTTCGTACATACACAGACGTTGATCCCGTATCAAATTCTAGAACCGATCGATACGCTCTACCGGGAGATGGGAGACGTCAGCTCTACCGGGAGATAGGAGATAGCCAACGAGTACAAAAACGTAAACCTGAAGAAACATTCGACCAGCATCATGGTGTTTGGACTGGAAGCATCAGACAGTAAAAGATGGACCGGGAATTAATTCCAGAAGGCGGTAAAGTGACCAAGGATGAGTTCATCGGTATTTAAAGTGAATTTTTACTTCCGTGGATCACGAAGGAATATGGATCTAAGCCAAATGTGGTCTTTCAGCAGGACGGAGCTCCACGCCACCCTTCATTCGTTAACAGAAATGGTTGGAGAAACATTTTCTGTTACGAACAAAAGACATGTGGCCCCCATCCAGTACAGATCTCAACCCTTACTTGACACTCGTCGATACATTTGCAAGCATTTGGAACGTCTTGTGGCCCTGATGGAAGCACCTCTTGCACTGACAAAAGGATCAAACTTCTGTGAAGGTTCGCGTGCAACGAAGGAGCTGTGTTTAGTCCACCTAGCCGCGACGAGCCGCGACGGATTAACATTTCGTTAGAGAGGGATACTTCACAAATGACTGTAACCCCTGCAGGATGTGCTCGATAGGCAACGAAAATGTTCAAGCTAACAAGAGAAAAATCTGAACCTCTCACGTCATCCGATGCGACTCTCGAAATAGAGTGAGAAGAGTTAAGTGATGGTGACGTGACAATTGTCGTCTCACCTCACACGCCACGTAGATTAAGCCTGGTTATGCACTGTTATGAGCTCCCTGACAAACTTACGCGATTGATCAAAGCGACAATGGATCAATCGTTCGGACATCGATGGACAATCTTAAATCTCGAAGGGAGTTACGGCTAGGTGATGGGTCTTCGTGTTGGTTTTTTTCCATCGTTTTAAGAAAAGGGAGGATAGACATGAGTTGCACGATCTTCGGAAAGTCCGTCTAGCTCTCTGGTTTCGCCGACCGTGTGGACAATATTGAACAAACCATAAGAGATGAGGGAATCGTACATCCAATTGAATGTTAATGCCAGTGGATTTGAACGCAACGAAACAGAATGCATGACACGAAGATGTTCCAGAGAGGATAATGCCATCAAGAGTTCAGATTGACGATGATGAAATTATTAGTTTGTGTTCACTAGTAATCACTGTCGGTGACACCAGCAGAGGGATTCGAACACGCGTTATGGTATGAAATCGTACTTGCTTTGTACTTCGGCACGAAGTTCATCATCTACACGACGCTGGTTAAGAGAATCACCTTCCTCAAGAAGATAACCGAGGCATGGTGAGGTGCCAGCCCTGGAGATCTCTCAAGTTTATGCAAAACAACGATATTATCGGTCCTCGAGTAGTCTAGTTTTTGCTTCCGATCGGCAGTCAAGAAAGAAAGCAGTCATATCCCAAGGATGTAGGGTATTTCCACTATCTCTCCGGTGTACAAAATTATCACATATGTTACTCATTCGCTGCAAGATTATGGATCCATTGGTAATTGATAATTTCGAAGCACTTCTCCAAATGAATTCAGGGTCAAGGTTTATCATATGGTACAAGGTTTATCATAACTTTCCCAATAAGTTCAGCATTCATCATGGATCTCAAACCACTTGGAGTTATTGCTTCTGCCATCCCACTGTTCTTTTCAATCTAGCCATGAATCAGGAAATCCCAGATGACCGATCTTTCTGGCAAAGAAGTTTCACAAACACCCTCAATTCTGAGCTGAGCAAACTCGACTGAACACATAAGAGTCATTTTGCAAGATAAGACTCGCCACTTCCCGTCTGGTGATTGTTGAGTGAACATCGTTTGTCAGCGGGCGTCGAGTGGGAATGTATTGTCTTTCTCAAGACTTGGAGAGTAGTTTGAATTTGTGTTTTTCCACAAATAATTTGAAGCCTCTCTTATAAAACAAGACACGAAGATTAGACAAGGTAAGGTAAGGTAATGCTTTTCGAAACTCGAAGTATCGTAAAGTTAAAGAGTGGATCTTTCAGTCTGGGCCCAGCTCGACGAAACCGGGAAGATTAAAGCCTGTCCACGTTAAATTTCGGACACTTTTCTTTCAGTGTAGTTTATGAAATATTTCACTAATCAATGAAATATTTCACTTACATGACAGCTGAAACCCTCCTCTTTATTTCGATGTCCAACATTCTTCTTCAGTTTGGTAAAATGGCGTCGAATCAAGTTGAAGTACGCAAACGCATTTTGCGCGAACGGCAGCAAAATCCAACACTGTCGGTACGCGATCTCGCCAAAAAGCTAAAACTGCCGAAGAGTACCGTGTTTAGTATGTGCAAATTGTTTCATCAGCGCTTAACTGTGGATCGGAAGGTTGGAATCGGAACAAATCGAAAAGTATGCTCCCGACAGATGGACCGAAAGGTGGTTGCCATTATTGAGAAACATCCCAACTTTTCAGTTAGAAATGTGGCTCGAAAGGTTGGAAAATCAAAATCATATGTACAAAAAGTGAAGCAGAGGCAAGTGAAAAGGGTGCGCAATCGTGATGATAAGCAAAATTTCACTGCAAAAAGCCGTGCTAAGGTGCTCTACACCCAGTTTTTGCAAAAATGTTCATGCATCATAATGGACGATGAAACTGATGTTCTCGATGACTCCAAACAGCTTCCGGGTCTCGCTTTTTATACTGCATTGAGAAGGAATGCCGTAACCGAGTGTTTCCGGACCAAGAAGCAGTCTAAATTCCCCCAAAAGTACTGGGTTTGGCAGGATATATGCAGTTGTGGCCAAAAATCCAAATCTTTCGTCTCTACCGGCACTATCAACAAAGATGTCTACGAGAAGGAATGTCTCCAGAAGCGGTTGCTACCATTCATAAGAAGCCACAACTCTCCAGCGTTGTTTTGGCCAGATTGGGCCTCTTGTCACCATGCAAAATCCATCCAGGAATGGTATAATGCACATGACGTCAAATATGTGCCAAAAAGAGCAAATCCACCGAACTGTCCAGAACTTCGCCCAGTGGAAAAATACTGGGCTCCAATTAAGCGAAAACTATTCGAAACTAAGAAGAAAGCGAATGGCATTAGCACTATTTTCTGACCATAATTCCAGAGCCCACCTTCAAAACATATGAACCAAAAAAACAAACGAGCTCTTACAAAACAAAGACGCATTAATCACATTTTTTCACTATTTTATGCAACACACGAGGAACTGAGAGCTTATATAGGGCTTAACGCATATTGGATCTTTTTTTTGTTTTCGATTTCGGGACTGTCACTCTTCGGCAGCATTTTTTTTTCTGTAGAACAAAGATCTTTCCGCTGCTTTGCCTTGCTGCTGGTCTTTTGAATATAATATAAAAATAAATAATTTTTAGTTTATTTATCTTTGTATTTCCGGTTTTTTCCCTCTTTATTTTCATTTTCATATACCATACTATATTTTTGCTTATACGTCATGCTGCTACGGGTTCAGTTTTCTGTATTCCACTTCCGTTTTCGTTCTCTAAATCGTTCTTCTTCATCTTTATTAAATATTTGCTTCCTTTAATATAACATAATATCATTATTTTACTGTCTAGTTTACTATATAATAATTTTCACTCTTTTCTTTGCAATATTCAATAATTATTGGGCTCGTGTTTTGCTTTTATTTCTTCCTTCCTATCTTTCCTTCCGACGTTTGCATTCCATAGTCTTCGATCGCCAGCGCGTGCGCTTTCGTTTGCTTCACACACGCGCAGTCCTCTCGGAATCTCGGTTGTTCTAATAATGCTTCTTTCGAATATAAATATTTAGATAAAAATAAACTATGTAAAAATAAATTAAACTTTTAAACGGTAAAAATAAAAGCACTAACAAAAATAGAATCATTCATTTTTCAAAGGGTCTTTTTTTTGTTTTGTAATTATCAATATCTTCATCATTAGCACTAATAATAATTATAATAATCATAATAGGTCAATAAGTAATATATGTATTTTTTGCTTTGCTGCTCGCGCTAATAAACCGTACCCATTATTCAATTATTTTCGTTTTCGACAATCAATTGAGAGGTACGCTAGAAAAAATTTAAATACTCTCAATCTCTAGCAGAACGACTTCGCTGCTACTAATGCGATTCTTCTCCTCGTTTTCGTCACTCTTTGCTCTTTCTACAATTATTAAATATACTTTAATTCATAATAATAAAATCAATCTCATACGATGCAATAATAAACGTTTTCTTTTCTTTATTTCCACATTCTTTATACCGCCCTTCGGTAATACGTCAAATTTTTATCATTTCTATTTTCACTGTGTCACATAGCTTAGTCTCTTTACGTTTTCTTTTAATCTTATTTCTTCAGCTTCTCTCTCTCTTTCTTTGCTCCACTTATCATAATTAAATATAATCATATAAATATATATACTTCCATATAAATAATTTTATTTCATATCAATAGTTTCTGTTCTATTTTTTTATTACTTTCTGTTACTCTCTGCTTTTATATCTCGTTTTAAACTCCACCACACATGTTTCGCGATGCACAGACTCTGGAGAGGCGATTTGCCCAACAGCGAACAAAAAAAGAAGTGCACACCACCTAATAATTGTATGTGTGTGATTTTTTTTCCATTGAAATAGGGTGGGGGACTGCTAAAATTGCTTTTTTCGCGACCGCGCTTGCTGCTTGCTGATTATCGATCGATTAGTTCCATTTTTTTTTCTTTTGCTGCTATCATATAATATAATATATTTATACTTTCTCACATGTTACTCCAAAAGCTTATTTCTGTTTCCCTTCAGGATATTTTATAAACAAAAACACATAAATGTAACTACTACACTGTAACAAAGATTCGGGAACAAAGAATTGAGTATGTATGGGTGTGTTTGTGGGCACAATAGCAGCGCTTGCTTTGTTTGCTTTTGTTTTTTCTTAAATGTAATAGTTTTTTTTTCTCGCTTGATGTTGTCACATTCAATCGTTCTCCAAATGACAGGTGATTTTTTTTTTGGTTGTGGTTGCATTGTGTTTACTCTTTCGCACCCTTGTTTTCGTGTGTCTCACAGTCGAATCCTTCAATACGTTGCCCTTGCTGGCATATTTTGTGAGTGAAGCTAGCGGTGCCAGATAATCGCCGGGTGTGCATTTTGTGGTTCATTCAGGATGGTATTAGTGTTCGATACGGAATCAACCTAGCATCACCTGGAATCGGTGAGTTGTCGTACAGTGATCTTCTCTTTTTTTTTCAGTGATACTGATAATTGTTTGATTCTGACTTATCTAGTTACCACAGTTTGGCGACGAGAGGGATTGATTTTTTTTTCTTTTTTTAAATTGCAAAAAGTAGCAAATTTTGAGATATATCTCATATCCAGGTGAGATGGGAAATGAATTCGCAAATGTGCTGTGTCAGTGGAAATTTGCAACCAACGCCATCTCATTTTCTCTGTATGCTGTGAAAAAAATTGCCAAGAAGATCAATTTAAGATGCGTATTAGAGCTACAAAGTGTTTTCGCTGGAGTTCCAGGAGCGGATGAAGAGTCGGACCAAAGTGATAATCCTTACGTTGCTTACACCATGAGTGTTTTGAGAGATATTTGTTTTGGACAAAGACGCCGAAATCAAAAGAGCCCATCGAAAAATTCCTAGAAATTCTATTCGACAAAAGGTTTGTCCGAAGAAGAACCTGAAACCAAAGCAGAGAGTCCAAAGTCCCTAAGAAGAATAGTTGTAATAGCTGTTATCCATAGTTATTATGCAAAGAAAAAAATGGATACACACCTAATCACATCACTCAATATCATACTAACATTCCTTCCCTTCCCCTGGTGACTATAAGGACGTAGTCGGCATTGTTATTGACTATTTAAAGCTCGATTCACCGAAACTTGCACAATGAGAATGGTTTGCTATTGCCACGCGTCATTCGGTGTGTTCTTTGTGCAATTTCGCCGGTTCAGGTCAACCACGGAGAGCAACTACGAAGTGTACCGTCTACTCAAGCACAAGTTCAAGAAAAAACGGACACGAATTGGAACATAGAATGTTAGAGCTACTACAGCCAGCTAAATGTCGTCGTGAACACAGGATTCCAAAGGGTGACAACAAGATCCTGATGGGTGAATTTAACGCGAAGATAGGTTCCGAAAACATGGACTACGAGCGCGTCATCGGACGCCACGGTCTAGGCGAAAAGACCGAAAACGGTGAACTGCTTGCTACTGCTTGAGTTTTGTGACAACGACATGTTCATTGGGGGCACACTCTTTCCCCATAGACCCAGAGGTGCCTTCATTGCGAGAGATTGAAGCAACGAGTACAAAAGTACAAAAGTACAAGTACAAAATCCAACAAAACTCCGATCGCATACCAGATGCGAGATGCTCAAATCTTGCTTCATTTATTCGTAAATGTCTGGGAAACCGCAACATTTCCGACCGACTGGATGCAGGGCATCCTTATCAAGGTTCCAAAGAAAAGGGGACCTCACTGAATCCAACAGCTGCAACAAGGAGAAGATAGATGCGGGATTTAGAGCTAGTAGGGTCTGTAACGAGCATATTGCTACGCTGCACATCATTATCGAGCAGATCAATGAATTCCAGGAGTGCCTTTACCTGGTGTCCATCGATTAAGGAGTGTATCGAAAAGTAGTCTTAAACATTTAACGCGTTATTACACACAAACGGGTGAACGTTTGTTTTGTCGTGTAATCAAAGCATGCTTTGTTTACATGTCAAAAATCGAAATACAAGTCATTCGGTCGCGGCCATAAAGTTGTTTCCGAAATGTCGCGTATTGATTTGGAAACTAAAAAGAAAATTCTGCACAATTGGTGCGCCGAAAAGGGTGTTACATACCACAAAATAGCAAACAAATTCAAAGGTTGTCAAGAAAGTGTTAAACGAATCGTCGCTAGGTTCGGTAATGAGTGTTCTTTCGAGGATCTCAGTAGAAGTGGACGAAAACCTGGACCAAGTAATCCCGAGTTGAACCGAAAAGTTGTAAATTATATTCAGAAAAACAGGGGTTGCATCCATTCGTGATTTGGCCAAGAGGTTCAAAACCAGTGTAGGGATTATTTAGCGGATTAAACAGAGACATGGTTTAAAGACCTAGAAAAATCAAAAAGTAGCCAAACAAACATCGGTGCAGCAAGATCGCGCTAAAACACGAGCTCGAAAGCTATATGAGCGTATTTTGAACAATCCCAACCAGTGCATTCTCATGGATGACAAAACATACGTCAAAGAAGATTCCAGAACGCTGCCAGGACCTCAAGTTTTTACCACATCGATTGGAGAGAGTGTACCATTAGCGGATACGACTATTACGATGGAAAAATTCTCGTTTGGCGGGCCATTTGCACGTTTGGCATGCGATCGTCAATTTTTTTCACGAAAGGGACTATAAATGCTCAAATTTATGTGGAAGAATGCTTGAAGATGAGATTGCTTCCACTTTATAGAAAGCACGAGGTTCCTCCTCTATTCTGGCCTGATTTGGCATCAGGCACATCATGCCAAACTCACCCCACAATAGTTTGTGGCGACGGAACGTTACTGGGCAATTGTCCGGGCCAAGTTCAAGAAGGAAGGTACAGAAGGTGTTTGATGAGTGGGGGTATGCAAAACAGGTGAGTGTGCTCATGCACAGGTTGCGTGTTATTCTGTTACAAGTTGTAATGAATAATTTGGATTGTCTTGGTGTTGATAGAGCCCTCCAGTTGGCTTCAATCATCGATATGTCCCACGTTTCGAGCTCAGATTCCATGCATGATATAGATAATCCACAAAACGGCTCAGACCCGACGAATTTAGTTAGGTTAGGACCCTACAACTCCATCTCCGACGATCGGGGCGAGTACCGAAACCAAATCGACGTTACAACCGGTGATTTCAGTTTTACCTTAAAGAAATCTACAAAAGGCTAAGACAGTTGTAAAAGTAGTTTGTTGACAAAGTTGATAATCATCTTTAATGCGGTCAAAAGATAGAGGTATCCCTAATTCGTTCAGGATGGTATTGGTGTTCGACAAGAAATCAACCTAGATGGCACACACAGTGGTAGGCGACACGAATCAGTCTTACTTTACACCTGGAGTCGGTCACTTGCTGTCGTATAGTGATACTGAGATAATTTTTGGATTCTCATTCTGATTTATCTACTTTCCACACATTTTAAGCATTTTGCCCCAATTGAACAAAGTTATAACGTTTATCTGTATGTCAGTAGAAATTTTTTTTTTCAATTCGAGTCAAATCGTCTGGCACCGCCAGCTTTCCGGATCCTATTTTCGTCGTACCCTCCTTTTTTTTCGCTAAACAAAAACAAATATTTCAATCAACTACTTTGTTTATCCTTAGTATCAGTGTTGTGTGAAAAATCTTCTCATTTTTTGTTCGTTCCTCTAAACTAAACAGCTACTCTTTTCCGTTTACCGCATCTTATCATATGTTCCAATAATTACCAGGACTTGAATTCACACTTTGTTTCTCTTGAGACAATAATCTACATTCACGACCGAAAAAAATATAGTATTCATATATAAAATAACTAAAAATAAAAACATTAAGTCCATTACTAAGTAAATAATGAGATAATAAGAGAGTATTGATGATGACGATTGGTTTGCAATAGAGGTGAGAGTGATAAAAACAAATGAAACAAGAAGTAACTTCACCCCTTCCGCGCCGCTGCGCGCGCGCTTATCGCTGAAAGATGAACTCATCCGGCGAGTAGGACACCGAGTTGCGCGACGACGACGGCAGTGTCCAGATGAGGGACGAGTTGTCCGTATCGGTGCCCGCACCCGAGCCCTGGCTTTCGCTCAGATTCTCCCAGATGTTTCGGAAGTCCGGTACGCTCTCGATGCCGCTGGTGCTCCCCGTTCCGGAGGAGAGGTGATGATGATGGTGGCTGTGGTTGTGGTTGACCCCGTTGCTGTTGTTGCCGGCTGGAGTCGTCGTTGGCGAGTTGTTGTAGGTGGAGCTCATGTTGTTGAAGTACTCCAGCAGATTATCGATGATGAACTGGTTGGTGTCGAAGTCCGTGTGGCCGTTGTGGTGTCCGTGCAGACCATGCAGACCACCACCGCCTCCGCCACCGTTGTTTCCACCGCCGCCGCCGTGGTGGAGCAGATCGTGATGACCGTTCGACAGGGTTCCGTTGCTCTGCAGGGAAGTGGCAGTGTTGCCACCACCGCTGCTCGAGCTGCTACTGCTCGAACTACTCGAGCTGGAACTACTGCTCGAGCTCGAGCTCGAGCTTGAACTGGTGGCCGACGTTCCAGCCCGCGTTGCAATGTGTTCCTCGATCAGTTGTCGCGCCGTGTGGACATTCGTTGGCAGGCCGGTTATCTCGAACACCGACTCCTGGTTCCGTTTCGGCGTTATGATGTACGTGTTTGTCTTGAGCTGAATGTTCTTAATGGTGGCCCCCTTCGGGCCCACGACCAACCCCACAACCTTCTGGGGCACCCGGATCTGAATCGTGATCTCGTCCGGAGTGCTGTAGCCCAACATGTTTCGGCTCTCGGCCAGCAGAGCCATCGCTTGCTTCTTCGATGAACGCAGCGTGCTGAAGTGGTCCGCCGCCGACAGGATTTCCTGCTTCGCCCGGGTCACGTCTTCCTTCGTGCCGGTGATCACAAAAATGGGCTCCTCTCCGCGGATCGGCGTCTTGATGAACGTGTTGGTTTTCGCCCGCAGCGCCTTAATCTTGCACCCCTGGCGGCCCACTATCTCGGCCACATGCTCGGACGAAGGCACCGGGACGCACTCCGTGTGCGACTTGTACTTGACCGGTCGCTCCTCGACCTTGGGCGCCAGTCCGTTGATCATCGCCACGAACGTGTCGAACACCTTGGAGTTCTGCTGGATCAGTTCGTCAACCGCATGCGAATGGTGGTTGTCAACGCCGCCCAGTCCCACCAGCGGACCTCCGCCGCCGCCTCCACCCGGACTGAGACTTCCCCCGTTGGCCAGATGCAGATCTTCGAAGTGGGACGTCAGCTGGGCCAGTGTGGTCGTCCCCGGGGGCAGCAGCGTCGCGGTCGCACTCTGTCGGTTATCATCAAATGCAAGGGAGAAATCATCCATACTGGCTGTGGACATTTTGTGGTGATGTGGTGGCGATTGTATGATTGGTGGAATTTTTGTTTCTATTTTTTTTTTAGACTGACAGACTGTACGTGTGTGTGTATGGGTTTGTGTTGTAACAAATTTTGATTTGTTTTCCGTTGCCGATTTGTTGTTTCCTACTACTTAATTTTGGTTCTTAGATTAGCTTTTCTGTTTTTTTTTAGCAATAACGATATTTCACTAGAATATACACTAACAGAAAAAAGAGAAAAAGAAAGAAAAGAAAAAAGAAAAATTAAAATTGTTGGCTTTTGGCATTATTTTCGGATGATTTCGGGAGGCAAAAGTATATGTGATGAATTGAAATGAAAGAGGAGAGCACAAAAAGCGTTTAATAAGGGATAATCATTTGTTGATACTTATACATGTTTTTGGCTTTAAAACTACAAACTACGCATTATGGAGGGGGTAAAGATATACACATAAATCTATTGTGGAACTCAAAAGGGGAGCTAACCACTAAAATCAAAGGTTATCAACGAGCAGCTGTGGTACTTTTCAATTTCTTTCGAAGGCTTTTACATCATCGATTAGATTATATTCAGATAGTGTGTCAAAATGGGAACAGTCCACTAAACGATCGTTTCTTAGTTCCTCATCAAGAAATGTATATTCCCATAGCGATCTTGAAACTACTGAAGCCTTTTCTCTGATTGCTACAGGATGGGACCTCTTGGCTGATGCGAAGGCACTGCAGAAATTCCAATTAGCCGAAGTGGATCGATGAGGCGTTTTGTAAGTAGACGTCAAGTCACTCTCAAGCGACGTTGCTATGCTACTTCTGAGTGGCTATCAGGTATGTAAATATGAAGCCAGCACTTATAACATTTTTTGACATAGGACTAGGGTTTTCATTTCTATACTGGGGTGTAAGTTCATCAGACAAATGACAAATCTGTATATAAGTGAATGCCCGCTCGAAAATTCGCTCAGTTGTGGTTGCGTAGCGATCGATCGATGGAATGTGTTTCTTTAACACATTCATGGAACCTGGGGAAATCGTCATTGCAGAAAAGATGAAAAACTACCAAATACCTTTGGTAATGCAAATATTAGTAGAATTACAAATATTTGTACATATTGTCAACAATCCTACATCCCTACCAGAGGTTAGTATATTTTACTCGATAACATTAGTAAACTGGAATGTTGTCATATCTGAAGATTGGTGAGAAAAGCGTGTATTAACTAATTTTATTGTTGCCATAAGGCAATACGGAAGTATAATAAGAATATAATTCTATTAAGTGCATTTTCGTCGAGAAAATGTAGCCGATATTGGACGTACGAACCATGGTTCTGCTAGACATTATTTACAAAAAAAATCGTTATATTTACTAATCATTTCTCTCAGTGTGGAGTACAGTATTACAGTTGCACTCGAAAAACATCGTAGCAGGCTACGTCGTTGTTATATTCAAAACTAATGTTTTATCCGTTGCTATGAAAATCGAATAACAGGTGCGAGTGGTAGTTGAAACGAACACATCAGAAATGATGGTTTTGTATAAAAAATTATAGGAGGTTGTGTCCAAGATAAGACCGCATTGTTGACGTAGAACTACGTTGTTATTTTATATAAGTCGCTTGTTAATAACTTCGGATATTATTTTATAATGCTGTGAAATTTTAAAAATAACTGTTTAGTAGAATGGTTTGATCGCCCTGAAGTGTTTTTTTTTTTATTGTAGAAACAGTTGATGATAATTGATAGATGATTCATTCTTGCTCTCGCAGAACAATACACTAGCAGATCGGGACACAAACATATGCTAGACATGGTGTCGCGGGCCGCAAAACAAAAATAAATGTACTACGAAATTATAACCAGCGAGAAACAAACATTATAAAAATTCATGAATGAACACTGAATTACAAATCTTCGGTAGCACTGACAAGGGTCAATGAATGAATGCTTCAACGGAGTGGGGACGCGGACTTTCACCAATATTCAAAGATTTTTGCGTTCGAGTTCCAAACATCATACACACCAGAGGGGCCAACCAGAAGAGCCTGCCGGGCCGCAAGTTGAGTATCGCTGCTTTAGTGTCATTTATGTCCTACGGCGCTTTTTGAGTGGCCCTCCCAATCCCAACATCCCCTCCCATCCGCTTCGATAATCGAGAGGAAGGACAAGTTCCCGCTGCTATATTGATTGTGACAACTGTGTTCAAATGCGCTATTTGAGCCCCGGTCTTCTCATTTCCAGCTACTATATCAAAGTGATGGCCGAGTTACCTACAGAGTGTGGGCATCAAGTAGGTAACATTTGGTCCTTCGAACCGGATAGAGAATAGCAAGTAGCAGATTGCGATCCACCTACAAAGCATTGTAAGTAACGTGAGAAGGAAAATTTTCATAGCAGTTTAGCAGCAAGCAGCTGTGACAGTATTGCTCAATCCTCGACCTCAACTTCCTCAACAGTACAATGAAATTTTTGTGCATCCGTGTTGCGCAACGTTAGTTTTCTGATGTATGGCCCATATCCTCGTCATGATCCTGTTCACCAGTCAGTAACACCGTGACAGAAAACATACACCGGTAAAATGGTTAAAAAAATGGTCGATGCCGCGTTAACGGAATCACCCATAGCAAATGTTTTCCCGGTCATTAGGCGGTCATTTTTCGTCAAAAATCGACTTTTCAGACAAAAAACGATCAATCGCCAAAAATTTTTTCTCGACGTTTCATACAATTTAAAGACATTTGGCATCATTTTTTTTGAAAATTTTTATTTCCTTTACTCCTCTCTTGGGTGATTTTTCGATTTTCAGATAATTTAATATATAATTTAGATGTCAAAACTTCGACACTAATAAATGAAGTCCGAATGATCTAATATTTTGCATAGGATAATTCACCGGGCAAATCAACATTTCACAGTAAGTCCCGTATGAAAAATCGATATGACCATTTTCATTGGCAACCAAGTCCAAACCACGTTCCCTCTCGTATTCCGAAAAAACGTTCCAGAGTCGATTTTTGGTGAAAAAAAATTTGAGATGAAAGTAGATCACGACATTCCATGCATTTTGAAGCGGCCTTCGTTAGGGGTACCATCTGTCCTGATCTAGCAGGACATGTCCTGATTTTGAGATTCTTCTGGAGCGTGCTAATTTATTTTTCATATTCTAGCATTTGTCCTGATGTTTATAGGAAATGCAATTTTGTTCACAAATCTTTTAGAGACGAATGAACTCTCAGAGTTTAAAGTCTCTCTAATTCAATACCTTCCTTCCTTCCTTCACAAATCATAATTCATTTAATTTTTTTTTTTTGAGTGAAAACTTTTTTTATTTTAGAGAGTGACAATTGCATTTTCTACGGGCTCTTACAGATTTTTCGTTCACTGGGTTGTTTTGTGTTTTGTCTCGATATACCAAGTTGTTTCTTTAAATGTCTATACGGAAGTGTCATTTTACTGAATTACACCGGAAGTACCTTTGTCTCACAGAAATGATTATGAGTTTAAGTGCTGCATATGCGATTCATAAGTGTTTGTAGCCAATAGTTATACGGGTGACCGGAATAAATCGCCACAGTAAACAACTGCAACAGAAACAACCGCTTAGAAAAAGTGTAGTAGGCTAGAAATATTTGGCGCGGGAAAAACATCATGTGCCTCACATTTCTATTATAAATTTATTCTCTTGTTCTCGTTTTTCGAAATTTATTCTGAGGACAATGTAATGGGGACGAAGTCCCCATTTGGCGAGGATAAGGAATCGAGGCGGCCCATGCCGCCAAGATGACGCAATCCGAGTCCACCGCCGACCCGCCGTCGGAAGCGGCGGTGTCTCGCACGCAAACCTGGGATCCACTGATTGCCCGGTTAGTTTGAAACATAGGATACGATCCTTTAGCAATGTCCGACCGAGCTCTAGCGAGCGTCGGACGGTATACGTCTGCCCGGGGCGTTACGTTTGCCTGGGGCGATACGTTTGCCCGGTTAATTCTTGTTTTGAAATACAATACCGCGCCACAATATTTATAGCCTACTACACATTTTATAAGCGGTGGTTTCTGTTGCAGTCGTTTTCTGTGGCGATTTATTCCGGGAACCAGTTATACGTGCATTTTTTAATTTTGTTGAAACTGAAATTTGGAATCAGCAATTAAATATTACAGGAAAATCTGATTTGAAATAGCTTATCCAAACACCGAAACATTGTAAGAATATTCAACTGGAATCCAATTCCAAATCCATGCTGTGTTATGTGGTGTAAAAATCAAATCGCCCAAAAGATTTAGCCTTCAGAAGGAGCTCTTGCGTTTCATACGTCATAAAAGCATCAAATCCATGGATTGATGACTCGTAAACCGCTTAAAACCTCCTGTACTCGTACAGAACAGAAATCATCATCAACAGAGTATTTTCTCGGATTGCCCGAGGAATGTGTTAAATAAATAGATTTGAATATTTGGTCTCTTGAAGTGCAAATCACATGCAACATGTTTTTATTTATTTAAATCTCAAAAGCTTAATGGTTATAATCGTAGCTGTGACAGGTGTCCTGATTTTTAATTCCGACCAGATGGTATCCCTAGTTTTCGTAGCCTAATTGGTTACGTGTCCGCTATTTTTTTATGAGGTTAGGAATGCTCTACCAGCCTTATCTCGGACGGGTTAACCCAGACAACGTGTGGATCTCTCTCCCACTATAACCAAGCCCTCGTTGCCTCATTACCTCCGGGACCACATTTACCCGTCACAGCCATCCTCGCGGGATTTCTCTTACTAACGGAGCGCCAATTAGGTAGTATCCACCATCATAACGCGCACTCCGTTACAGCTACTCTCTTGGGGTTAGCAGTGGTTTGATGATCACGTCCTCCTCGATACCCACTCCGTCGAAACCACCCTCGCATTGTTCCTACACCTGAGCCATTAACAGGCGTTACCCGATAGTATATTGTTGGTCTTCATGCAAACGTGTGAGCTACTAAGCGAACGATCATGAGCTCATAAATCAGGGCCCTCAATTAACCATCTTTGTGTGTTGTTCTAGCTTCTACGTACACGCAACAATTGGATGCTTCACTTGCCAAATCGATTAACTCATTTTTTGAATATTATCAAATTTTAGTATCAATGCACTTGATTAGCCCCTAACTTTATATATTCAAAACAAGTTTCTTTAATAATAATTTTTAACACCACTAAATAACAAAATCTTTTTAGCCATTAAACATATAATATTTTATCATTTTTCTCAACATCTTGTTTTATGGAGTTAATCGATTTAGCAATTGAAACATCCAATTATCATGTGATGATGATCCCAGCCTCTCACTTCACACACGGTCTTCTGGATCGGTAATTGGTGCTATTAATAACAATGGAAGCCTCATACCAACTGTCCCACTGTGTACGGTTTAACCGAGCTCCGTTCAGCGGTAGCACTCCAACGGAGCACACTGCCGTAGTGAAAGGGTTAATACCAAATGCATAATAAAACCCATAAATCTTTTTACACAAAGTTCAGTCCCGATAAGAAGTCTAGACCTTTTTGGCCTACATCTTCCACCGCAGAACTGAATCTCAAATCACTTCCTTTACAAACTGCTCATATGTCGGAGGTCTCGAGTATCGATCGGACGGTCACACGGGTGGTAAAATCTTCCCACAACTGAAAATAGTCTCGATCCATCATTTTCGATCCACGTATTTTGTGAACTGACAACCAAAAGAACCACAACAACAACTTCCAATTCGAACCGCATAATGAAATCCAGGGATAATTTCACACAAAGTTTAGCCCGGTATCAAAATACTTAATATGTTTCTGTTTTCATCACAACAGAACTCAATCTCAATTCACTTTCCAAATTATAGGAATTAGTTCCTTCACGTAGTAATCCCATCAAGTGTCACAACACGCTTCGAAAATATAGGACACTGATAACAAAACTATCTCCAAATCAATGGAGAACGAGAGACCAAGAACTTAAACCGAAGGATTGCTAATTTAGGATTCAGAATATCTCGTTGTAACTGGAGAAACTGGTATTTTCCTGCACTAATTTTAAACCATAGCTGAGACAGTTCTGGAATTAACTTCGCCTTTTTGTTAACAGCATCCGTTTCACTGCGAAAATCTATTTCAGAAACAGTCTGAGCGATTTTTTATCTAATGATTTACATTAATCCAACCGCTTTTTCTTCGTCCTTACCTGGGTTTAATTCTATTTCAAAAAAATATCCAAATAATCCTCTAAATCTCTCCGTTTCTTTGCAAGGCTTCCCCGTCTGCAGTATGAAGAATCCTGATCTCCTATCTAAATGATCGCCGAGGCTCGGAATCTTTGTATTCTCGAAGCTGCGTGTGGTTTCCGACTGCCGGACGACTGACTAGATGGTGATGGTGATGATGACGATGATCGATATCCACAACTTCTGCTGTTGCTTCTTTGAACTTCAAATGTTCTCAACTGATATTGAGTATTGCTTCTGATCTTTTTTTCTTCTTGCGTATTTTATTCTTCGCTTCGCGGACACTGACCGATTTTCACTCTTTTCTTTTCGCCTTTTTTTTTTGCGTTACAAGCAAATAAATATAAACAACTTCTCTTCAACAATTAAAATTCAGCAGAACGGCAGAAACTAGAAAATATACGAGTGAACAACACGAGGGCCGTGCACAAAAGAAGATCACAAAAGGAACGAATGCGAATGGCCCCTCCTGGTGGCGTAAAGAATTGCTCCGATAGCTCGGCTGCGCGGTGGTGGCTGGTTTGTGCGAATCCTTCCCGGTTCCCGTTTTGTGTTCGATCCGACGCAGCTGATCACGACACACTATGTACTACCGCACTCTCTTTGTATGCAATTTTATTTGAGCAAACGCGAACACGCCAGAGCACGAATCCTTTGCACTGTCTTTGTCTGTTTCAGGAACGACGCAATTTAATCAGATAGAACACGACCGTTCGCGATGAGCCACATTTCACTTCTGACGATCTTGGCGATCGCCGAGGATCGCAGGAGGCTTCATCTCTTCTGGTAGAATTCAAAAAGGACCGAGAACTCTGAGCGAACAAGCGAGACGGAAGAGAGTGAGTGACAGAGCGAGAGAGGGCGCACTCTGGCGCAAATTTAGACTGCTTGTGTGGATAATCACACGCATGCGGCAGCAGCAGCTGCTAGTTGTTGATCGTCTCCAACTTCAACTACATTAATTGGACACAACCGGCGACAGAGAGGGAAAGAGAGAAACATGAAAAAATAAACCGTTTGTATTTTATCTTTTTGTCGCCGGTTCCAGAAGCATGGAGTACACGAAAAGAGTGCAAGGAAAACACACCTCTACACACACACGCGACGGGTCGCTCACTCTCGCGGAAACGAATTCGCACTTACACTACAACGCACAATCGAGATGAGAGCAGATGTGAAACGCGCGCGCATCGTGTCGACGATAAGAAAAAGACGGCCGAAAGAGGCAAGACAACACAGAGAGAACCGCACCGAAGATCGAACTCCAAACCGTCACAACAGCACATGTGTCGATCGTTTTGGTGCTGGATTGGTCCGCTTACGAGAAGAGACCGAAAGTGGAAACGCGCGTAACGACATCCTTTGCGCAAAAAGAAACAACAGACAAAACGGAATGGAAAAGAGCCTACTACCGGCGACAACAAAGCTACAGGGTCGCATTGGGAGTTGGTGGTTCACAATGCAATGTGAAAGCAGTGATGTGTGGTGGACGCATTCGAGGTGAGTGTTCGCACTTTCGTTTGGCGGTTCCTTGAGAAATTATTGCTTCTGTGCTGAAAAATTGGAATGTCTTCCTTGGCGGAAGATAATTGAACGTGTGTTTTGTTTTCAATGTCAATTATTCCATTGGATCCATTCTAAGCGACAGCAAATAGTGGCCGAGACTTAATTGCATGATCAGTGCGACTCTCGTACGAAAATGCTACATTCTACACATTTCGGATACGATCATTTGCTGTCGGGAACGAAATTCTCTAAGACAAGACGTGACAACTGGCTTCTTACTCTTCTTTCTGCATTTTCGTCGACCAAGTGCTAGATAACAGGAAAGCGAGATGTGAAGGTTGCCAAATGTTATAAAATTTCGGAAGATTATTTTCCAATGAAAAACATGTGTTCTTCGTATCATGTATTTTCTGAGCTGCACCATTTTTTTGTGTTAATTCTTCAACCGAATGTCACATATTTCAAACAATAAGTACTTTCCTGTTATTTTGGTATGCAAAAAAATTAAATGTGAAGAGATGAAGAAAACTAGAAAACGTAGATTTGATAGTAGGAGTATATGTTGAAATACATGAATTAAATTCATAGTTCATTTTATTTATCAAGAGATTATGGGCCTTATCATTTACACTTCACGATGAAATCGAAATGAGCGACGCGCCATTAAATTTCGTTTCACGAGTTAAAGAAAAATATGGGTTTTCAGGTAGAATGAACCCTTTTCAAATAGAAATTATGAATAAAAATTAAATTTTCCGTATCAAATTAGTGTGAATGTGAATGTGAATGGAAAACTTTGCTTTCTTCATTTGGTAAAATAATCTCGTACAAAAATTGTATTTGAAGATAATTTTATATTATAATGATAAGTTTTAGTGAGAATATCGGAAAGTGTATAGAAAATAGGTCAAGTTAGGGTAAGAAAGACGTGCTTCAAGTAAATAAATAACGCCAAGTAAAAATTTTCATTCAGATTTAGTAAGGCTTGTTAAAAACTAATTTCGTATCCAGATGTCGGCACCGTATCGTTGTTATTTGTTATTTGATCCTAATTTTATTGCTAACTGCTTTACTGTTGGAAAATAATTGAATGTTCTTCTCTGCTAGGCCGCTGCTATTATGCTATGCTAGATGGCAAGAGAATCACAACCTAGGAGCCGATCTGGCGTGGAGGTAACATCCATACTTCTCACGCTCAAGATCACGAGTTCAATTCTCACTCCCGACATTCTTCCAAAATGGAAGGTAAAAGTGACGAACCAGCCAGAAGCGTTGAAAGTCACTATAATACAGAAGAGAATCACAAAAAGATGTAGGGTGGAAATTCCGATGCAATGTTTCCCTCTCTTCAGGAACTGAGCACCGGACGTAACAGAAACGAAAACATACAAAGAATCCATAATAGAAATTTTATAATAGAATAATTTTGAATATATTTGGCAACACTGTGAAAATGTTGGAAATCTCATTTTTGTATATTTATCTTTGTCAATTGTTTTCCTCATCAACCAATCAGAAGCCGAGTTGCAAGTGGTCCGAGTTTGACAGAAGAAGTGGTCCGGAATCGGCCCCCTATTGTCATGTCTCGTCTCAGGAAATTCTCTTCCTCCCTTTTTTTTGTAGGGAAAATAAGGGTATACGACACCCCAAAGGTGCTCATACACTGTTTGACCGAAAACAAATAATTGACACTTTTTGACACACCAAGCAAATATTCAGTTATTGGATGCCTAAAATGCTCCCATGGCCGAGTGGTTAGCGTCAAAACCTAACATGCCGGGGGTTCGGGTTCGATTCCCGTTCTGGTCGGGGGAATTTTTCGTAAAAGAACTTTCCTCCGACTTGCACTGTGGTCACGCGTATTCTAGAGCTTGCCACTCAGAAAGCATTCAAGGCGTGTTATTTGGCATAGAAATCTCAACTAAGTACTAGTAAAAATGACGCAAGTAATATTACGTTGAGACGGCGAAGTTCCTCAAGGAACGTTGGTGCCATTTAAGAAGAAGAAGATGCCTAAAATATTTTTTCGGTCTGGTGGTTAAACCTGTCGGTACATGGTTATATTACCTTAATTGAATATTTCAGTAGATATCTTTTAATGTTCGATGTTCTACATAGTTTGCCACTGTTGATAATTGAAGAGGGCCAAACAAAAAAGTTGATGGGTCTGAGCCTAGGGGCACGGACGGGATCTTGACATAAGACTGTGATTGTGTGTAGTAATTGCATTTAAATTGAGTTTTTCATTGTTCAAAATCTGTATTTTTTTTCTCTTTTGATGTATCAAATGGATGCCCTGGAAAAACCGTTTGTTGTATGTACTTGTATCCTTCAAACGGATTATATGACATAACGTGGTAGAATTCGGTATCGCATTCTGTTCAAAAATGTACACAAAATTACAATTAAAGCCAATACTACCCTTTTCTTCTGTTTATTCAGTCATGCAGAAGAAAACAAAGAGTCATCATGTACCATTTTTAAACACAAGTCTAAATAGTTAAGACCTACATAAATATAAGCCTGAGTCAAATCAATCTATGACTACAAAAATATATTATAGATAAAAATAGCATTATCTCCTTCGTTACCACGTTTTCCGGAACATGGTTTGTAATAACTTTATAGCTCTGTAAGATCGCGACTACTCAAGCTATCATAATCTGATTTACGTGGGTATACCTATTAAATTCATTTATTGATTTTTTTTAAATTCATTTAAATTCATTTATTGCATTTTTACACAACCAAACAACTTACTCGATATGACATCTTCTTCTTCTTATATGGCACTAACGTTCCTAGAGGAACTCCGCCGTCTCAACGTAGTATTAATTGCGTAATTTTCATTAGTACTTAGATGAGATTTCTATGCCAAATAACACGCCTTGAATGCATTCTGAGTGGCAAGCTCTAGAATACGCGTGACCACAGTGCAAGTCAGAGGAAATTTCTTTGAAGAAAAATTTCCCCGACCAGAACGGGAATCGAACCCGAACCCCCGGCATGTTAGGTTTGACGCTAACCACTCGGCCACGGGAGCACATATTATGACATCCTGGACCTCAATTACACAAATTATTAGTGGTGAGACCTACACGATAAAAACATGAATTGAGCACAACTTGATTGGACAACCTACAATATAGAATTAATGCCTATTATCGGTAAATGGAGAATAATTCATTTTACGCATCAACTCACATTATGAGCTAACGCCCGAATCTAGGCAAAAAGATTGCTCGTTGCGTCGGGGAGGAAGCGAGTGGTTGGTGCAATCGAAAGAAAACATACCCAATTAAATCATCAAATTGTTAACTTTTTTTTACTATATTCACTGTTCAGGTTTCAAGCAAAAAAAACAGGATAAATTTCCTGTCTAATGATATATAACACAACAGATGTCAGAATAACCATTTTGAGTAATATGCGTTTGAAAACTCTTAATAAATCGTGACATTTTTCGTAGAGTGACCTCCCTATACAGAAATCAAAGACATAGTCCTATGTCAATGGTATTTATACAAATTCCAAACCGAAACTTTATCTGTCAAAAAGTATCAAATCAGGACAAACAGCGGATTTTAACATATTTCAAAGATCTCTCATGTTTCTTCGATTAATCGTTACAAAACCTCTTTCAAACACTATATCAGGGGTTTTCAGAGTTTTTTAAAGGCAGAGCACTATTTATAGCGAAAATAGTTGAAGGAGCACCTGCATTTTTATTAATCAATAAAACGAATCCAATTTGCATCAACATTACCCAACTGGGAACAACTCTATTTCGGTTGCGCGTCGCGGTTAACCGACATCTGACCCAGAGTGAACAAGATAAATCACTATTTGCCCAGAGAAATCAAATTAAAGGAAGTTTTATTCCAAGGTGGGTTTTCAAGTGGGAGCTATATGAACCATTCTACAGTATCTGTTGATCATTTTTTGAGTAGAACTCAAATTGTGATAGAATATTTTGGCTTTTAGGTGAAATTAATAAAAGAGCGGGTAAGATCGACACTCTATCAGGGTAATACCGACACTTTTAGAGAAAATAATGCAAACTTGTTACAATAATTTCAAACTACTGAGAGGTTATCCATGTACTGTGGAGATATATGTGGAGAGAAAGTGGCTGCAAATTATACGTAATTATTTTGTTCACGATTGGCTTATTGAACCCCATAACCCTTGCCGCTGATGTAGTCTCAGGTTTGCGAAACGAATGGTTCGGATTCCACTCTGGAAATCTCAGCAAGCAATTATCTTTTTGTTATTGAAAGAATGTTTCATGTTTTTTACATTCAAAGATCAACCGACGGGTATCGATAATAAGGATCACATAGAAACGGTTCACAAGATCGAGCAGGAGACGGAAAAACTTATGCTCCTGGTTCGGAGTAAATACTTTTGACCCCTGTTTGGGTGAACATCCACCGGAGATGTGGTCGATGAGCCTTTTTTGTTGGCAACGATCTAAGATGAAAAAAAAAGAACAATTTTCCCAAAGTTTTCTGACTAAAACACTAAAATTCCACTAGCTAAATTTTACATGGACTGCCTCCAAACTACAGTTGTTTGAGTGTCACTGCATGAGCATTCATATAGAAAATGCAAAAGAGGAATATCGTATTTTGATCAAACATTGTTTTTTGATGGGAAAAACTCCTGAACAATCAATATAGTGGTTGATGGAATGTTATTCCATCTCTGCTGCTTCGAGAGCAACAGTTTATCGGTGCAAGCACCGCAGATGAACTAAGCTCTGCAAGACCAAAAGAGGCTACGAATCCAAAAAACGCAAACAAGTGCATTGACTCGTTTTGAACGATCGTAAAACGAAGTTACGCGAGTTAGCTGAGGCCGTATGCATTTCAAAAGAACGAATGGGAAACATTTTGCACGACATTTTGGACATGAAAAAGCTATCCGTGCGATAGGTACCGCGTTTGCTGACCGTCGACCAAAACAGAGGCGCGTTGATGATTCAACAGTCGGTTAGGCGATGTTGAAACGTAATCGAGTGGACTTCTTTCGACGTTTTGTGACAATGGATGAAACGTGGATCCATTACCACACTTCTGAGTCCAATAGGCAGTCTGCAGAGTGGCTCTGAGACGTATTTTGAAGACTGAGACATTTCGTGCTACAGAAAGCGAATCGAAATGTTGGAAGCTCGCTATACCAAGTGTATTGCCCTCGAAGGAAACCATGCTATGAAATACGGTTGTGCCCAAAAAATGATTGTTTTCATTAAAAATCCCGGGACTTTTCAGCCCATGTACTAAATTTGACATTGGCAGTCATTTGTTTCACAGAATTCAAGAAGGCTTCCATAAACTATCAAAATCGTAACATACCTACTGGAAAGCGCACAGTTTTGATGAACGAATCAAGTATTTTCAGGAATAGATCAATAAGTTAAACGTAGCTCATCGTAGCGGTTTTAGCAGATAAACGTTGAGATCCGTGTCGGTCCTCAGGGATTAACGTTGAGTACCTAATTTTTGGGGGTGCAGGATGATTCGAGAAATAAAATAACAAATCTCTGAATGTAGGGTACATTAGAAAAATCTTCGTCATTCGGCATGCACCATATACAGTTAGGTTTTGTGACATTGTTGAAACTTCACAACTTCTTTGCGATCAAACGAAGCGTATGAACCGGAAACGTACCACCCAAGGACTCATCCACAGTCACATACGAGTTTGATTTCATCTGTTTTGTGCATTTCTGGTGTGCAGTACTTAAAGATGTGGACGAAGTTCAATTGTATCTTCAGAAAAAGGGGCGACCACGAACAGAGTTGTTACAAAGCTTAAGGCCCTGGAACTCTTCTTAGATGAAAACCGTCAAAAATTGGTATATGAAATCTTATGGCATACGACATCCAATTGCATCGAACTTGATTTATTCACAAATCATCAGAGTCAAGAAACAGCTTCTCGATCGTTGCAGGAGAAAGCACAGGAGGTGATGTACAAATGTTTAGATAAATTCAATCGAATTCGAAACAAATTAAGAATGGCGATCGATTTTGAAAGAAAAAAGTTATTAATCTCACGTTCTCTAAAAGCCGATCCAGTCAGAATTACCCGAACGGATCTCAATTGTACATTCCTGAAATTAGATTGAATCAAATCCAGTCGGGTTGTATGAATGTGACAATATTTCCACACTTGAAACCATTTTCTGCAAGTGATTAAAAAATCTATCTGATTCTGATTTTATATTACTGATAAAGTTTCAGCGGAAATGCTTGGAAAATAGTTGAGTAAGGATCAGGACTACAGTTTCAAAGTATTTAAATAACATCAAGTAATCGATTTCATTCAAACTTTAACAATAGAGAGCTGCCTTCAGGCCTGCTAATTTGAAACTGATTTATTTTTCATAAATATGGATGAATTATTTGACGTTTGTTTTGTGCCAATTTCACATATGTCGATTGGATTTGAGTCGAACGAATTTTCAGAGTACGAAAATCGACTTCGATCGAGTTGTGTAATCCGTTTGTGATAATTTGGATAGAATGGAATTTTTTGCCCGTTTTATGAGGATTGGAGTGCAACCAGACACTGGCAATTGCCCTCACTACCTGTCCACCAGAAAATTGCAATTATTATAAGTCACATTATAGTCAGAGAATAGCTAAGATTCGTGAGATCAATATTACACAAAAAATTGAAAGCTTTGAAAATTATAGAACCTGGACATCATAATCGTTTTTCTCGAAATCATAAAAATGTCACACGGTCCAGTCTGACTTAATACTGACCATATGGTGGGCCGCATAATATCCTTCAAACGAAATGATTGCAGATGGATTAACGAATCCGATAAGACAGCTAATGTTTAATAAATTCTTTGTGCGAATTGGACTATCAACATAGACAAAGCTGGTGGTCATTCAGGAGTTAACCCACGTCTCTACACCCTACCACACACACACACAGATATAATACACAAAAAGACAGCCTCCTGTATAAGTATTTGCAAAAATCGAAAACGAGCTAAAACACGTGCAAGCCAGCTGTCTAAAACTATACATTCAAAATTATCGAACTTGTCGGCGTGGTGTAACGATAATTGAATATACGTAACCCACGGAAATTCATAATTCGGGATACTTTTGAACAAACCTCGTATATCGGCAGCATAACGGTAATTTTGAATGTTGCGTTTTAGACAACTGGTTTGCATGTGTTTTGGCTCGTTTTCGATTTTTGCAAAAAAAAATCGATAATCTCGCGAAAATTCGAAATACGCGAAATTTTTAAAACAGACTTCGGATAATCACAAAACAACTGTTGCAATGCAACAGTCTAACATAATCCCCTCGGTTGGTCCCTGGCTTCACAAACTCTTGTGCATATTGTGCACACGGGAAAACGAGCGAATGGAAAAGGTAAACAAATGTTAGGACTCGTAATATGCCTACTGTGATCCTCTGCCGATACTCAATTGAATACAAATACATCCAACCAAACGACAGCAGCTGTTTCATTAACAAGGCAAACGGCGCTATAACGTTTCGGCTGGATAAAGAGGCAATTCCGGGAACGATTTTATTGTATTTTGTTGTTTTTTTTTTCGAGTGTGTTTGTCATAAGTAGCGAAGTAAGTAAGTAAGTGCATTCATGAGTCTGTTCTCGGAACTTCTCGGGATACTACGAAGGCTTGAATATCCTCGCGACACACCGGCTTCTTTCTGTTTTTGCTGACACAAAATAATGATTAAGCTGCACTTGTGCTGCTGGGCGAGAAGATTATCTACCTTTTGCAGATGGCGGCTGGGTCGGCACTAGCAGCTGCCAATACGACAGTTGATTAACCGTAATCGATCGTCATTTTAAACTGCCTCCGTGTGTGCTTCTGTGTGTGCGCATTCAATGACCGCATCGGTTCTCGTAAAAAAAGCTACTTTGGGACGCCAGCTGTTTCGCAGCAGCGGTAAATTGTACGTCCGTTGCCCCGATACAAAGATCCACGTTTTTATCTACTCTCTCTCTCTCTCTCTCTCTCTCTCTCTGTAGAGGCAGTGTTAAGGTGCTGGCTACGACAGCCACAACAGCTGCAAGAATTGGAACACTGAGTTCGGTGGAAAACGGGCGACAGCAACAACCCGAAAAAGAAAACGCAAGAAACGCACCTTTCGCTCATCTGTCGTTTTTTCGGATCGGAAACCATCCGATACCCTTCTGAAGGAATGTTCGGTTCTGTTTTTTGCACGCCAGCATGCTTGACAGGACACCTTTTTTTTCTCTTCCGTCCCATTCAGGTCGACCATGTGCTTCGACTTCCTGGCTATTGTTTGACTATACGCAAGAGCATTCATTTGATTGCATATTTTATTCATACTAGACGAATTTCGCGCCAACTCGACCAGATGTTGGCATGATCCTCTCAAAATTGAATGAAACTTTCTGGGCGCTAAGACCTTACCTGATTAAGCAATTTGGCATACTTAGTTTTCCGAGAATTTATCTAACATATGGAAAGGGCCAAATATTTTGACCATTTTTTTATAATTTTTTTTTACTAGAAAATGGTAAGTCCTACAAAAAAGTGACCTATGGAAGAGTTATAGGAAAATAATTGAATTTTCAGAAAAAAATATTGTTTGAAATCCTACACTGAAAAAAAAAGGATTTTAAAAACTAAAAGTCGATTTCCTCAAGATGGTCATCTCAGATTTTGATGAAATGGTAGATAAATGTATGCCCTACAACTCTTCAATACATTTCAACTTATCCATATGTAAGGCAACAAAGTTTTTCTAACAAAAACTTTTTCAATATTTTATTGAAATTAAGTTTATTTCTTTTTTCAGTGCAGAAAGCCAACCCAAAATTTAAAAAAAATAAATAATAGTAATAAAAATGTTGAATGAATACTTTAGAGGTCTTTATTTCAAATCAAATGTAATAGAACTTATGACATTTGTTGACATCAAATGGATTTTTATTTATCTGATCTTATACCATGTACAGTGGTAGACATTCGTTTAGCCGCACCCAATTTTTCCTCAATATTTTTAAAAGTAAGTCAATTCTTTGTATAGTTTTGCACATAGAAGACGATTATTGTTTATTTTCATCGAATTCATTCTAAAAAAAGAGTATAAATTCACTTTTTGTTTTCTAAGTAATTCAAATATGTGGTATCAGGGTGGACATTCGTTTAGCCGCATCCTGAAATTTCAATAAAAGAAAATTTGTGCGGCAAATTTCGAGTCCAATCGGTAGCTAATATTTAGTATGTCCACCTCCATTTCGGATCACTTTGAAAACTCGATTTGGCATCGAGTAAGACAGCTTTTAAAGTGTTGCCATATTGATTATAGCCCAACATTCCTGAATTACTGCCTTGAGCCTGGAAATGTTATCATCCCCACACTGTCAAACTTCCGCCCCCAAAGTTTCGCTTCGATCTCACGACATGCCGTTGACTTAAATTGTACCAATACCAACCGTAACAGTCCGGACCATCCAAATTGGACTTTTTTCGCCGAAAAATACAACATTTCTCCATTCTAGTTTCCATTCCATGTATTGTCGGGCGAAAATGAGATGGTTCTGCTTATGGGTGACGGTCAGTTTCGGCTTCCCTTGAGGTTTCTCCCACATGATGTTTGGTGACTCATTCAATGTATGAGTTGCTTCGTGTCTTATTCGACCTTTGAGACGCAAAGTAACTTTGGTGTTCCCATTTGTTGGTAGTTATATCCCATATTTCTGGCACTATTAAAAGAAATTCCGTACCACTTTCTCAGATAGACCAATTTTTGTTACGATCGAGCGATTAGAAAACTTTTGTTCACTGAATATCTTTATTATTGTTCGCCCCTCTTCCGTCAATAGAATACCGTTCGCCATTCCTTTAAATTCTACGTAAATCACTAATCTGACCAACTTCTTACGTTGCACATCTAATATTTATCTTGTAAATTGAACATTCCCAAGTATTTTTTCAAAAAACACAGATAAAGGCTTGGTGATTATGCGAAAACTCGATTTTTATGCCCTGCGGCTAAACGTATGTCTCGGGGAAAAACGACGTTTGAATGTTTATATCCACCGATGCCGCCTTGTGTTTGTGTGTGTGTGTGATTGTGACGCACGTCCTTTCAATAAAAGTGACTTAAATATACTATCACTACAGCAAATAAGTATCCCGATAAAAAGAACATTCCTAGTTGTTTTGCAAGTGTTTCAAGTTGTTTTCAAGTGCGGCTAAACGAATGTCTATCACTGTATATGTTAACTTATATCAATACAATACAATCATCATATCTTTCCTTTTTTTTATTTTTATCTGACATTTTGAAGATTTTGGGATCATCTTCTGAATTTGAATACCTTTTAGCTGCGATTTTATTTTCATCTACCATGTCAATACCACTTCCATTTTAATCAATTCCATGTCCACTTCGCGCACTATAACTGCAAAAAATGCTCTGATCTTGCATTTCTTTTTTCATCTGCTTTACCATGTACAATGGTGCGTTAACTCTTCCTTGATTTTTTTTTTCTGAAAATTCAATTATTTTCCTTAAACTTTTCCATAGATCACTTTTTTGTAGGACTTACCAGTTTTGAGCAAACAAAAAAATATAAAAAAATGGTCAAACATTTTGGCCCTTTCCATATGTTAGTCTAGATAAATTTTCGGAAAACTAAGTGTGCCAAGTTGCTTAATTAGGTAAGGTCTTCACGCCCAGAAGGTTTCATCTTTCATCTGGTCGAGTTGGCGCGAAATCCGTCACTATCAAAATAGCAACCGCCTGCTTTTGTCACGAAAGTCAGAAGTTAAAGCGTTGGCTGCAACTGCCTCTCTTCCAGTGATAGCGAATTCAAAAGCCATACTCCACAGTAAAATGAGCGCTCCTAGCATTCGGCGATCACCGAATGAATTCTTCCATCTCCAGACTGTGTTTATGCTCTTTGTTTAAAATCTAGAACAGTTCCTTCAGAACACTATGTTCATCGTTTTCTTGGTTGTTCCAACAAAAAGCCGTTTTGTTAGTGCAAAAAAAACCTCACAAAAAAAATCTGTGTATATATGTATAATCGCTTCGGCTGATACTTTCTGGCTGTGGGTCTGTCTTCGCCTCTATGCACCGGGAAGGATGCAGTAGTGCGAAGCAGAAACCCCGAAACAAAAAGAAGACGAGGACAACCGCATGCTATTCCTATGTGAGTGCACTGCCAAAGTGTAGCGTGTGCAATCTGGGTCTCTGGCTGATCTGGTTCTCCGGATTAAGCAGGCAGAGGCAGAGAAGGGTGGTCTCATGTGGTGTGACTGGTAGTCGTAGGGGGTTACCTTGATGGAGAAAATCGACTCGAGAGAGAGAGAGAGAGAGAGTAAAAATGGTTCGACAAGGAAAAACAAAACCGTCGAATGAACGCGGCAAGGATAGAGAACTGAAGGACTTTTAGGGTGGAATGGTGGCATGAAAAGCAACAACAGAAAAAAAAAGGTGAGCTACGACGGGCAAAGGAAGTGGAACAGCTGAGCTGTTATTGAACCAGAAAACCAAGAAAGGAGGGAAGGTACATTTCGAGCGAAACATCTGTCAATCAACTTGTAATTAGACTGGCTGGAATTTGTAAATGCAGCAACAGCAGCAGAAGCAGCAGGAGCACCAGGCCAACCGCCTTGGAGGGTCAAAAATGCAGTTCGACGCTTCTCTGAGATCTTGATCTGAAGGCGACTTCTTGCAGGGAAGGTTCCAGCCGGTGGCCAAGCCGGCAGCTGGTTGTGTTGTTACCTCGGGCGGCGACCAGAACACGAAAAACAGTTGATAATTTGAAGTAATTTATTTGGAATTGTCATTTTGCTGTGTCTTTTTTTTTGGCTCGTCACAAAAACGTTATCTATCTGTGATCACATATTCTGCCGCCAACGAGAGAGATATCAAGATGTTTCCGATAATTTCTATTTAAGTGGCACTAGGTAAAGTAATGTGAAGGTAACGTTGACTGCGTAAACCGGTGAAATTTTGTGAAAAAAATGGAAGAATCCGAATTTCGTGTACTGATGGCAAAATTGCATGGATTAAGCATCCACCGTATTCGCGAGATCTGGCCCCCAGCGACTATTTTCTGTTTGCAGACCAGAAGAGAATGCTCGCTGGCAAGAAATTTAAGACCGATGATGAAGTTATTACCGAAACTGAGGTCTATTTTGGATAAACCGAAAGAGTACTATAAAAATGGTATAGAAAAGTTGCAAGATCGCTATAACCGCTGTATCGCCCTCGAGGGCAATTATGTTGAATAATAAAATTTAATGTTGCAAAAGCAGCAAATGGTTATCAACCTCAACGTTATGCATAGAAGCTTACTGAGCTGACGGCATTAGACGGCATTACAATTGAAAAACTAAAAACAATTAAAACTCCCGATTGCGATTCCGCTTATTCAGCTAACGATCGAGAGTTCAATCCCAGAACAACTCACTAATTGATCTTCTAATTGGTCTCTTTAAAAATTAAAGACATATTTCCAAATAACTTTTTCGGATGTTTTCTTAATTTTTCTATATTTTTCTGTTTCTTTTCGAATATCAAAATTTTCTGGATTCACAAATATTTTTGATTTTTTTCAAATTTTATGATTTTTTCTAAACTTTTCTGAATGTTTTATATATTTTTTAATTTTTCTGAACTTCTTGAACTTTCCTAATTTTTCGAATTCTCCATTTTTTTTTGTATTTCTTGATTTTCAATTACTTTTTCTGGGTTTTTTTCTACTTTTTATTTTATTTCGGAATATTTTTCTGGCCGTTTCTGATTTTTTTTTTATTTTTTAAATTTTCTGTATTTTTTGAAAAAAAATTATTCTGATTTTTATTTAGAGTTTTTCTAAAGTTTACCGATTGTTTTATCGTTTTCAAATTTTTCTGATTTTCAATGACTTTTTTCGATTATTTTTAATGTTTTCCTTGACCTTTTATCTTATTTTTCTGATATATTTTATGTATTAAAAGATATTAAACAATATTTATATTTATATAAAATTTCATTCCTTTATAATTTATATATATTCTTTTATTTTTTCAAAATCCTCTTGATTTGAAAAAAAAATCTATCTTTTTTTATATACAGTTTGGAAAAAAATATTTTTTTAAAATTTCAAATATGACTTATTTCAAGAAGAAATGTAACCTTTCAACGTCAAGGTGTAATTTAAGTAGCTATTACATGTACAGTGGGATAAAAATTGTGATTTTTGAATATTTTGTTTGAATTTTCACCAGAAATTGTTTTTATCGACATTGCAGCCAAATTAAGAAAGATAGAAGTTGGGTGTCAGAGATCAAATTGTAGAGCGGTTAGAGGGCTTCAATTTAATTGATGGAAACAATCTAGTTTAATATATATTTTTAGGATGAAATTCATAATAACACATTAAAATTATCAACTTTTAAGTTTTACACTACCAAAATGTTATTAAAATCCACTAATTTAGTTGTTCCACTACTATATCCTGTGCTAAATTTTCTCATCTTTCAAATGAAAGCAACAGAATCGACTTCCGTAGCGTATTTTGTAATGTAGAGACAGTTTGAGGCAACAGAGTCCGAAAACAAAAAAAAAGTTCTAAAACTCTGTCATTGTTGAAATTCGAACGTATGCGTAGAAGGATTTATTTTCATCAAATATGATCGTCTATTACCTCCTGAGAGGATCTAGATAAATTTATTTTTTTGTCATGTGAGAAAGGTGTTTTCCGACTTTAAATTCCACTTTTATATTCAAAAAACCAAAAACATATGCAAAAACAAACGAATGAAAAAAAACTTTTTTTTTGACTCGATTATATACAGAATTCGATTTTATACAGTGAAAAGAAAACAAAAACTGTATATAATCAAGTCCGCGCTATATTTCTGTTTTCCGCATTGTTCCGTATTTACCGAAAATTTCCTGTATTTAAATTTTTTTTACTATTTCGTTCTGTAATTTGAAATTTTGACGGTTTTTTTCTGATTCTGATTTCTAATATTTTCAGATTTTTTTTTCATTTTTTTCTTATTTTTCTGTCTATTTAATAAATCCGATTCATTCGCCTTTTTTTTACGATGTCTGTTTATTTTTCTGTTTATGTAATAAATCTGATTCTTTCGGATTTTCGAAATGTTTATGGGTTTTTCCAAAATTTTTCGATCCTGAATTATTTTGGCATTTTCTGATTAATTTGATTTTTTATGAATTTCTCTAAATTTTCTGATTTTCGCAACTCCTCTGAAATATTCTGAATGTTTTCTAACTTTTTTCTGACTTTTTCTGGACTGGACTTTTTTTCTGTTTTTTTAAAAAAAATTTAATTGTTCCTTTTTCTGATTTTGTTTAAACTATTCTGGTTTTTTTTTCTAAGTTTTTCTTTCTCTTATGCTTGTTTTCTAATTGTTCTGAATTTCCTGAAATTTTTTCTTCGTTTGATGTTTTCAGTATTTTCTGAGTTACTCATTTTTTTTAGGTTTTTTTTTTAATTTGTTCATTTTAACAAGATATTCAATAATAATAGAATTTTCGAATTTTTGAACATTTTTTTGTAATTTTTCTGAACCTTCCCGATGTTTTTTTTTTATTTTTTTCTTAATTTTGCTAAATTTTTCTGTTTTTTTTTCTTTTGTCTGATTTTTGCCTGTTTTTTTCAATATCTTCGAATCTTTCTAAACAAAAATCTGATTTTTCTGCTTTTTTGCGAGTTTATCTGATTTTTTCCTGAATTTTTCAAGATTTCTTCGAATGTTCAGAAAATTTGAAATTTTTTGAATTTTGGCGTAATTTTCTGACTTTTTATAATTTTTTCCGATTTTGACCTTTACTGTCTATTTTGTGTTTTTTTTTTTTAATTTCATTGAACATTTCTAATTTGTTTTAATCTATTTTTCCGCTTTTTCCTGATTTTTTTTCTAATTTTTCCTATTTTTTCATTTTTTTTTTCGGTGATTCATTTTATATTTATTCTGAATTACTTTGTCATTTCTTGTTTTTTCTATTATTTTTCAAAATTTATCTGAATTTTATTTACTTTTTAAAATTTCTCTGAACTTTTCTAAATGTTTTCTAAATTTTAACTCACTTTTTTGATTTTTTTCTCTATTTTTCCAAGTTTCTTCGATTTTTCTCTTTTTTCTGAATTTTCCAGACTTCTTCTAAATTGTTTCATTTTTCAGATTTTGTCTTAATCTTTATTTTTTTTTAAATTTTCTTTAATTTAAACTTCTGTGAATGTTTAAAAAATTTCTGACTTTTTTCTGAACTTTTCCGATTTTTTTCAGATTTATTCAAATTTTTTCGAATATAGAAACATATAACTGAACTGAACTTCGCCAGCTGGGAGCTCACCAGCTGACGGAAAAACTCGACACACTGGTACAGCAATTGAGCGTCCTTACAAAACGGCTGAAACGTTACTCTGACTCTGCAAAGCGCCAGGAACAAAATCGGATGTTCAGAGATAACGAGAAAGCGTTCTACGACCACATTAGCGACGAGAAGCCCGACTACCGCGAAGGTTTGCCAGATATTAGCGATGTAACGAACTTCTGGGCTGGTATTTGGGAGACCCCAGTAGAACATCGCGACGGGCATTTTTATTTTGTTTTTTTTTTAATTTTGGTGATTTTTTTAATTTTATTTTTTAATTTCTCTAAACATTTCTGAAGTTTTAGGAATTGTTTTGATTTTGCCAGAATTATGCTTATGGTGTTTTCGGATTTTTCTTATTTCTCTGAATTTTTCTGATGGTTTCTGTTCTTTTTTGGTTCCTGGTTTTGGTTCATTATAACAATATTTTATGAAATACATAAAATGACAAATTACAAATTAATTTTCATTTGTAACTTTTATTTCCAAAGTGCGTTATTTCGCGTGAAAATCCATCACCATTTTCGCTTCACACCAACGGAACACAAAGCTTAATGTCGTCTAAAAATTTCAATTAACCTAACGACAAACATTTTTCAATTAAACTAACTAACGCACATGGTTACATTACAATTACTCAAAAGTTTTTGATATTCCTCCACAATCTTCCGACATCAATCCTAGTAAAAAACTTAGGAAGTTATCTGTGTAGGAAATTTAGAAACAATTAAATTTCTAAAAATAACGATTTTAAAAACCACTTCACGAAAAAAATCATAAATATTCCTTCCGAATACACCAAAAAACTCGTAGATAAGGCCAAAGACAAAAGATAATTGCAATGGACAAGGGATATCATACTAATGATGGAATTCGGAAGTTGGCCAACACCTTCGAAATCGAGTAAAGATTTCAACCAGCGTACGATTATGAGTTTGAGTCAATTTTCATACATTAGCACATACATTCGCCATTTCTAGAGAAATAAAAACCATTATTCTGAAAACAGATAGCAAACACTTTAACACTAATATGACACTATAACTTTATCTAAATAGACTGTTCCGAACGCTTGTTTTCGACTTTCAAAAGAAGGGAAAAGAGATCTGCATGGTGGAGTACGATTACGAGTTTGAGTCACTGTATATCGAAAAGTGTTACCAACTTGAAGTTTTATACCTCAATAAAACAATTATTATCAAAAAAAAAAAAAAAAACGGGGCCCATGTTCTCCATCAAATTTACCCAAACCAAGCAGCAACAGCGGCAGAAGCAGTATGATTCACCTTTTTTCTATCGATTCCGCATAGAATTTACAGTGCCAACAATAGCCGACACTCTTCTAGCCGGCGGCGAAAACGAAGAAGGCAAAATAACCAAACACACACACAAAAAAAACACCCCACATTACCGGCAAAATGTCATTGACTTTTTGTCCTTATTTATTACACGATGTTTGTACCCTTTTCCTTGAGAGTAGGGGACGGGGACCAGAGGTGCCAGAGATTTGCGCGATGCATATGCTTTTTAGCCGCCGATGAACTTGCGTGTGCATCTAACAACACAGATCTTCTTCTGTCGGTTCCCTCAAAACAGAGCAAAGAAAAAAACACGGTAAAATCAAATAAAACAGTGCCCCGAGAGTAACATATCATCTAAACAGTCACAGCCTGCTCCTTTGCATTGCATTTGCACGGTTGCATTACTGCGCCTCGGCTTTGTGGGGAATGAATAGCGCGTATTTTTTTTTTTCATTATTTCGATTTGTTTTCAGTGCTTTCTATTTTGCGTGTGGAACGCACCACCAGAGAAGAGCATCGCATCAGTCAGTCAGTCAGTTCAGTGCGCGTTCAGTCAGAGTTTATTCGGCGTTTTCGTTTTCTGCCCAGAAATGTGCTAATTTTAAATTTATTCTAAAACATGAGAAAATGTCATCTAATTACATCGGCCGGCTTTTTGCCCCTGCATCATCATGCAGCTTACAGGTTAGGGAAAAAGCGCGGGCACACACACGCACGGACAGCTGCTCGTCGTTCGCGGAGATATGCCGTCTGTCAAATCGGTACCGGTCTGACAGACAGACAGACTCAGAAATCATAAGTACACAACATATAGAACACAAAAAAAAATGGGACAGGGATACATAAGGGTTATTTTTTTCTGTATATTAAAAAGCCGCAACCAATGTGAAAAACATCCATAGACATCATCATGACACTGTGTTTGACTTACCGTGTTTCTCCTCGTTTTAAAGTTCTGCCTTTGGCTTCCGGATTTGCTTCGATACGATTTTTGCTAGGTTCTCACGTTTTTCAAAGGATTAGTAAGTTCGTGTAGTTGCTTCCTGTTGTTTCCAGTTGATAATTGCGCTACTCGGTTTCTCGTTATTCGTTTTTATTAGGAAGATCTTGCGCGATGACCACTCGCTTTTCTCTTATTTCCGCACTGCGGAATTCGCTCGATTGGTTTTTTGATGTGCGTTAATTAGTTATTTTTTGTTGTTGTTATTGTTAAGAAATACATCTAACTTCTCTGTGAAAAGATTATATGTTTTGCTTCCTCTACGAAGAAATTTTGGTTGTTGAATTTGACTAAGTTCGAGTTAAATATTTTGTCTAGAAAGGTTTTGTTTGATTTTGCTTTAATGATTTTGTTTTCTTCTCACAAAAAGAGATGCGTCACGTGTGAATCTAAATAGATGCAAAAGATTTGACGGTTGACGATTTTCGATTTAGTTGAGTTGAACGCAGACTAAGATGATGAGACAAGGGCGTGTTTTAACATTGCCAAACGGTTGATGATGATTTGCGAGCTGTCAGGGGAAACAAACGAAAATATTCCTCCTGTTTTATCCCGAGTTCCTGTGTTTCAACATTTAAGTTTTCATTCACTCGCTACTCACCTTAAGGACTACGTCAAAACTAGCTAATTAAGGACTCCTCCGGTTGCTGTGTTATGGGTTTCTATTTGATTAGTGGTATATACGCGCGTATTGTTATCGTTACTTTTTTTTCTACCAGCGACAAGTTATTCTCCACAGGCAAAGTCGTATTCAAAGAAGAACTGCTTTCTCTAGAATCTCCTCTGCTGCTGCTGCGCGTCTTAAGCACCTTGAAAATTTCTCTCTTATTGCTATTGGGTAACGTGCGGAACGTTTTGTTGTGTTTTGTTTCGAATTGTATCCGTTTCCTTCGCGCGATGACACTTTCCGATGAAACCTTACGATTCGATTAACGATAAATTCTGTGGTGGTTTTCTGCGGAGGAGAGAATAAAAAGCATGTTTAGTGCATCGTTTGTCAAACTGATGATACTGGAGGCACTGCCTCGGTTCACGGGAGAGGAAAAAAAGGAGGTGGAAACCACAGTACGTAGAATAGAAGGTAAGTGATATTACCTGTGTATACACACGAAGCGCACACACAAAGAAGATAGTAATAAACAATCCTCAATTCGTTCGATGTTCGGAAGTTTTTGCAATATTTCTTGTTTTGAAAAGTTCAAAAAATCGTAAAAAGTGACCAAATCGTTGGTCGAGCCGACGATAATCACGATAGTGTACCGCATTTTCACTGCAGGTAAGGTTTGATGTGATTTTTTATCGATTCCATACTGAACAGTGTTTGTTTACTCCAGCAATATGTCGAAGTGCAACGTCCCGCGATGCCGGAGCTGAAAAATTTTGAAGAAAATCGGATAACTTTCCACCATTTTCCGACCAACAAATTGTTGAGACGGAAATGGTTAAACTTTTTCGAATACAAAAGCTCGTTCGATACGCGAAACATATTTGTTTGTTCGCTACATTTTTCGCCGGATTCTTTTGGGGATACTGTTTTAACCTATAATCAGCAAAGAAGACGTCTTCGTACTGGAGGTAAGTGTGTTTTTTTATATAAATTGTGATGAGATAAATTTTGCTTCTTGGATCTTCCAAAACGTTCCGTTTCAATGGTTTCACACGAAATTCCAAATTTATACATTCACTTCCTGCGAAAGTGCAAAATATTTATTTGCAATCACTTCCGAAGATGATCCGGGATGGAGAAAATGTTTTTCTCGTTTTCCAGAAACGCCAATTTGGTCCCTTAAGTGGCCCCACTACGGCTGAACACTCCAAACTGAGACCAATGAAAGCGTCGCGATGATTCATGATGGATGCTTCAATGAAAGACAAAAAACAGGAAGTGGGTTATATCTATGGTATAACCGCAAGGGTGACGTAGGACTATCGTTGATTTAGAGATCATTTGTTTGAAGTTGAATCTAAATCCATCCTGAATGAATGAATAAATAAATATTTGGGTGACTTCAAAAACGAGAGTGTTACTTTGAAGACTCAAGGTTTTATGCATCCAATATTGGATACAAAAAACCTTGTTCTGAAGAATTGTCTTCAGAAGCTTTCCTGCTAACTGCACTTGATTGACAAATCACAAAACCAAATGTATGTGGTCGCAGTATTATATGGATAGAAAACATTAAAATAAACTCGCTTGAATGTAATTTTCAATTCCAAGGGGAACTGGCAGATTATTTTTCAGCAACGATCATTTCTTTCCAGGTTTCCTCTCGATAACCAGCAAACGAAAAGAGTTGCGCGCGTGTATGTGTGTGTGTGTGGCGGCTGCTTCTATGTCTTCCCGAGGAACCGTATTTCGATGCTGATACTCTCTTGGTCACGAGAGTATCAGCATCGGCTTTTCTGCGCTCCCTCACAGTTAAAACAAACTGATTGCATTTCAGGTCAGGTCAAGCCAGGTAATGAATACCTCGATCCCTCGCCGTTCAGCTCGTTCAGTAACGATGTTGTCTTGTCGATGCCCTCGAGCGTCGTGCACAAATTACGTAACGCTAAAAATCCGAATTCTGAACCACCTCTCCCCCCCCCCTTTCGTAACGCAATTTCCTATCTCTAATAAACAGAAAGTAACGCAACATCTACCCCCTCCCCCCTTATCGCGTTACGTAATTTGTACACGACGCCTCACGAAAAATGAATGGGTTTCACCACCAGAATATCATTTCAGTATGCTTTTCGTGCGTGATTGAATCGAGAGAAGGTGTGGTTTACGATGGCAATTTGGAAGGCAAACTAGAGGAGAATGAACTCTCTGAGTATGAAAATTTCGGCGACTGAGCAATAATCGATTGAAAATTATATAATTTTGGCGATACGAAACATTTTCCGTTTTTCATGTTATGCATCCGTTATTGGATACGAAAATATCCTACTGATGGGAAAGAATAATCTTCAGAAGCTTTCCAGCTAATTACACTTGATTGAAAAATTACGAAATCAAATGTATTTGGTCGCTGTGTTCGCCATATAATTAGAAAACATTAAAATAAACTCTTTCGCATGGATGTATTCTTCAATTCCCAGGGAACTGGCAGATTATTTTTCAGCAACGATTAGATCTTTCCGGAATTTTCTCGATGCTGTATGGCATCCAAACGAAAATTCTCGTTTCAGTTTGGCCTGCAACTTTTCTGAACTCTAATCCATCAAATTTGGAGCCCTGAAAAGGGCCGTTGATTATATGCTAAGCTAATATAGCACCCTCTCCTTGGATTCGACGGGCCAGCTGAATGTCCTTGGGCATGATGTGACGCGTTTTACGTGGATAGCACACAAATTTGTATCTTCGAATAAGCCTCCTGCAGCGTCATAACCGCAGAACTTTGGAAGCGCAAGTCGGTTTTGAAGTCCTGAGCAATTCCACGATCAAAAAGCTGCAAAGGTAGCTTGCGGATCAGCAATTCGGTCGACTTCCGATAGCGATGAATTTCATGCAAAGTTCCCGGTCGATAGCGATGTGGCTTCTTCACCTATCCTGCGGCTGGTGCGCTTATCCGAGCTGCTTTCGTGTGCCTTACCACTGAAAGACTAACCTGCTATCTGCTTGGTCCCAAACAAACGAGTCGTCACGGTGCGAGAGTAGAGTAAGAAATGAACGAAAGCAAAGGAAGCGTCATTTTATAACCTGTTTTCGAAGCTATCATTAAGCTATTGAAACAAGTTTCCGACTCAATAAATAGCAATCATATAACTCTTGGACATTTTATCTTTTGTATGAAATGATTATCACTGTTCCGTTGATCCGAAGCAGAATGAATCACGCTTAAAGAAGGAATGGATTTTTTCTTGGAATTTAGTCAGCAGAAATAATGCCCTTTCCCAACAATTAAAAACGACAAACGGTAAACAGTTTCATCAAAGTGATTTCTTCGATATGGGGATATATTCACTACATCATGTCATATATTTCATATTTTTCATTATGAAATCCATATCCATGGCACCTATCGGTATCGAATTATCATCGACACCACGATTTTCGCTAAATGCTCCTTTCAGTTCGGCCTGTAAAAAACTTTTCTGTACTCTAATCCATCAAATTTGGAGCCCTGAAAAGGGCTGTTGATTATATGCTAAGCTAATATAGCATGCTCTCCTCGGATACGATGGGCCAGCTGGATGTCCTTGGGCATGATGTGACGCGTTTTGCATGGATAGCACACAAATTGGTATCTTCGAATAAGCCTCCTGCAGCGTCATAACCGCGGAACTTTGGAAGCGCAAGTCGGTTTTGAAGTCCTGAGCAATTCCACGAACCAAATGCTGCAAAGGTAGCTTGCGGATCAGCAATTCGGTCGACTTCTGATAGCGACGAATTTCATGCGAAGTTCCCGGTCGATAGCGATGTGGCTTCTTCACGCTTCCTGCGGCTGGTGCGCTTATCCGAGCTGCTTTCGTGGTGCCTTACCACCGAAGGACTAACGAGCTGTCGGCTTAGTCCCGATGAAACGAGTCCTCACGGTGCGAGAGTAGAGTAAGAAATGAACGAAAGCAAGGGAAGTGTCATTTTATAAAACATAAAAGAATCGAATGTAAACCCCACCCTCTTTATTGTATAAGCTTACTGTATACTCACGAATATAATAAGGGTGGGATTTAGATTCTATACTTTTATGGTTTATAAAATGACGCTTCCTTTGCTTTCGTTCATTTCTTACTCTACTCTCGCACCGTGAGGACTCGAGCTCGTTAGTCTTTCGCAGACAGCTCGTTAGTCATTCGGTGGTAAGGCACCACGAAGTCAGCTCGGATAAGCGCACCAGTAGCAGGATAGGTGGAGAAGCCACATCGCTATCGACCGGGAACTTTGCGTGAAATTCATCGCTATCAGAAGTCGACCGAATTGCTGATCCGCAGCTACCTTTGCAGAATTTGGATCGTGGAATTGCTCAGGACTTCAAAACCGACTTGCGCTTCCAAAGTTCCGCGGCTATGACGCTGCAGGAGGCTTATTCGATGATACCAATTTGTGTGCTATCCATGCAAAACGCGTCACATCATGCCCAAGGACATCCAGCTGGCCCATCGTATCCGAGGAGAGCATGCTATATTAGCTTAGCATATAATCAACAGCCCTTTTCAGGGCTCCAAATTTGATGGATTAGAGTACAGAAAAGTTTTTTACAGGCCGAACTGAAAGGAGCATTTAGCGAAAATCGTGGTTTCGATAATAATTCGTTACCGATAGGTGCCATGGATATGGATTTCCTTATGAAGAATATGAAATACATGACATGATGTAGTGAATATATCCGAAGAAATCACTTTGGTGAAACTGCATTATAAAATTATTTGTGTACGAATGCCGCAATCGATAGTCGACTCTAATTTGCGTTGGGTAATTTCCTCGGAGGACTCGATTCCTCCTTTGAACATTAATAATCTCTTTCTGGCAAAACGATGTGGTATGAATCACATTATTTGAATGATAGAATGAAGAAGTTTTCTGCCAATTTCCTTCAACCTCCAAACGTATCTTTTTCCCGTTTGTCGTTTTCGCGTTCGCTAATCCTTTCTCACAACACCCATTTCTCGTTTGAGAAATTGTTGAGTAAACATTGTTTGCCAGTGCGCGTAGAGCGGGAATTCCTAAATATTCATTGCACCTCTAATAAATTGCCGAAAGACGTGGTCTTACGTTGATCGCACTTGATTTAAAAAAATCAAAACGAAATGTATTTGGTCGCAGCATTATATGAGTAGAAAGCAAATAATCGCTCGAAAATGACTTGATTTTCGCGATGTGAAATATTTTTCGTTTTTCATGTTATGCATCCAATATTGGATACGAAAATTTCCACTGATGGGGGAAAAAAATAATCAGAAGCTTTCCTGTTAATTGCGATTGATTGAAAAATAACAAAACCAAATGTATTTGGTTGCAGTGTTATATGGATAGAAAACATTAAAATAAACTCTTTCGCATGAATGTATTTTTCAATTCCCAGGGGAACTGGCAGATTATTTTTCAGCAACGATGATAGCAACGAGAATTCCGCGCGTGTATGTGTGTGTGTGTGTGTGTGGTGGCTGCTCCGATTTTTCAAGCGGAACCGTGGCATCACTCTCCTCCTGATGGATTCCCTTTTGGCCTTAGGTGCACAAACAGGCTCTTGGTGACACCGTTCATCAGCGCTTTCATGATAAACGAAATTAGCTTCACAACAACAGCGACAACATGCTCCAATCGCTGTTCAATCATAACTGAATGGGTTTACGAGCGGCGCTCGCTTATATACCGATTGGTGATTTCAATAGCCTGTTTTGATACAATTTTAAGACTATTGAAACAAGTTTTTGGATGAAAAAGTAACAAGTATATGACGCGTAGACATTTTATCTTTCAAATGAATTGTTTATCATACCATTTCGTTCAGTTGTTTAAGAGCTATTAACGCTCAAAATCTCGGTCTCCAGCGTAACGCTTTCGTTCTCGAAACTTTGGTTTTACACCCCGGTATAGAAATGAAAGACGTAGTCCTACGTCAAAAATCAGCAGTGTTCATCTTTCATCATATTATCAAATTGCGGGAACGACACTGCTTCGATATAACCTCTCCACACATTTGTTCATCGTTTTTTGCGTTATTTTTATAATACAGATGCGATAATTTCACTGTTTTTAATTTTAAAATGATTAACTATTGTTTCATCCCCTGGAAACATATTTTGAGACAGTTCTTTTGTTACAATTTAAAAAAATTCAAAAATGTTCGAATTTATATGAATTCAATCGATGGTTTATTACAATTTTTTGCTTTTTTTCTTTGCCTACCACTACTTGAACAAAGCAGGGAGGAGACTACCTTCTATTCTACGTACTTTGGGTGGAAACATTGTATGACAATTCGGCAACCTAGTTGTCAGTTCGGTATTTTTTTTACTTTAGTTTGTCTCAAAAGGGTTCCTTTATCAGATAGGAAAATTTGATCATGATTCATCCTCAAGTATCAAAGTATGTCACGCAACTATTGAAAACAGCTCAACTTCTGTCTGAAGAATCCAACCAAAGTAGGCTATTGTTCTTTTCGTGCCAGGAACCAATCACATCGGTCGGACGTTGAAAATTCGAAGACTTATTTTCTATCTAACGACAGCACGAGGTTGATTTACGCTTACGATAAATTTGCACGGAAACAATTGGTCTGTCAAGTGGTTTACAGCTGTACATGAAATAACAAGGCCTTCGTCACGAACTAAATAATGGGCTTGAAGGTGTACAACAAAGACTATTACATACTATTACAGCCGGAAGATGTACAGAATGTCTTCGCTAAAGTGATACACACATTTAGTGGTTCTCCGATGTGAACTCTGCCTTACCCCGTTAATCAACTACAGTAATTGTCAAAATAAAGTGCCCCCTCATTTTTTTAATTTCTTTCATAATTCATTGTAATTATTCTTATTCATTATGTTCTTTTTAAGTTTTTTTCATGTTGCATTGAGAAAAATAGAAGTTAGAAAATAGAAGGGCACTGAATAAGTAAAGGGTGTGTCACATCAAATTGCATCACGGAAAAAACGCTGTAGAAATTCGCCCAGTAGACCGATCCTTTTGAAAATTTTAGACAGTAAAATAAAAACTATTAAACAACTTTTGGCATTTTCTTTTTATTCATACTTCGAGCCCAAGCCCGTATGCTCGAACCTTCCTCTTTACCCCGTCCATAAGGTTCTGTACAACGTCAGGTTGTAGTTTTTGACGTAGGACTACGTCTAACCGGAAGATATAGGGGGTGAAATGGAAATCTAGGCACTGAACAAGTAGGAAAAAATGCAAGATTTGGAACGTTTATAACTCGAGCATTTCTCAATAGATCGCAAAAGTTTTTGCATCTATTGATAGGAAATATATCTACGCATCTATCATAACAAATAACATTTCATTTTTCTTGAGATAAATAATTGAATAATTGTGAAATATCAAGCATTGTCAAAATGCACTATGTGCCCATTTTTGATTGGTTCATTTTGTGCTCCTCGAATCGTACCGACCAAAACGGGCAACCAAAGCAGCAGCGAAATAGAATGAAGCACGATTGGAAAGGAAAAAGAATAAAATGAACGAAACATTGGTCGCAGTCTCACACATGCGTAATTCTCGAGCCAGCCAGTCAGCTTAAAAATCCCCGCTCCGCTGCCGTAAGGATCATTCTCATCCAAACCGTACACCACATCGGTTCGCATCACAACACATCAACAAACCAACCCAAGCAGCCATGTCTGGACATGGTAAAGGAGGAAAAGTGAAGGGAAAGGCAAAATCCCGCTCGAACCGTGTTGATCTGGAGTTCCCCGCAAGGGTAGCTAGGCCGAGTGCGTTAGTACCAGTGCACCAGTCCACCTAGCCGGCGTTATATAGTTTCGGCCGCCGAAGTGATCGAGTTAGCTGGCAAAGCTGCTCGCGACGATAAGAAAACCCGCATTCGGAACAGAACACATTCGGTTCGGTGGACATCAGGACAACAGGCAGTTGCAGCGAGTGGCAAACGCAATCGCAAAACGGCATCAGGTAGCAGAAGAAAAAAGTTTGTTCTTTATACAAACTGCTTTGGTGGCAAATCCAGAACAAGGCGGCATCGAGGGCGTTCGAATAGGTTTTTTTCAAAACCACGAGTACAAAGTTTTCTAAATTGGAACCATTCCATAAAACAAGGCGCTTTTCAGGGCCATTAAACCTTCCAAAAAAGAGTTTAGGAAATACAGTTCAATGCTTTCTAAAACATTATCCAAAATAATAATAAAACACAAATTGATTTTTTCATAATTTGTTTGCCAGGATCTGATGAGTATGTGAATTTGGCAGTTGTTCTGAGCTTATTGATAGTTGGGGACTTTCCTGATTATTCAATTTTCACCAATTCTTAAATTGTTTCCAGATTGAAAGTACAGCAATTTACAATTAGTTCGACAGTTAGCTGATTGGACGGACATGTAATGCGACATATTTAGTTGGACATTTTTGTAAACATAGAGATCCAAATTATGACCCCACATTGAAAGTCGACACTGTACCACTGTCATCGCAAATGTTCAATTGCAGGTTAAAATCGCCTCCAATGTGACACTGAGTGGAGCTTCGGCACGTCGCATTGAATGTAATTTACTGTACAACATGTCACAAAGCTGGATGGGAAGAAATTTTCCAACTGTGAAAGCTGTGGCGAGTGGCAAAAAATCGCTAAACAGGAAGGTTTAGCCGAACAAGATGAGGATATCGAGTGATAACAAAACAATAAACTCTTTAGATTGAAGATAATTTTGTGATCCTGAAAAGGACCCTTTTTAGCCTGCATGTGAATCCAACGAGCGAACAAATCGTAATGAATATATTTTTTTTTGCCATCGCTCCCTTTTAACGCTCATTCGTTCGTCTCGTTGGACTCGCCCCTCTGGCTGAGTCTGCCGATTTGTCTCTATCCTGTGAGTGTGTACCGCTAGAGTATAAAACATGCGGACCCCAAACAAATATCTTATTTTCTTTCAAACCGTAAACCCGTGTGGTTGTACGGCATCGGCATCGTGGACGTAACAAAGGAGGACAAGTTAAGGGAAAGGCAAAGTCTCACTCGAGCCGTGCAGGTCTCCAGTTCCCTGTTGGTCGCATTCACTGATTGCTCCGCAAGGGTAACTAGGCCGAACGGATTGGTGCCGGAGCACCAGTATACCTAACAGCGATTATAGAGTTTCGGCCGCCGGAGTGCTCGAGTTGGCTTGCAAAGCTGCTCACGACAATCAGAAAACCCGCATCAAGAACAGAACAGCTTCGGTTCGGCGCTCATCAAGGCAACAATTAGTTTCAGTGAGTGGCAAAGTGTTTCTCCGGCACGTCGCCTTAAATGTAATTTACTGAACAACATGTCACAAGCTGGATTGGAATTTTCCAACTGTGAAAGCTGTGGCGAGTGGCAAACGCAATAGCTAAACAGGAAGGTTTAACCGAACAAGATGGAAATATTGAGTGATAACAAAAACACAACACCAAAGTTTCTTTTCAGAACCATCAACATATTCATAAAGAGTAAACAGTAAACTAATCCATTTTTCAGGTAGATAGGTAGGTATTCACGTAGGAGAAGAAAATAAAACAATATATTTAAAATATATATTTAACAAAAGCTGTCCACTTTGTATAGTCCTACGTCACTCCGGTTATGTCCTCGACATTACCCACCCGCCTTTTTTTGAACAGAAATCCATTTTCTCTTGAAGTCCGCCTCCGATTTGACAACTTTTGGGTTCTTCCGGAGGGCCTGCTTCATAATCGCCCAATATTTCTCTATTGGGCGAAGCTCCGGCGCGTTGGGCGGGTTCATTTTCTTTGGCACGAAGGTGACCCCGTTGGCATCGTACCACTCCAACACGTCCTTTGAATAGTGGCACGAAGCGAGATCCGGCCAGAAGATGGTCGGGCCCTCGTGCTGCTTCAATAGTGGTAGTAAGCGCTTCTGTAGGCACTCCTTAAGGTAAACCTGCCCGTTTACCGTGCCGGTCATCACGAAGGGGGCGCTCCGCTTTCCGCAAGAGCAGATCGCTTGCCACACCATGTACTTTTTGGCAAACTTGGATAGTTTCTGCTTGCGAATCTCCTCCGGAACGCTGAATTTGTCCTCTGCGGAGAAGAACAACAGGCCCGGCAGCTGACGAAAGTCCGCTTTGACGTAGGTTTCGTCGTCCATTACCAGGCAATGCGGCTTCGTCAGCATTTCGGTGTACAGCTTCCGGTTTCGCGTCTTCCCCACCATGTTTTGCCTTTCGTCGCGGTTAGGAGCCTTCTGAACCTTGTATGTACGCAGGCCCTCCCGCTGCTTGGTCCGCTGGACGAATGAACTTGACAAATTCAGCTTATTGGCGACATCCCGGACCGAACTTCTCGGATCACGTCTAAACTGCTTAACTACGCGCTTGTGATCTTTTTCACTGGCGGAGCATCCATTTTTGCCGTTCTTCACCTTCCGGTCGATGGTTAGGTTCTCGAAGTATCGTTTTAGTACTCTGCTGACTGTGGATTGGACGATTCCCAGCATCTTACCGATGTCCCGATGTGACAACTCCGGATTCTCGAAATGAGTGCACAGGATTAATTCACGACGCTCTTTTTCGTTCGACGACATTTTTCCAAATTTACGAAATTTATTCCCAACGTGTTCTATACACTCTTATCTGATTATAAGCGAAAGCTGAAGATATAATTCCTAAAAATTAAATTTCTACAGCGTTTTTTCCGTGATGCAATTTGATGTGACACACCTTTTAGGAAAAAATTAAAGATTTCGAACGCTTATAACTCGAGCATTTTGACGTAGAACTACGTCTTTCAGGATGGGTGCCAAATCAGAAAACAGATTTTATGAAATAAAGTTAACGTTAATAACTATTTTCACTGTGAAAGAATTTTCATTATTTGCATACCAATCGAATCGGTAATTTGATTGATATGCTATACATTATAATTCGCTGATCTCTAAACGGTTTAAATTCATGAAAACTGCCGATTTGTATGCTAACACTACCCGTATTTCGAATGCTTATAACTCGAACATTTTTTAACAAATCGGAAAGATGTTTGCATCAATTGATAGGAAATATTTCTTCGCGTCTATCACAATTAATAAAATATTAATTTTCATGAGATGAACAGTTGAATAACTGTAAAATTTCAAGCGTTATTTAAACGCCCTAACTGCTAAGTTTTGATTGGCCCGATTAATGGTTTCCCCAACACAGACTTCAAAATCGATGTACCTGTGGAAATCCGCTCTGCAAATATATATGTAAGTCGGGGGTGTTTTTGTTCCCACCGAGCTGTGTTTCCCTAACACGGACTTTAAAATCAATGTACCTGGGGGAATCCGCTTTGTCAAATGCATGCAAGTCAGGGATATTTTTTGGTGTTGAGTACTTTTGTACTCGTTTGTCGTTGTGCAGACAGGAATACTTTTAAACTGAGAAGCCTGGGAAAATCGTCATTTCAGATACTAGAGGTGAATGAACTTCCGTGATTCGAGAGTTACGTGAATATTAGATGTACAATAATTTCAGAGGGAAAACGTAAAATACAACAATCGTTTGACAATTGTTCCGTTCACATATTTTGGTAGCAAACAAGTGGATTGCATAATTGCGTAGTTCTACGTCGAAAATATGTGGTCGTGTCCTAGATACAGCCCCTTGCAATTTTTTAGTTCACAAATTTTCTGTATTTAGATTATCTTTTCTGTTAAATAATATTATTTAGGTGGCCCCGATTAATATGTGAACCGATCGGATTCTAGGTTATCTACTTGCAATTCCGGAGAAGGATCTTTAGTGGTTTGAGCTGGGAAACGTGGGAAAATTTGAAATGGGAATTTTAAACAACATGATTGAAGGTTTGCACAAAACGATTTTTCAGGTTATTTAGCGTGCTGGAGAACGTCAACTAATTATTAAAATGCTAAAACTAGTCAGGAAATCCTTTCATCACTAGTACATGAGATTAGAATCGTTTTGATTCCATTTTAAGAGTCTTCTGGTCTAGAACTAAACAAACTAAAAGAAAGAGTTACTGAAAATGAAAACTGCGCCACCAAACTCACATGATCACATTTGTCAACATCGAGGCACCGACTCAACCAGAATGGCTTCAGAATTCCGCGTGGATAGCAGCACTTTGCTGCTGCTTTCAGCCGGCTAAATGACCTCCAAAAAGCCGCCGAAGGCCTTTGATCCCAATTACCGAGAACGATTCTAAACATTTCAAATTTTGTCTCGAACGGCAACGAAAAATACAAAACACAGAAATGAAGAGAGAGAAAAAAAACATTGTATACGCATTGGAGCAAAATTTCAATAAAACAAAAAACACTCGTGCGTCACGGCCATTTATCCGAGCGATGGAATCTTTCTCACCCTTGTTTTGTTTCTTCAGTCTCGATCCCGAGAGCCACGATCACGGATCGAAGATAGGCTTCGGCCTCGGCTCTTAAAGCTAGAGAGTGGTTACCGGAGAGCGCGAGAGATAGAGCGAGTGGCAAATAAGGTAGAAAGGAAGCAAAAAGCAGATCTTTCTTCGCCAGAATGGTGCGCCGAAAGGAACGATCAAGAGTTGCGGCTGCCCGTGGTGCTTCTTTTTCGCCACCTTGCCCGGAGATCGGGCCTTCTTCTCGAGTGGCCTTGAACATATGTACCTGACTGCCTCTTGGCTCCCATTATATACGTATACACAGATACACGGCTGACTCGGTAAGTTCTCCAAGACCGTAGAGAGTTGATTGTACGAGTTCGAGCGGAGGTGATCAAACTTACGTCTTCATTCGGAAAGATCTGCGCATTGTGTTGTGCCTGCTTGCTTGCCTTTCTGTTATGCTGTTTCGTTTCGCAAGTTCGTTCTGTGGCTGTTCTTTTTCGCTTCTACCGTGGAGGAATCGAGGTGACGACCGGGGACGGTGTGGTGTGGTAGAGTAATAGTTTCCAGCACCATTCCTACCGGAAGGCATTAGCATTCTAGTATTATTTTCCTCTATTCTCGGCTCCGGCTAGAAAAGTGTGAGGCTCCACCAAGGGTTGATGCCTTCTTGTGTGTTCAGCCAAATGGGGAACACCAGTTCGCAACACGTATCGGGCTTTTTGTTGTATCACCTTGGGACAAGACGCGAGCGGTCGTCGTTGATTGGGGTGTTCCAATTTTAGGTGTGATGGAATAATTTTACGAATAATTGAACTTCAAATCGCCTATTCTCGGGTAGTTAGCCTATATATGTTCTCTTCGGTAAAGTGTTATGGTTCTCGGCATATCTCTCTAGAAAAATGGTAAACAATCCAACAGAATTTTTAATCATCACGCAAAAGATCATGCTAATAGATTGATTGCGAGCTCTGGCAGAACAAAGTGCCCCCCAGGCTAGAAGAATTAAAGCATGCCGAAAGCGGAACAACTCCGTAATAACAGTAGAGGGAAGAAGAACTCCGGACCTGTGCGCTTCCTCTCCTCATTAACACGATTCCTCCGCAAAACTGCCCCGCTCCATTTGGGTGGTTATTATTGCGTGGAAGAGTGGCGACCTCAGCCCGACCCGACGATTTTCGGTCTGTCGACATGCGTTGTGCTAAATCTGACGGAGGTTTTTATGCGTGAACGCCCAACCTCACACTGGTGATCCGCCCGGTTCCACCAGCCAGCGGTAATTGCGTATAAATATTCGAATGGCTTTATTTGTTTATTCGTCTAATTAATGGAGTACATGCGGGTAAAATATAATGATGTATATGATTTACCACCCAGAAGCCTTGTTACAAAAGGGGCTTTGCCCCGGTGCAAGGTGGGTAATTTGACACTACCCTTCTGGTATGCATACACTTAAGTGTGTGATTCATCCCCCCCAAATGAGTTTTTCAACAGCGACAACCCCTTTGTATTACCTTTTTTGTTTTTGAGCACCACTTCATAGCGTCTTTACTCAAATTTCATTCTTGAACCGACTGATGATGATTTTTTTTTATGTGGTGGGGATTTTTTTCCTCCACATTTCAACATTATTTAGAACGCTTCGTTTCAGTTTCTATGCGAAACATTGCGAAAGTTTCACCCGGGTTTCGTCCTATTGTTTATGTTATGACGATGTCAGTGTCATCACAGTAACTAGCGATGTCCGACAATCGTTCGATTAATCGTTTTATCGAATGCTAACTACAAAAATTAATGATTAATCGAATGATTAAAACGCAACAATCGAAGCGAACGATGTTTGAATCTGAGTAACTTTATATACATATACAGAGGTACATTAAATATACCAGACTTCAGGTACAATCTAGGCATAACGTAAACAAGTTAATTATGTGTTTGTACCCATAACGTCCGATTTAATCAACGAGGTGTATTTGTATTGCTGGAATTTCAATTCTTCTTCGAAAACTGTTCGTGTTTGGATTGTGTAACACGAATAATATGTTTGTATTGTTTGTATTGAGATAAAAAAAGATTTTTTAATATCGCTACGTTTTGTAATAACCCACATATCTTCAAATGTTTTTCAACGTAGCTCCTAACATATATTTTTACCATAATGATGTATTTGGAAAAATTGTTGGAAATTGTAAGCAAATTCATATAATTTCATGAACATGACAGTGTAACACGACAAATATGTTAAAAGGGCCTATTTACTATAGAAAAGACAATAAATTAGAAAAAAAATTAGAATATCTCGAGAATGGCTGCATTTAGAAGGAGATTGATAATGAGCTTTTTTGTTTCAAATCACACCAGAACATACAAAAATTCAAAGTTTCGAAAATTCGTAAAAAATCGATGTTCCACAAAGTTTGTCAAAAATAGTTTTACTATCTTGGACACATTATGAATTTTCTACATGACTTCTGTTTTATATGAGAAAAAAAATAAAAAATACATATTTTGGATATTAAAGTTTTTTATCGTAAATTAAAAAAAGAGTACTATTTTTTTTCTCAGTGTAATTTTTTTCACTTTCAAACATCAATACTTTCTAACTCCTTCTAAGACACGGTTTTTGGTACGATAGTTTTTGAGATATAAATTATCAAAGATATCTCCTACTAAAATCGATACGCCATATTGGAAAGTTACACTTGAGTCAAAAAATTCCCAATTGCTGTGGCAAACTCATATTTCCTCCAACACAAACGGAATACAAACTTTCATTCGAATCAAAAATACATGTGTTTTATAATCTGCATTCTCAGGACGATTTAATTTGGAATTGCTCATTTACACTAAATTTACCGTGTCCGTGATGTCTCATTCCACCTCGTCCGAACACTTTTGTTCTCATATCTTTTGTAAATTCGCGTTAACGGCATCGACAGTTTGTGTTCCAATTGGTGAGGCGAAAACGGTAAAGGCTTTTCATGTGGAATGAACAACTTTTAATGTGAAAATTATGAATGAAATACAATATATAACAATCCCGTGTCACGATGTTCGTGGTCGAACTCCTCCGAAACAGCTCGACCAATTTTGATGATTATGCGCAAGAAAAATGTGAGGCATGGGAATAGGTCATAAAATATATATCATACCACTAGGATACAGATTACCGTATATTCAGTACCGATTCAGTGTCTTAGAATATCAACAAATATTCACGAGAAACGAATATGATTTTGTTCCAGTGTAAATGACTTTTTTTCAGCTTGAAACACACTGCCCTCATTATATTGATGACAATAACAAACGAGTTCATTTTGTTCATATCGCTGTTGCTTGAACAAATTTGCTATAATGAATGAATGCGACATTGAGTGGGGTTCATAACTTCGCTGCTATTTATAGTTTGGATATCAAAAGCAACAAATTGATATTCATCACATCCGAAACGATATTCGTTCTGGCAGTGAATTTAAGTTCAAAATAAATTTTATTTGGCGAGACGGTAGCAACGGCATATGCAGAATGGATACAACGAGTGGTTTTAGCTACCGTCAAGTCATTTGCGACATCGGGAATTTCATAAGGAATTTTCGATTACGGCATCCAGCAACTGCAAAACCAAACCGCACACAGCAGCCTCAGGTTAGAAGTTAACAACAGCTGATATTCAGTTGGCTGAAATGAATTTCAGTTCTGATGTTTCCGATAATCAAGATGAAAATGACACTGGGTGACAAATTCAATTTTTATAACCATACTTTTTCATTCCCCTGCCCTCATCCCCCATTTCTCCATCGTGATTTCAATATTTTTCATAAAGAATATCCAAATAATAAATCTATCTACCGTTCGTTTTTCAACAAAACGAATTTATTTACGTTGTTGAATGAAACAAGTAGCGCCTTGTCCGCTTCTTTGAACTTTCATTCACAACATGCGTAATTCGTCTAAAGCCTGACGCACCACCGACAAATAGAAAGCCTTATTGAATGAGCACAATTGCAATTATTGAAATTAGTGTCAGTATCTGTGTCATCAGTACTGTAAACACCGACTGGAGAGCATGTGTGTAGATACAATGCACATACTCTTTAAGCCTTTGCCGGAATCATGGAAGGCAACTGCACGCTGACGCGATAAATTGTGATTCGAATATAAACTAATAATCTGGAGTTCATCGTCAACACACACCGTTCTCTATCGTTTTCTTCAATGGCGCTAACGTTCCTGTTATCTGCGCTTGTTGCACAAAATTGTAGTGGCGTGATTGTCATGAGTAGAGCGAATATCCACAACAATCCTCGTTTTTTATGCCCAATGATGATCTTGCGTATGAAAGCATATCTGATTTTGAAACAATAATCCGCTGGGTCAGCGGCGTTGATGATATGTTTGAGTATCTGCAAATCAACTTGAAATTTTCGAACGACGAACGAGTGCGATAGGAAAGTATGGATTTTGAGCAACGAAATCGCTTATTTTTAACCCAGCGTAATTGGCAAATTGGCTAACGTAAATCCTAGAAGTTCTTCTTCTTCTTCAATGGCACTAACGTTCCTAGAGGAACTTCGCCGTCTCAACGTAGTATTACTTGCGTCATTTTTATTAGTACTTAGTTGAGATTTCTATGCCAAATAACACGCCTTGAATGTATTCTGAGTGGCAAGCTCTAGAATACGCGTGATCACAGTGCAAGTCGGAGGAAATTTCTTTGACGAAAAATTCCCCCGACCAGAACGGGAATCGAACCCGAACACCTGGCATGTTAGTTATGACGCTAACCACTCGGCCAAGGGAGCACAAATCCTAGAAGTTACTTATTTCTAATATCTCGCGAGCATGCTCAGCTGAAAACGAAATTCAGAGGTTAGGAAAGCCAGACATAAACACCCCTTCCGACGACTTGTGGGCGATGCATGATTCAATAGTGGCTGAAAGCAATCGCGTTCATGGAAATGACAACGTCAGAGGAATTCCCGTTCAACTGAGGCAGTAATTGAATATTGCACTCGCTCCAGTGAGTTGCGACCCACGTATGCTGTGAATTCCAGCGCAATACCCAAACGTTCATGAAATTATCGTGAGATTCCTATGTAATTCATCTATGTCTTAGATCCTTCTGCACTTTCGTTTTTAAAAGCAGAGCAGGCTAAGTGAAGAAACTGGTTGTCCGACTTATACGAGATCTTGTTCCTGCAATCGATAGAAGTGTTTGGTTCTCCATGAACTATCGTATTTCTCGAATGTGCGAGGTTGCAGTGCACCAGTGGCCGAGTGGTTAGCGTCTCACATTGTCATGCCGGGTGTTCGGGTTCGATTCCCGTTCTGGCCGGGGGATTTTTCGTCAAAGAAATTTCCTTCGACTTGCACTGTGGTCACGCGTATTCAAGAGCTTGCCCCTCGGAATACATTCTAGGCGTGTTATCTGGCTTAAGAAATCTCAACTAAGTATTAATAAATGACGCTAGTTAATGCATACGTTGAGACGGCAAAAGTTCCACAGGGAACGTTAACGCCATTCAAGAAGAAGAAGAAGCGAGGTTGCGGTTTTATACTGTATCGTATCAGTGTACTGCATTGAGAACGGCACCGAAATGATCCAACGTAAAATTGGACTTTTTGACGGCTTTTACCCATTGCATTAACCTATAAATGTATATAACATGTAGATAAAAATTGTACATAACATAGAAATAATATGAGGGGCTCAAAATGAAAAGGGTGTAAGTGACATAATCGATTTCTCTATATCGACTCTCTCTTTTGGTCATAACTTAGCTGCAAACACATTCCCAGCTGTATTTGACAAAGTGGAAGATATGTCAGAACCTCATCTATCGGAATTTAAAGCAAACTCTAATTGGAACGTTTCTGCAATGGAGTTATTAACTTAAGAAAAAGTTGATGAAGAGAAAACGATCGAATCACTTACAGAAAGGGGTGTATTATTATGAGCCCACTCATATATAAAATAAAAGAATCGATGTTTTAGATATTCAAATTGTTAGAAAATACCTCCAATACCTCAAGAATGTATGGATATATGCAATGAATCGTGTTATGCTAATACATAGAACAGATAAAGTGTTTGTCACATCAAATTGCATCACGGAAAAAACGCTGTAGAAATTTAATTTTTAGGAATTATATCTTCAGCTTTCGCTTATAATCAGATAAGAGTGTATAGATCACGTTGGCCATGCTTCACTGTCAATTTTCCGTAAATTTGGGAAAATGTCGTCGAACGAGAAAGAGCGTCGTGAATTAATCCTGTGCACTCATTTCGAGCATCCGGAGTTGTCACATCGGGACATCGGTAAGATGCTGGGAATCGTCCAATCCACGGTCAGCAGAGTACTAAAACGATACTTCGAGAACCTAACCATCGACCGGAAGGTGAAGAACGGCAAAAATGGATGCTCCGTCAGTGAAAAAGATCACAAGCGCGTAGTTAAGCAGTTTAGACGTGATCCGAGAAGTTCGGTCCGGGATGTCGCCAATAAGCTGAATTTGTCAAGTTCATTCGTCCAGCGGACCAAGCAGCGGGAGGGCCTGCGTACATACAAGGTTCAGAAGGCTCCTAACCGCGACGAAAGGCAAAACATGGTGGGGAAGATGCGAGCCCGGAAGCTGTACACCGAAATGCTGACGAAGCCGCATTGCCTGGTAATGGACGACGAGACCTACGTCAAAGCGGACTTTCGTCAGCTGCCGGGCCTGTTGTTCTTCTCCGCAGAGGACAAATTCAGCGTTCCGGAGGAGATTCGCAAGCAGAAACTATCCAAGTTTGCCAAAAAGTACATGGTGTGGCAAGCGATCTGCTCTTGCGGAAAGCGGAGCGCCCCCTTCGTGATGACCGGCACGGTAAACGGGCAGGTTTACCTTAAGGAGTGCCTACAGAAGCGCTTACTACCACTATTGAAGCAGCACGAGGGCCCGACCATCTTCTGGCCGGATCTCGCTTCGTGCCACTATTCAAAGGACGTGTTGGAGTGGTACGAAGCCAACGGGGTCACCTTCGTGCCAAAGGAAATGAACCCGCCCAACGCGCCGGAGCTTCGCCCAATAGAGAAATATTGGGCGATTATGAAGCAGGCCCTCCGGAAGAACCCAAAAGTTGTCAAATCGGAGGCGGACTTCAAGAGAAAATGGATTTTTGTTCAAAAAAACTACAACCTGACGTTGTACAGAACTTTATGGACGGGGTAAAGAGGAAGGTGCAAGCATACGGGCTTTGGCTCGAAGTATGAATAAAAAGAAAATGCCAAAAGTTGTTTAATAGTTTTTATTTTACTGTCTAAAATTTTCAAAAGGATCGGTCTACTGGGCGAATTTCTACAGCGTTTTTTCCGTGATGCAATTTGATGTGACACACCCTTTATTTGATACGAAAAAAATAATTCAATTCAAATTTCATATATCCATACACCGTTTCCACTCCACACCAACGACACACGAAGTGCTGCTGTCAACGTGAATTCTTCATGTTGAAATCAGAATTCGATGGAATGTTGGACCGTTGAAGATGCTTTGGTAAACCAAACAGCAATCGCAGTACCACTAGTAACTCGGATAAATACTAGTCATAACAAATACAAATAATAACGGTTGAAAATTGCTGACAAATAAATAATATTAATCATGTATGCTAATTATTTTTTCTTAGTGTGGCGATTAATCGATTAATCGAATATTTTGGGAAAATTAATCGCATCGAATAATAAACAGCTGAAAAATGTTCGTTTAGTTGATGAAAGATTAATTTTAAAAGTCGGACATCACTAGCAATGATATTACCATTGATCTATGGCGGCGTGGACACTGGATGCAGAAAAGTGGTCGTACGAATTGTATGCGATAGTGAAGGTAAACAACCACATTGAGTTGTATTGGTGTGGTAACATTGCTTCGTTCGAATTCGCCAGCTTCTATCGAACAAAATTGTTTATTTCTCTTCGTCAGTAATCGCACAATCAAGTTTTCGTGCGTACTCCGATCCAGTGTCACCTCGCCCTAAGGTTACCACTTTTCTGCATCCAGTGTCACCGCCGCCTTAGCCTAAGGGTAAGGTGACATTGGCTCGGAGTACGCACGAAAATTTGATTGTACGAAGAGAAACAAACAATTATGTTTGATAGAAGCTGACGAGTTCGAACGAAGCAAGGGGGAAGCAATGTAATCACATCAATACAATTCGTACGACCACTTTTCTGCATCCAGTGTCACCGCTGCCTAAAGGTTCGCCCATCCGAAGCAAACAAGCGCCTCGGCAAGTTGCTCGCGCTAGATCCCAATCAGCGGGCGGCGAGACGGGAAGCTCCAATCAAGCTCGCGTGATAATAAACCCCGCAGCGGTGGATCAGAGAATCATAACATTAAAATGCAAGAATACCCTTTCGCGTGGCCACTCTTTCGCGGCAGAACCACACGCACAATTGAGATACATATTTAGTAGATTCGCACAGTGTAATGAATAATCAGCAGCGGTAACGCTACAAACCATCGATAATACCGTGATGGGGCACCACACGAAACGTGGTATCAGTGTATCCGAATCATCGCCATCGCTAGATCCGGGTCAAGGCCCTGTGTGTGTTGCTCCTAGAATCGAAGCAAGAAGGTCAAGGCGACTCCGGCGCGGAAGCAAGCCAATGATCAGCAGCAGCAGCAGCAGCCACTTACGAGCGAGACAGCAGAGAGCGATCCCAAACTCCTAGCTTTACTAGTTTCAAGGTCTACTTGCTACTCGCCGGTTGTGTGAACCTTCTCCAGAAGTCAAAGGAGAGGCGCAAAAAAAAAAAACGCCGAGAGATACAAGACACACGGTCACTGATGATCGAGGAGAAGACGAAGAAGAAGGCTCATTTCGGAATGGGAATAATTTGATTAATCTTAACAACGTGGTCGCGCATTTCAAGTTTATGTCGGACAATGGGAGCACATGTTTCCTCGTTTTATGGCTTTATGTTTGCGTGCGAAGAAGTACACGAAAAAAGCGGAAAGGCGTAAAGTGCGTACGACATATGACTGACAGAGAGGTGCGATAAGAGGGGTTCTCTGATGTTGATTATTTGATATGCTCAAATCAAATGTTCATACTCGACGAGCAAATATTCGTTAATTATGTTTACAGGCTCAAATTATTATCTATAAGGCGTTTGTTTCATCTCGCCGAACGGTTAGTTATAAATATACTAAGGATTAACTGTCACTGAAAAATTATTTGCAGCATTCAGCCTAATTTTGGCTGCGTTCAGTTGTTTACAATCGAATCAAAAAGATGTTGCCACCATTTTGCATAGAAGTATAAAACTGCACAGTCTTTCTCCCGAGCAACGGAACCCGATTGTGCCCAAATGGGGAACCTTGCATTTTCACCTTTATCGAAGAAAAACAGTAAAATGTATCGAATTTTCTCTTTGTTGACTTCCATTGTTAACACATCAAAAAAAAATTTTAAGCGTGAAATGTCACCCTTACAACGAACATAAATTTGAAATTGTTTGATCAATACAGTGGAACCCTGATTATCCGCGAACGGATGATCCGCGGTGCGGTTTATCCGCCAAAGGGAGTTCCATAGTAATTCTATGAATCTTCCCTAAATTTGTCAATGAGTGGTAGGTTTTTGTTCCATTGTTTTGGTAAATATTTGACAACTGTCAATAGTGGTAGGTTTTTGTTCCTTTGTTTTGGTAATTATTTGACAACTGGTGTATACGACCTTACATTCTTTCTTGAATGGCGTTAACGTTCCCTGTGGAACTTTTGCCGTCTCAACGTATTCATTAACTAGCGTCGTTCATTAATACTTGGTTGAGATTTCTATGCCGAATAACACGCCTTGAATGTACTCTAAAGTGGCAAGCTCTAGAATACGCGTGACCACAGTGCAAGCCGGAAGAATTTTCTTTGACGAAAAATCCCCCAACCAGAACGGGAATCGAACCCGAACACCCGGCATGATAGTGTGGGACGCTAACCACTCGGCCACGGGTGCACACACGACCTTACATATTGATAGTTTAATGATTCCTGTATTGATAAAACATGGTTTTCATGCTGAAATACCTTTTTTGTGTTTGTACCTCATTTTTAGTCATTTATTGTGTTATCCGCGATTTTCGTGATTCGCGGTTAGCTTGCCCGACTATTCCGCGGATAATCGAGGCTCTACTGTACTATACGAGATATCGATCACTGGAGCCATCTATCGGGAAAATAATGGATTTCTTTTTCCCCAACCTAATATAAACGAACTATGCGCTCACCCCTCGGCAGAACACACACGCGCTCAGATGTCCCTGATTTTCTGCTCTGTCTGTCCATGCGATCGATTCCGAGCTATGGTGGTCGGCCTGCCCGCTACTAGCAGACGCGCGGAATACAATGGTGTTACTCTTTGGCTTGTCCTTGACTTCAAGAAAAACTTTTCACAAATTCCAATCATGATCATCGCTGTTAATTCGAATTCAAACCAAGCGACGTGACAGCGGAGGCGCCCGAGGGCGCTTTGGTAACAGTAGTTGGGGCGTGCCGAAATGAAACCAATCCGCGAAACTTGGCTCATAATGGAATAGTCTGTGTAGTGTTGTCCTTCTGCGGGATATAATTGAACTGTTAGATTTTTGGTGCTCGCGGACCCGGTAGACTCGAATGCACGTGTGTCATTTTTTCTCGCCGGGGCTCAAAACAGTACTTCTGTGGGTCTCTTCCTGTTCGATCGCAAATCATGTTTGCTGGTGAGTAATTCCAAATGAAATCGACAAATGACAAAACATGAGTATTTTTGATTCGAATGAAAGTGTGTATTCCGTTTGGGTTAGAGGAAATATGAGTTTTCCACAGCAATTGGGAATTTTTTGACTCAAGCGTAACTTTTGAAAAGGGCGTATGGATTTGAGTAAGAGAAATCTTTGATAATTTATATCTCAAAAACTATGAGTCGTACCGAAATAGTGTATTAGAAAGAGTTATAGAGTATTGATGGTTAAATATGAAAAAAATGTACACTGAGAAAAAAAATATTTCTCTTTTTTTATTTACAAAATAAAAATTCAATTCGCAATATCCGAAATACATATTTTTTAATATCTTTTTCTTATTTTTTCATACAAAATAGAAGTCATGCAGAAAATTTAAAAAATGGGCCCAAGATGGTAAAACTATTTTTGACGAACTTTGTGGAACATCGAATTTTTAGGAATGCTCGAAACTTCGAATTTTTGTATGTTAACAATCATTTTTAGCCACAAATTATGAATCCTGATGTGATTTAAAACAAAAAAGGTTATTATCAATCTCCTTCTAAATGTAGCCTTTCTCGAAATATTTAAAAAAATATTTCTAATTTAGTGTCTTTTTTATAGTAAATAATCCCTTTTAATATGTTTGTCGTGTTATAATAATTTCCGTCATGTTAATGAAATTTTTTGAATTTGCTTATAATTTCCAACAACTTTTCCAAATACATCATCATGGTTCATTTTTTGACTCAAGCGTAACTTTTGAAAAGGGCGTATCGATTTGAGTAAGAGAAATCTTTGATTATTTATATCTCAAAAAATATGAGTCGTACCGAAATAGTGTGTTAGAAAGAGTTATAGAGTATTGTTGGCTTAATTTGGAAAAGGTATACACTGAGAAGAAAAATAAGTACTCTTTTTTTTATTTACAAAATAAAATTTTAATTTGCGATATCAAAAAATATTTTTTCATATAAAATAGAAGTCATGTAGAAAATTAAAAAAATGGGCCCAAGATGGTAAAACTATTTTTGACGAAATTTGTGAAACATCGAATTTTTAAGAATTTTCGAAACTTCGAATTTTTGTATGTTAGCAATTATTCTTAGCCACAAATTATGAATTCTGCTGTGATTTAAAACAAAAAAGGTTATTATCAATCTCCTTCTAAATGCAACCATTCTCGAGATATTTAAAAAAATATTCCTAATTTATAATCTTTTTTATAGTAAACTAGCTGTCCCGGCAAACTTCGTCTCGCCCAAAATTTGTTTTTTGTTATCAATACCTTCAAACATTCACGTTTTCTTACTAAGCGCAAGTTCATGAGTCCAATCGCAGAACTGTTCATTGATTGATCTTCTAGTCGACCCCGACCACAATTCTCGAGTAATACAAAAAATTGTGTTCCATTTGCATGGCAGCCTCCCCTAAGAGAGGGGAAGGAGTGTCTAACCACCGTAAAACATTTATTGCACCCTAAAACCTTCACATGCCAAATTTGGGTTCGTTTGCTTGATTAATTCTCGAGTAATGCAGAAATTTGTGTTTCATTTGTATGACAGCCCTCTCTAGAGAGAGGGGTGGAGTGTCTAACCACCATAGAAACATTTCTTGCACCCTAAAACCTCCATATTCCTAATTTGGTTTCATTTGTTTGATTAATTCTCGAATAATGCAGAAATTTGTGTTTCATTTATATGGCAGCCTCCCCTAAGAGAATCTTACCACGATAGAATCATTTATTGCACCCTAAAACCTCCACATGCCAAATTTCGTTTCAATTGCTTGATTAATTCTCGAGTAATGTAGAAATTTGTGCTTCATTTGTATGGCAGCCCCCCCCCCCCCCCCTTAGAGAGGGGGGTGGAGTGTCTAACCACCATAGAAACATTTATTATACCCTAAAACTTCCACATGCCAAATTTTATTCCATTTGCTTGATTAATTCTCGAGTTATGCAAAAATTTGTGTTTCATTTGTATGGCAGCCCACCCTTAAAGAGGGGGGTGGAATGTCTAACCACCGTAAAAACATTTATTGCACCCTAAAACCTCCACATGCCAAATTTGGTTTCGTTTGCTTGTTTAACTCTCGAGTAATGAAGTAATTTATGTTTCATTTGTATGACAGCCCCCCCTTAGAGAGGGGGGAGGGGTCTGGAAATATTAAAAGAACCTTCCCCGACCCCAAAAACATACCAATTTTCATGTCGATCGGTTCAGTAGTTTCCGAGTCCATAAGAATCAGACAGACAGACAGACAGAAATCTATTTTTATATATATAGATAGATAGATAGATAGATAATCTCTTTTAAGTTGTTTGTCGTGTTATACCGTCATGTTCATGAAATTTTATGAATTTTCTTATAATTTCCAAGAATTATTTTGATTGGTTGAAGTTTGTATTAAGATAAAAAAGATTTTTTAGTTTCGCTACGTTTTGTATTAACCCACATGTCTTCGAATGTTTCGTAACGTAACTCCTAAGCATATGTCTTTACCATAACGATGTGTTGTTGGAAATTATAAGCGAATTCTAAAATCTCATGAACATGATGGTATAACACGACAAACATATTTGAAGGGCCTATTTACTATTAAAAAGACAATAAATTACAAATATTTTTTTAAATATCTCGAGAATGGCTACATTTAGAAAGAGATTAATAATAACCTTTTTTTGTTTTAAATAACATCAGGATTCATAATTTGTGATTAAAAATGACTGCTAACATACAAAAACTCGAAGTTTCGAAAATTCCTAAAAATTCGATGTTCGTCAAAAATAGTCTTACCAACTTGAGCCCATTTTTTAAATTTTCTGCATGACTTCTGTTTTGTATGAAAAAATAAAAAAAATATATTAAAAAATATGTGTTTTGGATATTGCAAATTGAATTTTTATTTTGTAAATAAAAAAAGAGTACTAATTTTTTTCTCAGTGTACATTTTTTTCATATTCAACCAACAATACTCTATAACTCTTTCTAAGACACTATTTCGGTACGACTCATAGTTTTTGAGATATAAATTATCAAAGATTTCTCTTACCAAAATCGATACGCCCTTTTCAAAAGTCTTGAGTCAAAAAATTCCCAATTGCTGTGAAAAACTCATATTTCCTCCAACTCAAACGGAATACACACTTTCATTGGAATCAAAAATACAAGTTTTTAAAATCTGCATTTTTAGGACGATTTCATTTGGAATTGCTGTATTTGAGAAATAGTTATGGCAGCGCATGCTATGTCGCTCGAAACTCTACCACCTTCATTACCTTTTTTCCAGTACATTGGTTTCAAACCATATGCTCATATTACGGACAGGTTCTGATTCTATTTAGATTTATATTTTTTCTGCTTTCGCCTAGTTCAGCAGCTTTAGTTTCTCAGCTTCAACACCGACGTAGGTTCATGTGGCTTCTTCAGATGCTGTCAAAAATCTATAAAATGTTTCGGTCGTAGTTAAATCTCTCTAGATGCGTTTTAACAATGGACTCCAGTAAGAGTCTTCTTGAGTATCATTTTCGTGACGCGACCGATATTTAGTTTTTCAATTTGTACTCGCTAGATGTTCCAGAGAACGTAATCCTACATCAAAGCGCATAGATGATTCTGTTAAATATTTTCAATCCTTAAAACAAGAACTTTGGTTGGGAATGGCTCAAAAATGGTCGAACAATACTCAAACTTCACTTTGGATTCAAATTCAAAAAACTTCTTTCAGCTTAGCAAATGCGCGAACAATATATTTATTTCTTCGTTCAATTCAGTTTTATTCTTTAGGACGGGATTCTTGGACTACAAAAACTATTCTGCTATATTTCATTCCTTTTATCAGCTTTTTCTCCTATCTGTGTTATAAAGCTATGTATTTAGAATATTCACGGCGGTGATACTTTTGTAAGAGAAAGATGAACAGTGTTATTTTTCTCCTATGTCATATTTTCTTCTTTGATCGAACATAAAAAAGCAGTACACCACGCTACGCATAAATGCCAAAATGAATCTTTTTCAGATAGATTCAAATGCTCTATGTATAACATTGGTGAGATGGGAAGAAATATAATTGACCAGGCTATAAATAATATTGGAGCGTTGTTTTAAAAACTTGACAGATTCTTGGTTTCAAAAAGTCTGAATAATCTGTATAAATACAGATTATCTTGTAGATATGGTAACCCTGGGTACTGTTTGTATCGTCGATTTCGACCAATCAGAACCCGGGATTCCAGTTTAGATTATGGTTAAGATTTTTCAATCGTTAGATAGTTGATTTCATGATATATATATTATTTTTTTCAATGTAATAAATTGTTATGGAGTGCCCAAATCGAATAACGGTAAAATCTCACCAATCCTCCATCAAATCACTGAGCAAAAAAAAGCGTTTGAAATTGGACATATTTCACGATGGGATCGTTTTTGATTTTTCAATTCGTAACCCCCATAAATTTCATATTTGTACCACATCACAGCCACCAGCATATAAAACAAGCACGCGACAATGGAAAAATAACTTACACTAGGAGTGTACTTATAATTTTTGCCATCACTTGTGATTTATGTATCGATTCTGATTATAATGATCTGTGCGTGTACCCTAATGGCAGTTTACTGTCTATTTCTGCATTACATAGATACTATAACGTGACCATTTGCGTGATGATTGCAATCATGGTTTATTGAATCGCCGAAAAACAATCGAATTTACTGCTATAGGTTTTTCGCTATAAGATAACGAGACTAACGCCGCATTCTATCTATTCCAGGAACATTATAAGTCTCCACGCAATGGAATTCAGCAAGGCTCTAGCGACACAGGAAATGAACAAACCGATTCGTACTACACTACAAACATGTGTAAATTGCAACTGACAAGCATAAATACATCGTACGAGAGTACAAAAATAAAACAAAAAGACGAAACAGCGTTCTCACGCAGAAAAAAACACCACACACCGTATTCACGTAAGTAAAACATGTGTAAAAAAGTATGAGCGATGATTGAGAGTGAGAATCTTTTATCCACCGCCCAGAATCATAATCATCACCACCATCATCATCGTCATCATTACTGTCAACAACGCAGCGAGCCTTGTGGTTTGCTACCCAAAGATCCATCGAAGATCTCATGCGAAACGCAAAGACCGGATGGAAGCTTACCTCGTTCCTCGTTCTGCCTGTCTGCTGCTCCTGTCGTACCCAACGACAATCCTCTCGGGAGGTATGTCTGGCCGGTTGCTGCTACTTACTACTACACTATCCTTCCTTCCACCCTTCCACCTCTGTCCCTGATTCTCACGACCGGCACTCTGCACACACCTTCAATTTTCCCGGCACTCCCTCAACACAACATCAACACGCAAAGAGTGCGGAGACGAGACGACCAGGCTTTCGCTCTCGATTTCGAACCGGCTCTCCCTTTTTGAAAACGCGACCGGTGAGAACCTTCTACCACACCGCCAACAACAACAACAACAACAACAGTACACCCCGTGGCACAGTCACACCGCAGCTCTCTACCCCCACCCCGGGGGAGAAAAAGCGATTACTGCTATTCGGTTCTTTCCTTTGGGGTATTTTCTTGCGCTCACCAAGGCTTTCAATGGCTTGGACCGTCGCGACCGGTGTTGTGCTTCTATTCGAACTCAACACTAATTACCAATTTGTGGTTTCGTGTAAATCGATTCTCCTCCAGACTAAACGTTCGATTCCCTAGACAAAGACTGTCGGTAGTCCTGCAGGAACTGATCACGATGCACTTGTTCCAGCGTCTGGACAGTCCCACTATCCGGCGTGAGTGTGTGTCCGCTTCGGTGATACGGTTCAAGCCCGTGGAAGAAGATCCCGGTGTACCCTCTTTTTGTGTTGGCTGCACTATCGTGACACCACAACTGCTGCTGCTGCCGGTGGGGTTTGGCTGGATGTGTCTCCACCACCAAAGTACAAGTACACAAACACATCGAGCACCCGTCTACTTGCCGGTATATTCCTGTTGTACATAGAATACCCCTGCGCCTTCTATGCTCCGATGCCCTGATATGAGATGGTTGGGGGGAACTTCTCTGCAGCCAGTCAACCAGATTATGTGCTCCGGTATTTTCTTTCCTGCATCTTGCGCCACTCTTCTTCCTCTCACCCAGCCACCGCTCGGGGTTCCGATGAGTGATGATCCAGATTGCGCTCCAGTGGGTTCGTTCGCCTGGGGGGGTGGCGACGACGATGACGGGGTGGTTCGTGTCTTGCTTCTAGAACAAAATATTCGATACCTAACACCAATACCAACGCCGGGAGAGAGTGAGAAGAGAGCCTTCGGCGCGGTGACTTCGCAAGCATGGCGTGCTTCGACAGAACTGAGTGGTTCCACTCGCGAGATGTGATTCTCTGGCTCTCCGCGAAAGGATCGCGTTGTCTAGTGTGGAAAAACGCCGGTATGCTATCTCTTTTGGCACATAAAACTGCTCTCCGAAAGAGAGGAGCATGATACGGGCAAGCATGGGAGAAAAACCGAATATGTATACAAAATGTTGCAAGGAGAGTGTGCAGGGTCCAGCAAGTTGGGGTGGAGGCGGTGGAATGAGCACAATGGGTGAATGTCGAAATTTTGGGTATTTATTCCTGAATAGTTATTTATGCAAATATTCATTTGTAATTACAGGATACTTGATTTTGCTGACAGATTGTTGTTCCAAAGTACCCATCCATTTGAGTTGACGGAGATGGAGAGTTCAATATCAAACCAGATAAGTTTTTAATTTTCAATCTCAATGAAATCACATACATTCTTAACACGTTCGTCGCCCAACGCGACGTTTTTGAGTTTCTTGCAGGGCCCAACTTGCGAATAAATTCATAAATGAAGATCAAACTTAGTTTGTAGATAACTTTTACATGATCTAGCAATGTTTGTTTTCAATTTAAGACGAATTGATGGTAATAACACATGCCAAAGTCATATTATAGGGGTTTTGCAAAAAACTGCAGTACAAACCATCCGTACTATAAATTAATAAAAAGTATAGTATAAACAGTATAATATTATGGCTATGATTTTATTATTTTTCTTCATATCCTATAGTTACATTTAGGTGCCTATTTTATCAAATTCCTTCTAAAAATCCTATTCAATTAGAACGAGGAAAGTGTCACCCATATGTGGGTGACGGGGCGTCGAATGTGTTAACTCATCACTCAACTCATTGTATAAAAAAGTAATGTATAAACAAAATATATTGGATGGGCAACTCAATTCGTTCCGTTTTCACACGATGGCTCAAGGTGCTATAAAAAGTCGACGGCGACAGCTGATTTTTGCTGAATCGTGAAGTGTCGACATCTAGCACAAAATTATTTTTTTTATATTAAGTTTTTGAGTTTTGCAGAACAAGTTCAATTTATACTGCGTTAAAAGTGTCGAGTTTCGCTTCAAATAACCACCATTTGCGGGATGCATTGGAAGAAATGTGCAGCTGAAGCGCATCGAATGCTTGTTACAGTTTATGATGACTCTGCACCATCGGAGAGATTTTGTGGAGAATGGTTTGGACGATTTAAAAGTGTTGATTTTTGTAATTAAAGTCAAAAGCGTTCTGGTCAACCAAAACAGTTTGAAGACGGAGAATTAGATACATTACTCGATCAAGATTTTTGTCAAGCACAAATTGAGTTTGCAGAATCATTGCGAGTAACTCGACAAACTATTTCTAAACGATTCAAAACCGCAGGTTACATCTAAAAGTAAGGAGATGATGTTCTACAAGAATTGACGAACGGCGATTTTGCATGTCCGAAATGTTGTTTGAAAAGTATAAAAGGAACTCTTTTTTGTATCGAGTCGTCACTGTGGACGAAAATGGATTCACTACAAAAAATTAAAATGCAAAAGATCGTGTGTAGAGCCCGGCCAACCAAGAACTCAACGCAGAAGCCGAATATCCATGTTGGCTAAGTAATAAATTCTGGTGGGATTAAAAGAGTGTTATCCACTATGAGATGCCAAAACCTGGTCAATCGATCAATGAAGACTTCTACAGCATTCGGAGGTAGGTATAGGAAGAACTGTTTGCCAAAAATGGTTGCTTTTGCAAAAAAGCACCATAAGGATGAGGATATTATGTTCTGGTAACACAATCCCCCAAACGTACCCCAGGCGTGGCCAATCGAGTCGTATTGGGCCATGTCATCAGATGTGTCGAAAAAGTGGATTTCAAGGTGGTCCGAACCGTGATGGCGAGGGTTTCGCGAAATTTAAGGAATATTGAAGATGAAGAGTATGATGAAGTACTTATTCCTTCATCATCATCAAATACATCAAACCTAATACTGACTGTTAAGGCGTCGTGCACAAATTACGTAACGCAGTTCTTCGAATTTTACATTGTCACATATCATTCTGGTTATAGAAATTCTTAAAGAGCGGCTCAATGGAATCACGAACGAGGAACAGTAGCTTACCCTCTGGATTTACTTTTCTACAGTGGCCTGCCCTTCCGGACAGGGAAATACCTGATTCGATTCCAATGACCATAAGAGAGCGCTTACCCGTTCCTTACCGAAGGATTTTCGTTAGTCGGCGGTTCAGAAGTTGCAAATCACTCAATGGATTGCAACTTCTGAACCGCCAACACACCAACACTGAGACGTTTTAAAATATCAACTTCGTGTTGTTAAAATAATGAAAGTTGGTTCGTTTCTATAAACGCGGGGGAATGAAAATGGCAGATAAAAATATCACTCCGTCTTTTTCGACGTGATTTCACAAATGTTCACTGCACGCTGTCGCATTATCCTCTCAATCAGCGGGAACTATTAGAGAATGTCTGTTTTCAATTGCTAAAACACACTGAAAATAGCACATTCACATGGATATGGTAGGCAATCAAAGATAAACACAAATACTAAGATCACGATTTGCAAAATAATCATGACAAAGCATGCTATGTCGTTCGAAACTCTACCATCTTCATTAACTTTTGTCCAGGACATTAGGCCATATGAATAAAAAAAAAGTATTTACTTATTCTACTCGTTTCCAAGTAAAGTAAACTTTCCTAGTATTTACTTGAAACCGTATGAATAAAAGTTTACTTTACTAATTTCATTTTAACGCATGTTCAAATATCGAACACAGTTTTTTTTAGTTTTTTTTGTCAAACATCTGTCAACTGATTGTTTAGGTTTGGTTTCAAAACGTCACTTTGCTTGCCCGTGTTGTGATCCTTTGGTTTTTTTGGACAGATAGTGTATTTGTGATGATTTTTGACAATATAACCATCGAGATACTTGAAGAATATATTCTGGTTAACAATGGTGAGTTGAGTTTTTAATTGTTACTAAAAATACTAATTTGTAATTATAAATTTACAATCAGTCAGAGTCTGTCGAGGAATTGGTTAGCAGCGGCAAAAGTGGGGAAAATCGGGAAAACAGTTGATCAGGTAGTCGATTCCCGGCGATCCCGGAAGATAGCGATAGCGGCTGTAAGAAGAACCGTTTCAAGCAAGAAGAAATGGATGGCGAACAAATCCGGAAGAAAATAAATCACATAAAGACCTTCTTGTTCTTGTTAAAAAAAACATTTTCGCGACTAAACCCATACAACTGCTTAAAATTGTCGTCATCCCTTTCTCTGCGTAGTTTGTGGGCTTGGTAATTCGATTTTTCACAAATTCAGGACCGATGCCACAAAGTAGTGGTAACGGAATGTTCGACGCGTCATGTTATATCTTGTTTAACTTTAAGTGCAAGATAGCAGTATTGAATATAAATCGGATATGACATCCGAATAGATGGAATTGTTTTCAGACCCAAAGTCTGCTCATGAGCACACTTGATAATTACGAAGTAAATACTTGATAAATGCTGTTTTATTCATACGAAATCAGCTAACGTTTGCATTAAAAAAATGGACAAAAATTTCATTGGTTTACCTTCACACGCACTGACGAAACTACCCATGCAGCGTCAATCATAGTAACCCATGAGTCAGGATTGAAAGATCGGCAGCTCTATCTGTCGAACTCTAACCGTGATGGCGAACACAGTGAAGCTACTCCGTTCAGAATTGAGCGCGTTCAAAGAACGTTATCGGGCCGCGCCGAAAACGGACTTCGCGCGGTACTTTGTGGACGCCGGATACGCCCGTTCCGGCGTCTACAACATCTTGGCATCGAAAGAAAGCCCGGTTCGGGACGGCCGACGACCCTGAGCGACAAGATGCTCCAAAGGATGCTGAAGAGGAAGATCGAGGGAAAAGCGGCTACATCGCTGCGTGCGCTTGGCCGGGAGGTACTGGCCAGGAGTACCCGGCGAACATGGAAATACATGTCAGGAAGTGAAAGTTTAGTAAGGTTAATGAATAAATTCAACTAGAAGACGAAACCAACCCATGATGTTTCTCATGATGTTTCCGATCAAAATTCTGTCGATTGAAATTCTATTCATTTAGAATCCAGAATCACAAAACAGTTGTATTTCGGGATTGGCTAAAGGTACAAAAAAAGCTTCAGTATCAAAATACAGATAATTTATTGTTCTTTCAGAAAAACAATATTCAAAAAATTATTCCTTTGGACTTTGAAAATGTGTACTTTATATCGAAGTAAAATGTACGTTGTATCGAGTGACGTTGTATCGAGGGTACGTTATATCGAAGTTTTCCTGTACTTTTGTTTCATACCAAACGTAGTAAAAACTCAATCTCACTAACCGACTGCTCGATTAAAGTAAAGCTGAATTTTGTTTCTATTCATATGGCCTATTGAGTCATTTATATCATGGAAATTCATGGCATACTTCGAAAAACAATTTTCGGCCAAATTGAATAGTTACTACCCTTCTAGATTGTGGGTGAAGTTGGCTGGAATTTTGAATGAAAATACTTTATAGTGTAATATTTACATCGACAGAATCCCAACAAAATTGGTCGAGTTACATTAATGGCAATAAAAAAGATGCAAAATGTTTTTAGCACTCAAATCGATGATAATATCAGAAAAGACTCTGTTTCTTGTTACTGCCATCTTGGACTTTCAAATATTATGGACGGAATCTATCCGATCCTTTTGACTTCGGCACATACTTGGGTTAGTGTTATGGTTCTTAATAATATAAAAGTAAAGGACAAAAGGTATGACACTAAATTAATTTGAACCCCAGACGCGAGCAGGGCAACTCCGGGACCCTTCTAAAGTGTAACAAGGAACATATGCCACGGTGCGCGCGACGCCAGAAGGCGCGCATTCCGTTAAAATTCAAATGTGACAACTGAAACCTACCTTTTTCCTCCCCTTCTCATATGGAAAGGAACCACACACTGTGCCTGAGAGGGGTTTCTGATTGTTCTGGCGCAAGGAAAACCCCCCGAAAAATCGTGCCGTTGGTCGATCCTCTTGAAAACGCATATATTTTATATGGGACAAAATATGACCTGCCGTTTTTGATGGGAACTGTTCGACGTTAGTTTCCCACGATAAAACCATTCGATTCTCTATCGAATCAAATGCCGATCGTTGGAAGTCATATTCAAGAAACGGTTTAGCAAACCCTTGCGGAATACGCTATTCTACCGATTCGATCGAAGCACAACCCCCGGCTACACCAAGGACAGACAGACAGATAGCCAAGATTATTTAGGGTTTCAGACGATTCTTTGTTCGATCCTTTGCTGCAGAAGATGCTGTTCGGTTATAGGGCGAGAGCGGCGGCGGTGGGTTCGGTTTGACACACAAAAACACTCCACCGATGACGATGCGAAACTTGCGAGATGCTCCATCCTGGCAGAAAACTAAACCCATTCCTCCAGTATGCAGCAGCAGCAGCGCAGCCATCGGTGGTGGACGGCCAGACACTACACAAAGAAATTGCATCAAATGCGACACACAGAAAAAAAAATCCATCAAACCCAAACCCCTCGGCGGGCGTGGTGCACCCCACACCGGCGGGAATCGTGAGGCGAAATGCATAATTCGCCACTACTCTCGTCTCGGGAGATTCGCTCTGCTCTCAATGGTTTTATGGGTTCTCTCCAGTTCCTAAGCATACACGGTCTCTGCAGCCGTCGGCTGCATATATGCAGTGAGTCTTTTTTCCCTGTTTGGGTCTCTGTCTGAAGAGGAGTTCTTTCTGTTTTTCCCATTCCACGTTCTTTTTTTTTTTTGCACTAAATGTTCTCGATCGCAAATTTGTTGTCGTATCTGTATGTTTGGTTCGTTCATCGGAAACGAATGCGTTTCTTTCCTTTCTTTGTGGCCACATTCTTTTTATCCATTTAGAGTTAGTGCTGCTCGATGATGGAACCAATGAAATGCATCAAAGAGAATGCACCGATCGCAGGGATCGTCTACGGGTGCGTAGTCTGCCCTTGGCTTAGGATGCAGAGCACGACTGCACAGTGGGTGAAGTGTCATAGTTATTTGGTCATACTGGCGTATCTATTGGTTTTCAACGTCTTTCACGTCTTTCGGGAACATATTGGAGGTACAAATTGGAAAACGAAAATCGATCGCATCGTGAAAGATGTCCAATTCTAAATGCAGTCATTCATGACAGATTGATGAAATTTTTGCGTCACTCGATTTCGGCACTCCATAACAGTTTTTGACGTAGGATTACGTCTTTCGGGAACATATTGGGGTACAGGAGCCGATCTGGCGTGGAGGTAACATCCATACTTCTCACGCTCAAGATCACGAGTTCAATTCTCACTCCCGACATTCTTCCAAAATGGAAGGTAAAAGTGACGAACCAGCCAGAAGCGTTGAAAGTCACTATAATACAAAAAAAAAAAAAAAAAAATATATTGGGGTACAAATTGAAAATCGAAAATCGAGTACATCGTGAACAATGTCCAATTTCAAACGCTTATTGCTCAGTCATTTCATGATGGATTGATGAGATTTTTGCGTCAATCGATTTCGGCACTCCATAACAATTTTTTATATTGAAGAAAATAATATATGTCATGAAACTAACTATCGAACAATTGAAAAATCTCAACCCCTATCCTAACGGAAATACCCACTTCTGATTGGTCGAAATTAACGACACATGCGGCGGGTCCCTAACAGAGACATCAAAACCAAGCTGCCTGTGGGAAATCGGCATTGCAAATACATGAAAATAGGGGGAACTTTTATTCCTACCGATAGGTATTCCCTAACAGAGACATCAAAACCAAGCTGCATGGGGGAAATCGACATTGCAAATATATGCAAGTCGGGGGCATTTTGGTATTGCAAGTAAGGTGAGTTATACGATTAATTCTAGCAAATAAAGGGCCTGATCACGAACGTCACTTCACGGTGAAAACGGATTGATTGTATGCAATTTGTATGCACATAATTTAAAATTTTAGATTTGGAATTTCAATGTTGGTTGCCTTCTGAAATTTCATGTCAATGACCGTTCGTGTATTGTGAAAAATTTAGCACAAGTGTAAGTGTAAAATTGTATATGGTAGCAGTTGTGTTAAAAATGACTTGATGTATGGAAAGATTTGTTTCAATTTCCATAAATGAAAACCAATGTTCCCGCTCGGAAATGGGTCGTTATTTTTAAGCTGTCTGTGTTGTTGTGTTCATTTTCATCCAGAGAAAGTTTATACGACGAGAAAAATTGGAAAAGTGAAAAAAATATTAGAAAAAGTGATTTCTCATATGCATTAAATATAGTATTAGGTGTTGTTAGTCCAATTAAAATTCACATTGGGTTGAATAAACACTAAGAAAGTAAAAATTATGAATGAAAATCACCTTTTCCATTTCAAATATGTTTTCTCTATATTAAAGTAACATGTTTTTACTGATGAGAAAAATCGATAACTGTGTTCGGTATTGGTAATTATCTTATATTACGTTGGTGAGTTTTTTTTTCTTCATCCATACACATAACACAGGAGGCATCTCGTCTAGGGTCACAAAGGATGGTTTTCGTCATATCTCATTCCACTTCGACATATTTTATCTGATACGCACCATCCAACGACTGTTTAGCATCCTTCTGCCATCATCAATCGGTAAACACTGGTGAAGTGAACAAACAATACCCAACAACCAAACAAAACGGCCCTTTTCAGGGCCATGAAATCATTATCAAAGAGTTTAACGATATAATTCTTCAAACATATCCAAAATAAATAGATTGCCTAACGGAATCCTACGTCAACTATGCGGTTGTGTCTCGGACACAACCCTCCTGTGACTTTTTTTTACATTGAATAAAATAATGTATGCCATGAAACTTACTATCAACAATTGAATAATCTCAACCGTTATCCAAATGGAAATTCCGCGTTCTGATTGGTCGAAATCGAAGACACAAGCTTCTTTTTGTACCCACAATTATTGCTCAGTAATTTGCTGATAGATTTACAAGAGTTTTGCATCAATCATTTTGAACACTCCATAACAATTCATTACAGTGAAAATAAACCTTGATAAATCTTTTCTAACGATGGGGAAGTGTGCGATATTTACAATAAATGTTTTTCGAGAATTGGACATGAATTATCAAACAAAATACCCAGAAACAACAACCACACGCCGCAAATCTATTCTCGATATGTCCAAAACTCGATATTTCCGTACCCGTTCAACACCAAATGAAGTTTTAATTATAATTAATAAACTGAATAGTTAAAAAACTAGCGGTCCTGACCACGTTCCGGAACATTTGATAAAAGAGAACTCGTCGGCTTTCGCTAAGATCTGCCCACACATATTCAATAGAATACCGACCACAGGTAGTTATCCGAATTGTCTCAAGGTGGCCAAAGTAGTACCAGCCTTCAAATCCGGTGAATCTTGGAATCCATGCAACTATCGACCGATTTCTACGTTTTCTGTATTCAACAAGATTTTTGAAAAAAATGCCTGTGAACAGATCGTGCGAATTCCTCGATATAAATAAAGTCTTCTATCACATCATATAAATAAAGTCTTCAGTCACTGAGCTTGTAGACGAAATCATTAGTGGTATTGATCGAAAGATGATAGTTGACGCACTCTTTTTAGACCTTTAAAAAGCCTTTGACACAATCGATCATAATATACTAAAGGGTGTGTCACATCAAATTGCATCACGGAAAAAACGCTGTAAAATTCGCCCAGTAGATCGATCCTTTTGAAAATTTTAGACAGTAAAATAAAAACTATTAAACAACTTATGGCTTTTTTTTTTATTCATACTTCGACCCCAAGCCCGTATGCTCGCACCTTCCTCTTTACCCCGTCCATAAGGTTCTGTACAACGTCAGGTTGTAGTTTTTTTTTAACAGAAATCCATTTTCTCTTGAAGTCCGCCTCCGATTTGACAACTTTTGGGTTCTTCCGGAGGGCCTGCTTCATAATCGCCCAATATTTCTCTATTGGGCTAAGCTCCGGCGCGTTGGGCGGGTTCAATTCCTTTGGCACGAAGGTGACCCCGTTGGCTTCGTACCACTCCAACACGTCCTTTGAATAGTGGCACGAAGCGAGATCCGGCCAGAAGATGGTCGGGCCCTCGTGCTGCTTCAATAGTGGTAGTAAGCGCTTCTGTAGGCACTCCTTAAGGTAAACCTGCCCGTTTACCGTGCCGGTCATCACGAAGGGGGCGCTCCGCTTTCCGCAAGAGCAGATCGCCACACCATGTACTTTTTGGCAAACTTGGATAGTTTCTGCTTGCGAATCTCCTCCGGAACGCTGAATTTGTCCTCTGCGGAGAAGAACAACAGGCCCGGCAGCTGAAGAAAGTCCGCTTTGACGGAGGTTTCGTCGTCCATTACCAGGCAATGCTGCTTCGTCAGCATTTCGGTGTACAGCTTCCGGGCTCGCGTCTTCCCCACCATGTTTTGCCTTTCGTCGCGGTTAGGAGCCTTCTGAACCTTGTATGTACGCAGGCCCTCCCGCTGCTTGGTCCGCTGGACGAATGAACTTGACAAATTCAGCTTATTGGCGACATCCCGGACCGGACTTCTCGGATCACGTCTAAACTGCTTAACTACGCGCTTGTGATCTTTTTCACTGACGGAGCATCCATTTTTGCCGTTCTTCACCTTCCGGTCGATGGTTAGGTTCTCGAAGTATCGTTTTAGTACTCTGCTGACCGTGGATTGGACGATTCCCAGCATCTTACCGATGTCCCGATGTGACAACTCCGTCTTCTCGAAATGAGTGCGCAGGATTAATTCACGACGCTCTTTTTCGTTCGACGACATTTTTCCAAATTTACGAAAAATTGACAGTGAAGCATGGCCAACGTGATCTATACACTCTTATCTGATTATAAGCGAAAGCTGAAGATATAATTCCTAAAAATTAAATTTCTACAGCTTTTTTTCCGTGATGCAATTTGATGTGACACACCCTTTATTGAATAAGCTGAACACTTACGGAATCCGAGGTGTAGCTGATGATTTAGTGCGCGGCTACTTAACTTGTAGGTAACAATATGTAGCAGCACACAATGCCAACAGCACATTGGGTTCCATAAATATAGGGGTACCTCAGGGTAGCAATATTGGACCCCTGTTATTTTTGTTGTATGTGAACGACATCGGCAGTCTACCTCTAAAAGGGACTGCAAAACTGTTTGCTGACGATACAGCACTATTTTACCCAAGCCCGGATCCGGGAACCATAGTGTCACATATAGAGTATGATCTGGCTCTCCTTGGGGATTACTTTCAGGCAAATCTATTGTCACTCAACCTGGCGAAGACCAAATACATGTTTTTCCATTCACCTAGAAAGAAAATAACAACATGTCCTGATCCCCAGATATCAGATGTACCCATCGAAAGGGTGCATAGCTTCAAATATCTGGGGGTCATTCTAGATTCAACCTTGTCTTGGAATTTTCAGGTGAGTTTCGTTGAGAAAAAACTCGCTTCCCTTTGTATCCTGAAGAGAGTATCACCTTTCATGCCTCAAAAAGCATTAATCAGTTTCTATTTTGCGTGCATCCATTCTCATCTCCAATACGGGTTATTAGTTTGGGGGTATGCATGCAAAACAAGACTAAAAAAACAGACTTTGCAGAACAGGTGTCTCAAAATTATTTATAGACTTCCGAGTCTGTATCCAACTCTAGAACTGTATCAGAATGAGTCTCACGGTATCTTGCCTCTTTTTGGATTGCGGGAACTTCAGTCCATGAAACTTGTACACAGTATACTACATACTAATACTATACATCCCAACATGACAATCCCCACTGCAAACCATCGTTACGCTACACGACAGGCACAGCACCTATTGAGCGCTCGAGCAACATCTAGCATTGGTCAACAGCGTTTTATTTTTTATTGACCGTCCCAATTCAATGTTTCACCTTTGCAAAATGATAACTCGTCCCGAGTTGCTTAAGGTCAAGCTGCGTTTGCATCTGAAGACAAAAATAAACAGTTTTATCATATAAATGTTATCAAAATGTAAATGTGGACGGACTATTGCCCCATCCCCCCTTTTCTTTAGACAACAATGTTCCAGCCACCGAAATGATGTTTAATTAATCTTTATGCTCTTTTTGAATCCCTCGAAAGAATATAAATGGGATCCTACTATTATCTCAATAGTAAAAAAGAAGAAAAAAAATCGAAACCAGCTTTGCAAAAATGTACAAATCGGGGGCATTTATGTATTGCAAGCAAGGTGAGTGATACGTATAATTCTAACAAATATGAATTTCTGTCTGTTTGTGTCTTATAGACTTGATATATTACAAAACTGATCACGCTGATCAGTGAGAATTTGTGTGTAGAAGTTTTTGGGGCCGGGAAAGGTTCTCATGATGGTGCGAGGCCCCTTACACTGATGGGCGCAAAAAATCCACCCCCATTAAAGTATTCCAAAATTTTCAAACATTTCGGTTTTCCAGTCAATACTACGTAAAAGTAGTTGCCATTCCAGTATCGTTGATTTTTTTTTTTAAAAAACAAAAAAATACTTCTGCTACTAAAAATGGTACTTTGAGGGTATGACAAAAAACAATCCACTTCATGGTTTATTTAAAAAAATAGTAAAAATAGTGGCCTCGATAACCAACTGACAACGCTTTGGCATGCTCTCCACGAGGTTCCGGAAGTGTTGGAGGTCCAGTTCGTCCCAAGCCTTCTTCAACGTATAGTTATGTTTGTTCATAACATCAGTTTAGTTCACCTTGCTGTCCAAAATCGCCTATAAATTCTCATTAGGATTCAAGTCGGGGTGGTGTTTGATCCGAACTGATCAGAAGAATGCTGCTGTTTTCTTCGCAGTATGCTTCGGGTTATTATCTTGCTGGAAGGTGCGGTTATCCTTCAGCCCTATTTTTAGCCTGGATTCTTCCAGGTTGATCTGCGCTAAGTTTCGCATCCCAGCCCACGAGAAACAGCCTCACACCATGATGCTTCTACCATCGTGCTTCATAATCATTTGTAGATGCCGGTCGTGGAGGTCCCCGTCGCTCTTCCGTCACACTCGGAGTCGCCTTTTCTTGTTAAACTTGGACTCGTCCGACCAAATCATGCGCTTCCAGAACTCCAGCGGCTTGTTGACATGGTCCTTCCGAACTGAAGTCGTTTTTTTCTGTTGGTGTTGATGATCATCGGTCGTTTTTTGGCGAAGTAGCTCTTCAGGTCCCGTTCCACCAAGCGTCTTCGAATGCGATTGGAAAGATCCAGATCCAAACTTTCTTTTATCGTCCGAATGGTTGTTCGTGAATTTTTCTTTATTTCCGGATGATTAGCGTGTCCGTTCTTGCATCAGTCTTACGTTTCGGTCCTCTTCCCGGTCGATCAGCCACGCTGCCAAGCATCTGATGCTTCCGAATGACCAGCTGGACCGCACCACGGCTTACATCATACTTCTCAGCAATGTTTCGTTGAGACTTCTTGTGCCGGAAGTAACCATATTGAAAACTCATAATGGAATGTCAAAATCAAACATACTTTCTTTCATTGCTGCAATTTTCTCAACAAAACAATGTTTTGAACGTGTCCAGATTATCGCAGATACTCATCGCAGATACTCATACAAAAATTTCGATTCGAAACAGTCTGCAAGTTATCAAAATGCAGTTGTAGCAAAAAGAATTATTGATGCAAAAACAAATCCACAAAACTGTGATTTTCTCTCATTCCTTACTCACAAAAATATACGTAGTCCTTTGTCGAAATAGAGTTGACGACTTGAAATAGTTTCCTAAACCCAAATTTTGTGCGTCAAATAGAGCAGGGTGAGCAGTTGCGCTAGCGAACCTCAACGAAAGCCGCGCACATGTTGGCAGTCAATTTTTGGTATACACTGAAAAGCAGGCAGCTGCACCTTTTAAAACAAAAAATCGAGAGAGAGAAAAAAAGTATTAATTGCGTGCGACGTAAGGTTGCTCCCCTACCTGAATTTTGTGCGCCCCAAAAGCAGGACGACAAAAAGCCGCGCTAGGTAACCTCGACCCAACATTTGAGAGCGCGTTTGAGCACAGGGCCAAACCGAGGCACAGATCACCTCTGTAGCAATACCGCACGACTGCCCCAGTAGGGCGTGAAGTGCAGCTCTTGGTTCGTCCTCGAAAGCCAGACTATAATGCTCCGCCGCGCAATCCGGCTAACTTCGGTTGGGTGGTGGTGGTGGCCAGGACACATTTGAATCGCCTCGCCCCTTCCTTCCCCGGTGAGCCGGAGTGTTGTGCCGCTGCACAGTAAGCGAGACGAGAACCTCTAATTAATTGGAACTATAATTTCAGTGTCTGGCTGGCAGCGTGGATAGCACCACTTTGGCAGACTGATTTTCGTTCGAAAGTCTGCGTTCCGCACTGGGAGGTGGTGTGAGTAATCGGAGTATGGGTGCCACTCTTTGTGTGCAAACTTCAGTCTGCACCGTGCAAGCGTAAATGCAATGCACCTTTGTTTGCATGCATCCTTGATGTATATAGCGCCGAGCTTCAATCTCTAAATAATGATGATGGATGTGGGATATAGGGCTGAAAATATTGAGCGTAATATTCCTTTGTGTCAATCATTGCAAGTATTGGAACTTACTAAAATAATACTTTTTGTTAATTTGTGTTATTTACACTTCACCTCCGTAGCCTACTTCGTTACGGTGGGTAAAAATTCTCAGCGGTGCATCAAATCGGAAGCATCCTCTTCTTCGCAGCTAATTCGATTTGACAGCGATGTCACAAAAAGTGATCTAGACAATTATCCACCACGGATGCACACACATACCCGAGGAGGTGGTGAGGTGGGCGAGACCAAAAATCAGTTCCGCAGCGGCAACCAGACGAAATAATACATATTTATATAGTTTCCACTAGCAATAGCAAAAAACGCCGCATGCACACCGGGATCGCACTATCCAGCCAGACGAGCGAGTAGTGTGAGCAAAAAAAACGATCATATATATGTGCAGAAATGCATGCGCTTTGCGTGCATCACCCGGGATAAAAACGCGGTCAATACATAACCCTCACACACATACACAAACACACTCGCAAGTCGTGCGAATTTATATACCTTGGAGCGCCAAGGCGCTCTCATGCTCTCATTCTCTCTCCACTGCTCATGCTCTAGAATCCAGAAGTGCAGTGATAAGAACAGACGACAATGTGCGTAAGACGCACACACCCATCCACCCATACGTGCACGGAACGTGCAGTAATACATGAACCAGTGTAAATAGAACCAAGGATACTCCCTTGTGTTGACTGCGGAATGGGCACAAATTCAATTTTATGTCCGCCATATCATACAAATGGTATCCCCGGAAGTTCCCTCCGCATGTCCGGTGCAACAGAAATTAAAAAAAAAAAAGAGACAGCCAGTAATAGGAAACTATTTCGAAATTGTTGAAACAATCTTCGTCGAGGAGGAGACCAAAAAAGCAATATCAATTAATCGAATTCATTCCTGAAATGAACAAAGTTTCGAGCGGTGGAGCGTCTGGGCCCTACGGCAGATTGTGAACCTACATTCCTCAACGAGGTATTCGTTGAACTTCAAGTAGGAGCTGATCCAGGCGGAGATGAACACTCAAAGGACTATTACAGAGAATGAATCAAGACAAGAGATTTTCTGGAACCGAATCAGATTTTATTGAACTAGGACCCACTACTCATATCGGAGCTGAATCCTATAGGATACGCTTGACAGTTTGAACGGTCGTCGGTTAGGACTCCTAGCAGACTAGCCATAGTGTAAAATCAAAAGTAGTATGAAGTATATTGAGGATCGCACGAAATTTGACAAGTCAGCAGTTTTCAAGAATTCTCCTCTAATCGGGAAACCTATCCTCCAGTCTCTCCTCAACAAAATATGGAACCAGGCAGATTTTTCCTGTGACTGGAAGGAAGATCTACAGGTTCCCATCTCGTATCCCGATAAGAACCATTTTTTTTTGCTGACAGCCACCGACCACTGCATAAGTGAGATTTTTGAGAAAATTGTTAACAGAAGACTCATGTTCAGAGATGCCAACCTTCCTGATTTTTATGAATTTCCTAGACTTTTTGGCATGCTTCCTGATATTCTGACGAACACATAGCATTACCAAATCTTTCTAAAATGATCCAGATTTCTCCTGATTTTTGTATTTTCTACATAATTAAAATAAAAATTCTCAGTAATAAATATATTGGAAATGCTATACCAAAAAAGATCTAGTATTCGCACTTTTATAATAACGGGCGTTCAATAAAAAGTGAGAGTGATTTCAATATCTCTCTGCAAAAATAGTAAAGAGGGTGAATTTTTTTCTCACCGAGAGCATTGCTCTCTGGGCTCCCGAGAAATGGGTTGCCCGTTTCTTTTCGCTCGGGTGCTGTCAGTTCGATCAAAGATGGCGTCGAAACAACAAGCACTCCGCGAGCGCGTTGTACAATTTTTCGAAGCGCGTGAAATTCAAGGGGAAAAGTTTACAGTAGATCACTCTCAGGACGTAAATGTGTCGGTGAGCACTGTTTACCGGATCCTGGTATCTCGGAACGTCGAACGGAAGACCGGTAGTGGCCGGTCTCATGACGAAAAAGAAGAAGGAATCTCTGAAAAAGTTGTCCGACAACAAGGACCGGCCGAAAATTCCGCTGCTCCCATTCCTTCATCTACAGGACCCTCAAGCAGGAGGGCATCGCCTGTCGGAAGAAGACTGGGTCTCCAGAGTACACGGACGAGCAGACCGTGAAATCTCAGTGCCGGTGGATGACGAAGGATTATCACAGGACGTCGTATGTGCTGGACGACGAGAGTTATTTTCCGCTGTCAAAGTCCCACATTCCCGGCAATGACCGGTACTATACCAGCGACAAGGCATCCAAACCGTCGAGAATTTTTTCGACTCCCTCAGTGCCCTGATCTACAATAATAATTGACGGGCCACGGACACCAAGCAGCTGATCACAAGGATCCTGAATTGTATCCGGAAGATGGATGGCAGTGCGTCCAGCGCTTTTTTGAGAGCATCTTTACCAAGTTGCACCGTACGGTCCTTTTGCCAACATTCACTGACTTATTTTTGAAGAACAACCCTTATGTTTTTAATAAAAAATACTGGATTGCTTGAAATTATTTTATTTTTTTGCTATATCACTGAAGAAATTCTCATTTTTTATTGAGCACCCGCTATTAACTCTTTTTTTCGCGGCAAAAATTTTGATCCTAAATACGAAGATATCTGCCTTCTCTGTGTCTTATGAGATTCTGTATCATATCCTTCTATCAAGCAACTTGTTGATAAATTGTCACAAGTACTGCTCGTAACTGATCAAATTAATGGTAGCGATGTAGGAACTTCCAGAATTGGTCAATGTGCTTGGCGTTGTGTTCCATCTGGGCAACGCCAAACTTGATGTCTCTTTGACAACACGACAAACTATGTTGAAGTGAGCTAAACTAATCGGGTATTACACCTCCAGATTATCACAGGTCCAGTTCTCTCCAAAATTTTCACAAGAGCAAGAACATTGACTTCATGGACAGACAGAAATACCGTGAGCAGTTTTCGCCGTGGAAACTAACATGTTCTGGGAGGATTCTTTAATTGCATGAAACACGACGAAAAAAATGTGGGAAAAAAACTGTGCATATAAAGTTGAATAAATGTTTTTGTTTGCTCAAAAATTGGCACGAACTTTCATGGCAATCCGATTTGAGCTATCTTGATTTCTTCCTGATTTTTATTCTTATTCTCCCTGATTTTTGAAAATTATTGTTGGCAACCCTGCTCATTTTTTTTTATTCAAATCGTTTATTTTTACAGGCTCAGTTACATAGGTTTAAAGGAGCCGAACTCCTTACTGTATTGTTACTAGTATATATATACATTTTTCCTTAATTCTAATGTTAATAATATAGGAAACCGATTACTCGCGGTCAACTCGAGTTTAGAAGGGTGACATATTTTCTTCAGGAAAAGGAGGGGATATGAGACCCTGCTCATGGTTCTAATAGAATCTCGTGATATACTCGACTGTCGTCAATCCGAGTTAAATCCCAACAACGATTATCTCACCGAACTTGTCGAACTTGTAAGTCATCATTTCCTGAACACACCCTAGCATAAACGGAAGATCCAGCTTCGAAGTTCTGGTCGTGTTTCGGTTGCTGCCTTACAGGTAGGTCTGTGGTACGTAGAAACCCCGAAGTTGTTCGCACGGTACGCTCAAGGGCAGACAATGTTGGTCTGTAGATGAACTAGAACGTTCGAAATGCTGTTGCGGTTGATGACTCTGATCCCTTATTAAATTTTCTTCAGTGATCGCTTCAGACTGTCCAAAAAACGCTCTGCTAGATCATTGGACTGCGGATGACCCGGCCAACCAGGAACATCAACGCTGAAGCCAAATATCCACAATGCCAAAGCAATGTTCTGTATTTGATGGGATCAAATGAGTGTGATGCACTATGAGCTGCTAAAACCTGGTCAAACAATCAATGGAGACTTTTACAAACTACAATCAATCCGTTTGAAGCGAGTTATTGCCGAAAAACATCCAGATTATGCGTCCGGTCGCAGTTGAAAATATTCCATCATGACAACGCTCAGCCTCATGTTGCATTTCGAGTTAAAAACTGTTTGGAAAAAAGCGGATGGGAAATTCTGATTCACCCACCTTTCACCCCAGACCTTGCACCTTCCGGCTTCCATTTGTTATGGTCAATGCAGAACGCTTGAAGTGCAATACACTTTACTTTTTACTTCAGAACAGGGTACTTAATCTGACTGGATTTATGGCACTCCGATGGCAAAGGAACATCTACCACTTGTAGAATTGTTGATCAACTGGATGCGACCAGTTAAGATCGTCATACTCTATACGAATCCATCTTTTGCATCAATATTTTATGATCAAAGGTTCCGAAGGTATCAAGAATCCAGGAGATACTCACGACTATCCGCGAGAGCATTCCCTTGTAGATGTCATCAATCAGTTCACACATCGCTGTCAGAGTTTCAGATCCGGTTCAAAATCAGTGCTAATGGCAACAGCACACGTTTTGCTGTTGAAAGAAGATTACTATTTGGTACCGGGAATTGTTCGAATATTTTACTCAGAACAGATGAAACTATATCGATCTGTAGTTATTTGTATCTGTTTTACTGCTATCAGATTTATCCACACGATTTTTTTTATTCCACTTTTCTTCGATTGAAATAAATATAACAGAGCCAGTTTTTATTGTTGTCACTATTGCATCATTAAAAATGTAAACAAACAATCAAAATATTTGCCAATTACGGTTTCAGAATTGTTTTTCCGGAAGAAAATGAGTTTGATACTGATTGCATCATTCTCCACGAACCAGTTCCTATTTACTCATTATTTGGCTGAGTGTAAAAGGTATAAATGATTTGATACACTCGCGTTTACTGTATTGGGCTTCGTGTGTTCAATTTGTGAAACACGTATTTCAAAAATAAAAATTGTGAATGAACATTAACTTTTTCGTATCAAATGCGTAGAAGAAATAATAGAACAACAGAGTAGAGTTTTTTGTGCAAGTGATGAAAACATTCAGAATGGAAATTGTGTTTGAGATTTGAGCATATTCTTACTTTTTACTTTATATTTTACTTTTGATCGAAATAAGCTAACGTCAACTTCTCGTTTTGAAAATAAGTGAATTTGGCGATGACTGCAAGTGCGCAAAAACAGTTTGAAAATTGTCTCCCCATTGAACGCCAGAAACAAAAAAGTCAGTAATCCAATTCGGTGCAGCTACAAATTGAATTTCGAACATCCCTCCCGGAGAACCCCATCGAAGTCGATGTGACGATTCTCCTTGCGTCGGCATCTGTCGGCAGGCCAGCACAAAAAAAAGGGAAAAATAATAGGGCGAACAAAAGCCTCCCCTCTTGTTGTCGTTGTCGTTGTTGTTGTTGTTGTGGGGGGTAAGCCGACCCGGTGCGGCTTAGAAAGGCTTTCCTTCTTCTTCGTCGGCATGACTCTGTGTAATACATATAGGATTGTGTTACACCGCGCTTTCCTTTTGGTAGCCATCGAAGGTGCCAGTGACCCTCTATTTTGCGTTTGCTGCTACTAACACTACCACTGCTACTGCTCCTGCTATCACCACTCCTGTTATTATTGCTACACCTTCTGCCCCCTTCCGCAACACCTTCCATCGTTTTGGTGGGGAGCTGTAATCAACGCCGGCTAATGGAAGGGATGCTTGACGGGATTATTTGCGCTTTCCGTTGCATGACGTGGAAATTGTGTTGACAGACTTTTTTCGTGTATCGATTTATGGTTCGCAATGTGGATTTTACGCTTGTTATTATGCTTATTTTGACCGAATGTTTGAACTGGAGCTTCCAAAAAGAATCCTGTTGCGCTGGATTACTTTCTGCTGTCGGTTTGAACGCATGGATACTCTGCTGAACCAACTTTTACACTGGGATCACCAACGAATTGATGTCTTCCAAAATACTCCCATCACATTATGTAGCTTTCAAAGGGTTGACTACTTTAAGGAATCAAAAAACGTGGTTTTGGTCCCTTAATGTTTTAAAACTGTAATGTATGTGCTTATCGTTCCACAGATTTTATATTTTACAATAGAATGTGACGAATTTCATCTTTTTTTCCAACTGAAATTAACGCAATCTTTACACTACCTCAGGAACTCCGGAAGTTAAGACATGTAATTTGACTTACCCTTTAAACATTAGGTTTTTTTATCCCTTTTGTTTATTTTAGGCTCATTAGCATTTTAGCTGTAACAGAGCCGAAATTTAATCGTGTACATGTCACATATGTTTATCATATCTATAATTAGCACATTACACAGTTGCCATTTTTCGGCGTTAGAGTATTCTTCCCTTCTAACGGGTGTTAAATAAAAAATGAGAATTTTTTCAATACCTTTCAGTAACTCAAATAAAGAGCGTAAAATTTTCTTTCTCCAAGAAAATAGCTCTTTGGGCTCCCTAGAAACAGTAGGCGTGTTTGGTTTTGCTCGTTTGAATTTAGTCAAAGCAAAGATGGCGTCGAAATAGCACGTGCTCCGCGAACGCATTGTACGGTTCTACGAAACGCATTTCCAGCAAGGAAAAAAGTTCACGGTGGCACATTTTGAAGAAGAAAATGTACCTGTCAGTACGGTATTTCGTATCCTGGGTTCCCTGAACGTAGAGCGGAAGGTCGGAAGTGGTCGTCCGGTGACGATAATGACGAAGCAGAGGAAGACATCGTTAAAGAAGCTGTTTGACAACAAGGACGCAACCAGCCTGCGTGACGCCGGTCGGAAATATGGCTGCTCCCATGTATTGATCCATCGGACCCTCAAGATGGAAGGAATCGTCTGCAGAAGGAGACGAGGTCGCCGGAGTACACGGAGGAGCAGATTGAGACGGTTAAATCACAGTGTCGGTGGATGACCAAAAAAATACCGCGGGACGTCTTTCGTTCTGGACGACGAAAGCTATTTTCCGCTGTCCAAAACGCATATTCCAGGAAATGATAATTACTACTCCAGCAACAAGTCATCCACACCGCCTGAAGTGAAATACAAGTTCAAGCACAAGTTTGAAAAAAAGGTTATGTTGTACATCGCCATTTCCGACTGGGGCATTTCAAAGCCTTGGTTTAAGCCGAGCGGTCTGGCAATCAACCAACAAATCTATCGAGAAGAGTGCCTCGATAAAATCCTGCTGCCGTTCCTGAACGAGCATCACGCGGATGGGAAGTACGTCTTCTGGCCGGACAAGGCGTCTTCCCATTACGCCAAGAAGATGCTGGCGTATCTTGAGGAGAAAAAGATACCGTTCGTGCCGGAAGATCGTAACCCAACAAACTTGCCCCAGTGCCGCCCGATAGAGAGATTTCTTTGGCTCACTCAGTGCCCTAGTGTATAAAAACAATTGGAGGGCCAAGGACACGAAGCAACGAAGCAACAAGAATCCGGAATTGTACCCGGAAAATGGACGTAAGTGCCGTACAACGTTCTTGTGAGAGCATCGCGACAAAATTGCGTCGAACAGCAGACCACGGCCCTTACTCAAACATTCACTGAAATTTCTTTGAAGAAAATACATTATAAAATCGATGAAAAAAAATTTTTTTTTTATATGTGATTGAAAAAATTCTCATTTTTTATTTAACACCCGTTATGCAATTGCATATGGTACACATTTACACAGTGGCAATGCTGAGCATTTCCAACAAATTTGAACCAACGCCGCTTGTAACGTTACTGAGGAGTCTGTACAACCTTTTTTTGCTTGAGTGAAGCATTGTGCTTCGAAAGTTCGAAATGTTTATATGAACGCAGAATAATGATGTTTTGAACATGTTAATTTACAAACCATCCTATATTCCATACATACACCCAAAATTGATTTTTAGATCATGTTTTGTCATCCCGATTTATGACATTAAATGAGACATAACATAATAGAAATGACTCACAAATACTGGTAAGTATTTGTATAAAATACATGGTACAGCAATATGAGATTAAAACGAGCGAGCGAAACAAAAGACAAATAAGCTTTCCACAGACCTTGCCACATACACGGCCCAGACCGAGATAGATATTGTTCTCCTTCATGCGCTACTTCTTTACTCTTAGAAAACACTTTCCAGCTTCATTATATAATCAGGTGCAATATTATCACGTATTTGCTGAACAACTACTGAAGCATCATTAGCCATGTGGATAGCGTGGTCGTGTAAAAAGCTTTGCATTCCAGTCGGCCTTGGTTCGATCTTCATTGACGTCGTATGGACTTTTTTTTGGCACAATCCCAAATAAAATGAGAAAAGAAAACAGGAAGAGATGTCTGCTCGTATACATACAAACCATTATTAAGCTTTTAAAACAGCTCATTATTTGCGCATTTTACTCTCTAGCACACGGAATGGCATCATTTCTGCCAAAGATGAAATGTTTTCTGCCAACGCTAGTTTGGGTGTATGAAATGAATTACGGTTTAACCCTGCCACCTGGTGGTGAATCCACCTATGTATCGCCAATCGTAGCAACCCTGTCGTGTACAGAAAAAACTTGGAAACATTACATTTTTCGCCGGATATAGCCGATCCAGCATTTACAACATCCCCTCTTTTCTGAAGATAGGTGAAAGCGTCGAACGGAAGCCTGGTTCCGGCTCTCCGACGGTGCTGCGCCGCCATAAAGTGCAGCAAAGAAGCTAGTGAGTGAAAGGCCGAGAGCAAGGTTA